>NC_135726.1:12141901-12496614 GCF_964656455.1 Halichoerus grypus
TTACAGCTAATATAGCTATATATAACATATATAGCTACATATAAAATATATAATATATAAACTAGCTAGCGTATATATATAACTACTCTATAATGTATAATACATGATAATATAATACACAATAGCTAATATTATAAATATATTATGCTATTATAATTTGCTATTATTATAATATTCCTAATATTGGTAATTTGGCCTTTTTCTTTTTTATTGATCAGGATTGCCAGAGGTTTATGAATTCTATTAGTTTTTTCAAAGAACCAAATTTTGGCTTTCTTGATTTTATAGATTATACCTTTGTTTTTTATTTCATCAATTGCTGGTTTTATTTTTTTATTTTTTTTTATTTTTAAAGATTTATTTATTTGAGAGAGAGGGAGAGAGAGAAAGCATGGGAGCGAGGTGGGGCGGGGGGGGAGGAGCAGAGGGGAAGGAACAGAGGGGGAGGGAGAGGGACAAGCAGACTCCCCACTGAGCAGGGAGCCCCACTTGGGGCTCAGTCTCACAACCCTGCGATCATGACCCCAGCCGAAACCAGGAGTCAGAAACTTAACTGAGTCACCCAGGTGCCCCACTGCTGCTTTTATTTTTATATGCCTTCTCTTCTATTATTTTGTGTTTGGTATGGTGTTCTTTTTTTAAGTTCTTGAGATATATACTTAAATGATCGATTTTCAGCTTTTGTTCTAACATATGCATTTATCTTGTTCTAACTTATGCATATATCATCAAGCAAAGTTGGCAAAATCTTCCACCATCATCGTAGGTTTGTCTATTTCTCCTGTGGTTCTGTAAATACTTGCTTAACATAGTTTGAGGCCACATTCTTAGTTGAAAAAAAATTCAAAGTGGTGACACCTTCCCAATGAATTTGACCTTCTGTCATGAACAGAGTAAACCTCTTCATCTCTTGTAATGATTTCTGCTTTTACATATATTTAATATTCCTATACCAGCTATATTAGCAGCCTAACATGTTTGGCCGTGCTCTTTTTTGTTATTTTTACTTTTTTTTACTTTTTCTATTAACGTATGTTTAAATTTCTCATAAATAGTGAATAGTGGGTTCTTAAAACATTTTTGACTGACAGCTTTTGTCTTTTAAAGATTAGGAAGTTTAGGGGCACCTGGGAGGCTCAGTCAGTTAAGTGTCTGACTTTTGATTTTGGCTCAGGTCATGATCTCAGGGTTGTGAGATCGAGCCTTGGGTTGGGCTCCGTGCTCAGCAGGGAATCTGCTTGAGATTTTTCTCTCTCTCTCTCTTCCTCTGCCCTCCCCCCTGCTAGCATGTGCACGCACACACACACTCTCTCTCTCAAATAAATAAATAAATATTTAAGAAAAATAAAGATTAGAGAGTTTAAAAAATTATTACAAAGGAAAAGTTGAACTCAGCTTTTCCTTAGTTCGGTAGCCCCTTCCAGATTGCCTTACTTCTGTGCATGATACTACCATTTACCTAGTCCCCACGTATACAAAACCCTAGAATCACCCAAAACCTATGCTGCGGCCTCCTCCTCTAAAGAGCATCTCCTGTAACTCTCATTTCCTTTTCCTTTTATTTTTTATTTTTAATTTTTTAAAAAGTTTGTTTGTTTCATACTAAAAATAAATATAAACACACATTTGCCTCTAGCATCTCTACACCCAGTGTGGGGCTCGAACTCACAGCCCAGAGATGAAGAGTCACAGACGCTCCTCGGACTGAGCCTGCCAGGTGCCCCTCATTTCCTTTTCATTTTAGAAACATTAAAGTTAAAAGTGACCCAAGAGAAGGAATATGGCTCAATCTTATCCTTTGATAGATGAAAATGAGCCCCGAGATCCCACTGCTAGTGACAAGTACAGCTGGGAGCCAAGTTGTCTCTCACTTCAAGTTTAATGTTCATTCTTCTATTCCCACTAGAGGTGAGCAGCTCAGGGAGCCATGTTACCTACATGGTTGTTGAGGTGCTTCGTAAATATTTGTTGAAATTGAACTTCTCTCCGTAACTTGGATGTTCCCCTCATGCCGAAACTAGTGCCATGTCCCTGACAGTCTCTCTTCCTCCAGGCCCCACCCCTTCCAATCCATCTTCAACACCACTGAACAACTGACGTTTGATTTAGTACAAGTCATCACCCTGCTCAGAAACTGCCAGAGGTTCCCTCCTGCAAAAACAATGAGATACAAATTCAACCTGGGATGCAAACCCTAACTACCTCCTCGAAGTCCTTCAAATGGCAAGATCCTTGTATCTCTCCACGTGGCTGGCCTGACCCCTAGATTCAAGGGCCGCCTCTCCATGAAGTCTTCTCCTTGGCATGCAGTGTCCTGTACAGTTACCAGTCCCTACCTAGACTAGAAGTGCTTGAATCTCCAGCACTTAGCACACAGGAAAAGTCAGCAGATACCTGCTAATAATTATGCCGGTAAATATAAACACACATTTGCCTCTAGCATATGTGTGCACACAGAAACCATACACATACACACCCATTTTAAGCATTCATCTGAACACTAAACACTGTCGATACTAGGCTATATGAAGGTAATATCTTTTTATTCCACATGTTGAATACGTACCTCATTCACTATGGGACAAACCCTAGGTTTTTAGTTGTCTGGTTGGTTGGTTTGCTGAAGGGCAGCACTGTGTCAGATGAAGCACTGAGTTTGGGTTTCGTGTTTTTGTTTTTGTTTTTTTAGTTTTATTGAGAGAATTTATATACAGCTGTGTGTGAGTTTAAGGTGGACGATCGCGCTTATATGTAGAATCTAAAAAAAAAAAAACAAACCCACACTCAGAGGAAAAAAGGTCAGATTTGTGATTACCAGGGGTGGAAGCATTGGTTTGTGAGTCAGAAGCCCTGAATCTACTTTGGGTCCTAACATCGGCCCCAGTGACGTTAGCAAGTTTCTTAAGCTACTGAACACTGATTTCTTTTCTCTTTTTTAAAAAATAGAGTTAAAGTTCACATAACACAACATGTATCATTTTAACCATTTTAACATGTACGATTCAGTGGCATTCAGTTCACTATGTTGTACGACCACCACCTCTACCAAAACATTTTCATCATCCCAGAAGGAAACCCCATGCCCATTTCCTTCTCCCCCCTACCCCAGCCACCCTAGGCCCTGGCTACCAGTAACCTACCCTCTGTCTCTGTGGATTGGCCTCTTTTGGCTATTTAATATAAATGGAATCATACAGCATATGACCTTTTGTGTCTGCTTACTTTTACTCAGCATATTTTTCCAAGGTTCCTCCCTGTTGTAGCATGTATCAGCCCTTGATTCCTTTTCCAGGCTGAACAATATACCACCACTGTATGGATATATTGCCTTTTGTTTATCCATTCATCTGTTGAAGGACATCTGAATTGTTTCCATCTTTTGACAGTTGTGAATGGTGCTGCTATGAATATTCGGCTTCTTTTCATGTAAAATAGGGATTTAAAAAGCCCACTGGCCTGGCTGCCCTAAGGGCTGTTGTGAAACCCAAATAAGAACACAAGAGAAACACCTCATGAGCTCCCGGCCGCCTGCATGTGCATTGTGGGGGTGCTGGTGGTGGGAATATTATGGTTACGCTTCTGGGCAAGTTACCCGTTCTGGCCTCAGCCTTCCCTCCATGCCAGTTTGCCATCCAATGCCAGTTCCAAGCCTGGCAGACACCAGCTGCTCATAGCTGAATCTAGATGTCCATTCTTGGCCATTTCAGATCAAGCAATCAGGGCAAAAGGGCCAATTATCAATGAGGACGATAACTCCCTTTGGGCTTCTGAGTCACAATCTGGCTTTGCTGCTACTGGGCCTGAGTTATTCATAGGAGAGTGGAATAACCTCTAAACAAATCTACTGTGTGGGGTGCCTCTAGATGGGTAGGATGAGCAGTGAGTGATTGGGGTTATTGCAAAACTCTTTTAGTTGCTCTATGCTAGCCAGATCTGCAATGCAGAGGGTGACCTTCATCTACTCCCTGTTGGCCAAGTGCCCACTCTTGTGAGCCAGGACACCAAAGAAAGGGAAGATATCCATATGTCCCCCAATGGGGGAAAAAGAACATGAAGCTATAGAGTATTTGTAAAGCAACTCATTAAAAAAACAAAACAAAACAAAACCCAAAAAACTTTAAATTGCTATGGTGCTGAGTGCCAAGAGCAGAGAGAACATCGCATTAGGAAACAATAGTTTAGAGAAATTAATGAGAAAAGGCCCCCAGGCAGTGGGTGCTCAGGTGATTTAGAATAAGGAAGGCTGGGATTGGTGTAAATTACTCTATCCCTCCCAGGGCATTTGCTTGGGGGCCAGGGGCCCCATCTGATCTTTTGTGACACCCACACTTGCTGGCTCACAGTGTGTGAGGTGGGAGTTTTCATCCTTGTCCATTAAATGAGAGTACCATCCACACTCTTGACCTCCATGTTCTTACACTCAACCCCCAGATCAAAGAGGAAAAGGGAGCAAGGGAAGTGAGAGCCATGGATCTCAGGTCCTTGTAGAGGGTTGGGAGCCTCTGCACTCTCACTTTCTTCAGACCAGGTTTGGCCCCAATATGCTGATGTGAGTATGTCCACCAGCACCTT
Source organism: Halichoerus grypus (assembly GCF_964656455.1). Taxonomy (NCBI): domain Eukaryota; kingdom Metazoa; phylum Chordata; class Mammalia; order Carnivora; family Phocidae; genus Halichoerus; species Halichoerus grypus. Next base: position 12,146,474 of record NC_135726.1, read on the forward strand.
AATGATGGCAGCCCTTGTTCTGCTCTTATGCTTTGGCTCTAACTCCTTGTGGATCCTTGCCCCTTCTCAGACACTCACTCTCCAAATGCTTATCAGCCCCTTTGATGGCCCCTCCTTCTCCCCCCGCCCATCACCAGCATATTTTCTTTTTCCTACCACCTCTGAGATGGAACTATTTCACAAGGTCACCCTCAAGTCTCCATTTTTCCCTCTGTACTCTTCCCTCTACTTCCTTGCGCTCAGCAACCCTCTCTCGTTGAATTTTAAATCAACAGCTCCCTCCCTAACCCTCTCTCAAATCCAGGGAGGTATTTTTGGTCACTATCTGAGCTTCCCGCATGCCTGAACCCAAACCCATTATCTGGCCTCTAAAAAACCAGCCTCTCCTATTTCTGCAATGACATCATGAAACTTGCAGTACTCAGTGAGGGACCTCACTCTTTTAGTCCTCATCTCCCACAGGATCCAAACCAACCAGCTGCTGCATTGTGTCCGTTCTACCTCTGAGGTGTCTCTCATCTTCACCCCACCTTCACCGTCTGGATGCAGATCCTTATGTCATTCACCTGGACCATCAGAGAACCTCACATTATTTTATTTAGTAAAAACTGTTAGGATAACTAGTCAATTACTAAGGCAAATGAAAGTCTGTGAGTCAATTTGGAGCATAGGAAGCAAATATATTAAAGCAGTGACAGAGCTCCCTGGTTCGGCTGAGTATCTACTTGAGAAAGTTGTAAGAATATGCACCAAAATGATTTTGGAAGTTACCTCCCATTTCCATGTTTATATTTCCTGCCTTTATTTATTTATTTTGTTTCCTGAAATGAGCATGTGTAGATAATGGGTTGAGGAAAAATAACCTTACTTAGATTAATATATTTATTTCTATGGGTGGCACACAGAAGTGTCATTACTATATAAAAGTTTTACAAGGGATAAAATCAGATCAAGGGCTGGGGGTGAAGGAGAGGACTGACTATAAAGGGTCATGAAAGACCTTTTTGGGGGCAAGAGAAATATTCTAAGTCTTGATTTTGGTGGTGGTAACATGACTATATTTGTCAAAACTCACAGAACTGTATGCCTAATGGGGTGAATTTTACTGTATGTAAATTATACCCCAATGAACCTGACTTTAAAAAAAAGAGGTATATAGTAGTTTATAGATTGAGTAAGGCAAGCCCTGTTTCAGTCATCATGCCCCCAGCCCAGGCCTCCAGTTCTACTTCCCTCACAAGAGGTAGTCACGGTCCACAGTTTGGCATATTTCCTTCTGGTTCTCTCCCCACCCCGACTTCTGTTCCACATATACTTCTTTTTTTCAGGTTTTGAAGATTTTATTCACTTATTTATTTGAGAAAGAGAGAGTGGGGGAGGGGCAGGGGGAAAGGGAAGGAGAGAATCTCAAGCAGACTCCCTGCTGAGCGCAGAGCCTAACTTGGGGCTCCATCTCATGACCTTGAGATCATGACCTGAGTCGAAATCAAGAGTCAGAGGCTTAACCAACTGAGCCAATCAGGCACCCCTACACTTTTTTAAAAAAAAAGATTTGATTTATTTATTCGATAGAGAGAGAGAGAGTGAAAGTGATAAACAAGCAGGGGGAGGGGCAGGCAGAGGGAGAGGGAGAAGCAGACCCCCTGCTGAGCAGGGAGCCTGATGTGGGGCTTGATCCCAGGATCCTGGGATCATGACCTGAGCCAAAGGCAGATGCTTAACTGACTGAGCCACCCAGGCGCCCTAACCCCTACACTTTTTTAAACTTGACATATAACATTGTATTAGTTTCAGGTATACGTCATAATGATTTGACATATGTATATATTGTGAAACAATAAGTTTAGTTAATACCCATCATTGCAAGTAATTACATTTTTTTCCTTGTGATGAGAACTTGTAAGATCTATTCTCTTAGTAAATTTCAAATAGATAGTATAGTATTGTTCGCTATAGTCACCATGCTGTACATTACTTCCCTAGGACTTCTTTTTAAATCTTATAACTGGAAATTTGTACCTTTTGACCACCTTTTACCCATTTTACACACTCCCCACTCTCCTGCCTCTGGCAATCACCAACCTGTTCTCTGTATCTATGTTTGTTTGTTCTTTAGATTTCACATATAAGTGAGATCATACAATACTTGGCTTCTCTATTCAGTTTCAGTTTCAATGCCTTCAAGGTCCGTTCATATTGTCACAAATAGCAGAACTTCCTTCTTTTTTATGGCTGAATAATGCTCCATTGTATTTTTTCCATAACATTCCACACACACACCACATTTTCTTTACCCATTCATCCACTGATGGACACATAGGTTATTTCCATGTCTGCACCTTTCTTTTTCTACCTAACAATGTAGCTTAGAAATGGGAGCACCTGGCTGACTCAGTCAGAAGAATACGAGAATCTTGATCTTGGGGTTGTGAGTTCAAGCCCCAGGTTGGGTGCAGAGATTACTTAAATAAAGAAATAAACTTAAAACAAAAACAAAAACAATATGAAATACTCCATATCAACTTATAGAGATTTTCCTCATTTTCTGTTACAGCTTCATAGTATTACACTGGGTGGATATATCACAATTTATTAAACGAGTCTCATTCCTGTATATGTACATTTAGATTATTATCAGTATTTTGCAATTACAAATTATAAAGAATGAGTAGTCACGTACATATTATTTTTATATGACTTAGATGAGTATTTTCAGGGTAAATTCCTAAAAATGAAATTGCTGGGTTAGGGGGTAAATGTATTTATAGTTTTATTAGATAGGGTCAAATCCCATTCCACAGAAACCCTGTTGCACTCCCACCAGTATACATGAGAGTCAACAGTGGGTGGTCAAACTTTAGAATGCTTGCCCATCTGATAGGGGAGAGATTGTGTAGTCAATTTGCATTTCTCTTAGTAAGAATCAGTGTAATCTTTTGAAAGCCTTCCTGATGCAAGTCTCTTCCCCCTTAAATACTACTTACATGATGACTGTTGCCAAGTTAAAAATCTTTTAGTGTGTTGCTAAAGCTTACTGACTGTAACTTACACTCCTTTTCTAGTATGCAATGTCTTCTGCCATCTGTCTCAATCCACCTTTCATCTGTGTCTACAATTTTTGTCCAGATATCAAAAGAGAAGACAGACTGGATTCATTACTCCTAAATACACTCTTTTTTTTTCCTTCTCTTCTCTTCTTTCTCTCCTCTCCTCTTTCCTTCCTTCCTTCCTTCCTTCCTTCCTTCCTTCCTTCCTTCCTTCCTTCCTTCCTCTCTCTTTCTTTCTTTTCCTCTGAGGCTTTGCTCATTGTGGTAGTGTCCTCATTTGGGGATGGCCATTATTCTCTTTCCATGAATTGGTGTTTGTCTCTATCTCAGGGTCCAGCTTAAATATCCACCCTAATTTCCCCCATTCATATTTGTTGTATCTGTTCATAATCCATCCTCCTTACCAGACTGTAGACATTATACCAACCACTTTCTCCAAAAGAAGAGGGGACATACTGAATCACCAGAGGAGGATTTTTCTTTTTAACAAACATACTCTATGTTCAGCTCATCACTCAACATTATGGGTATGAAAAATTCTGGAGAAATTTGGCATATTCTAGGGGATTTGGATACAGTGGCGAAGAAAACAGGTAAGTTCTCTCTCTGAAGGAGATTGGTGAAAAGCACCAATCAGAGAATTAAAATGGTGATGTGAAGACATTCTCTTCCATTCAAGATGAAATAAATCAATGTAACCAAAGCTGGTTCTTTGGAAAGATCATCAAAATTGATAAATCTCTAGCCAGAATGATAAGGAAGAGAAAAGAAGACATAAGTTAACAGTATCAGGAATGAGAGAGGTGAGCTCAAAACAAATTCTACCACTATTAAAAAGTTAATAAGGGTTTATTACAATTTTTTCCCTAACAAATTTGACAATTTAAATGAAATGGTCTAATTCCTTGAAAGACATGAACTACCAAATCCATTTAAGAAGAAATAGATCAGCTGAATAACCCTATAGCTATTAACAAAATAGAATTTATAGTTTAAAACTTCCTCACAAAGGAGATTTTAGACCCAGGTGACTTCACTGGTTATTCTACCAAACATTGTCTTCACTGATTATTTTACTAAACATTTAAGGAAAAAATAATACCAACTCCACACAAACTCTTTCAAAAATTGAAAAGGAGTCAATACATTAACTTATACTTTGAGGCCAATATTACTGTAATACCAAAACCAGATTTTAAAATCACAAGAAAATAAAACCACAGACCAGCATTACTCATAATCATCATTGCCAAAATCATAGCAAAAATTCTTAACCAAATTTTTAAAAAGTAAGCAAATTAAACACAACAATACATTAAAACGATAATATATCATGACCAAATGGGGTCTCTCAGGAATTCATACTTGGTTCAACATTAATAACTCAGTCAATAATATCACCATATTAACAAGCTGAAAAATGCAAAAGTATATGATCATCTCAATAAATGCATAAAAAGCATCTGACAAGCCAATATCTATTTCTCATTTTTTCAATTTTTAAAATTGTAGTAAAATACACAAAATGTAAAATTTACCATCTTAACCATTTTTTAAATTTTTTTAAAGAGATTTTATATACTTTTTTGACACAGAGAGAGAGACAGCGAGAGAGGGAACACAAGCAGGGAGAGTGGGAGAGAGAGAAGCAGGCTCCCCGCTGAGCAGGGAGGCCGACATGGGGCTCAATCCCAGGACCCTGGGATCATGACCTGAGCTGAAGGCAGATGCTTAACGACTGAGCCACCCAAGCGCCCCCCATCTTAACCATTTTAAGTGTACAGTTCAGTGATACTAAATACACTCATAATATTGTATAACCATTGTCACCATCCATCTTCATAATTCTTTTTGTCTTGCAAAACTGAAACTCTATACCCGTTAAATAATAACTCCCGATTCCTTCCTGTCCCTAGCACCAGGCAACCACCATTATTCTTTTTGTCTATGATTTTGATTACTCTAAGTACCTCGTGTGAGTGGAATCATACAGTAGTTGTCTTTTTATGACTGATTTATTTCACTTAGTATAATGTCCTCAAGTTTCATCCATGTTGGGGCGCCTGGGTGGCTCAGTCGTTGGGCGTCTGCCTTCGGCTCAGGTCATGATCCTAGAATCCTGGGATCGAGTCCCGCATCGGGCTCCCTGCTCCACGGGAAGCCTGCTTCTCCCTCTACCACTCCTCCTGCTTGTGTTCCTGCTCTCACTGTGTCTCTCTCTGTCAAATAAATAAATAAAATCTTAAAAAAAAAAAAAAGTTTCATCCATGTTGTAGCATATGTCAGAATTTCCTTCCTTTCTAAGGCTGAATAGTATTCCCTTGTGAGTACAGCATACCAATATCTATGTCTGTCATCCCATAATATCCTTTCATTGAAGCAAGAATAGAGGGCAACAATATCAATCTCCTAATGGTTATCTTTGAAAATCTTACAACTAATATAAAACCTAATGGCAAGAAACTGAATACTTTCTCCTAATATCAGAAAGAATGCAAGGATTCCATACTTACCACTTTTATTCAACATTATACTAAAAGTCATAGCCAAGGCAATAGGAAATAAAAGGCCTCCAGAATAGAGATGAAGAAGTCAAATTATCTTTATTGAGAGATGACATGACTGTAGAAAATCTAATGGAATCTACAAAAAAGCAACTAGAAGTACTATGTGAGTTAAGCAAGTTTGCAGAATATAAGGCCAATTTACAGAAATCAATTATATTTCTATATACTAGTAACAAACAGAGGTTGGAGTTAAAAAGCAATACTATTTACAAAGCATCAAAAAACATGATATAGTTAGGAATACATCTGACAAAAGATGTGTGAAACCTGCACCCCCAAAACTACAAAACATTGCTGAGAGACGTTAATGGAGAATTAAATAAAAGGAGACATACTATGTTCAATAATTGGAGTGCTTAATATTGTTAAGATGTCAGTTCAACCTAAATTGATCTATAGATTTAATGCAATTCCACTCAAAATCCAGCAGACTATTTTTATAGAAATTGACAAACTGATTCTAAAATTTCATGGAAACCCAAAGGACCTAGAATAGGCAAAAGACCTTATAAAAAGAACAATTTGGGGACTTTTTTTTTTTTTAAAGATTTTATTTATTTATTTGAGAGAGCACATGAGAGGGGGGAGGGTCAGAGGGAGAAGCAGACTCCCTGCCGAGCAGGGAGCCCGATGCGGGACTCGATCCAGGGACTCCAGGATCATGACCTGAGCCAAAGGCAGTCGCCCAACCAACTGAGCCACCCAGGCGCCCTGAACAATTTGGGGACTTACACTACCTGATTTCAAGACTTATTATAAAGGTACAGTAGTTAAGGCAGCATTATAGTGGGGGTAAAGTTAGATAAAAGATGAATAAAACAGAGTCCAGTTTTATTTTTCCCTCCTTTCCTTTACAATCCTGTTTTGTTTCTTAAATTCCACATATGAGTGAGATTATATGATAATTGTCTTTCTCTGATTGAGTTATTTTGCTTAGTATAATACTCTCTAGTTCTATCCATGGTTGTTGCAAATGAAGATTTCATTTTTTTTATGGCTGAGTAGTATTCCATTGTATATATATACACCACATCTTCTTTATCCATTCATCGGTTGATGGACATCTGGGCTCTTTCCATAGTTTGGCTATTATGGACATTGCTGCTATAAACTTTGGGGTGCACGTGCCCCTTTGGATCACTACATTTGTATCTTTGGGGTAATTACCCAGGAGTGCAATTGCTGGGTCGTATGGTAGCTCTATTTTCAACTTTTTGTGGAACTGCCATACTATTTTCCAGAGCGGCTGCACCAGCTTGCATTCCCACCACCAGTGTAAGAGGGTTCCCCTTTCTCCGCATCCCCACCAACATCTGTCATTTCCTGACTTGTTAATTTTAGCCCTTCTGACTGGTGTGAGGTGATATCTCATTGTGGTTTTGATTTGTATTTCTCTGATGCCGAGTGATGCTGAGCACTTTTTCATGTGTCTGTTGGCCATCTGGATGTCTTCTTTGCAGAAATGTCTGTTCATGTCTTCTGCCCATTTTTGATTGGATTATTTGTTCTTTGGGTGTTGAGTTTGACAAATTCTGTATAGATTTTGGATACTAGCCCTTTATCTGATATGTCATTTGCAAATATCTTCTCCCATTCTGTTGGTTGTCTTTTGGTTTTGTTGACTGTTTCCTTTACTGTGCAAAAGCTTTTTATCTTTTTTTTTCCCCCAAAGATTTTATTTATTTATTTGACAGAGAGACACACAGCGAGAGAGGGAACACAAGCAGGGGGAGTGGGAGAGGGAGAAGCAGGCTTCCCGCGGAGCAGGGAGCCCGATGTGGGGCTCGATCCCAGGACCCTGGGATCATGACCTGAGCTGAAGGCAGGCACCTAACGACTGAGCCACCCAGGCGCCCCAGGAAAACTAATAAAACTTAAATGTTCAATCTCATTATTTCCGAGGAAATACAAATTTAAATCACAGTGAGAGACCAATATATACATGCCAGGATAACTAAATAAAAACATTTTTTTAAAGAGGAATAATACCAAGCGTGGCAAGGATGTGGAGAAATTGGAATTTCGGGTGGGGGGGAGTGTGATTTGGTATGTTTTCAGAAAACTGATTGGCAGTATCTACTGAAGCTGAACACACTCAAGTCTACTGTTGGGTATCTATCTGACAGAAATGCATTGAAATGTTGATGAAAAGATATGAACAAGAATGTTCATAGCTGTACTATTCTTAGTAGCCCCAAGCTGGAAGCAAGCCAAATAGCCATCTATGACAGAATGCCTGACTAAGTGTGGCATCTTCACATAGGGGAATAGTATAGAGCAATAGGAACGTGCAAATGATTACCATACCTCAAAACATGGATGAATGTCACAAACATAATGTGAGTAAAAGGAGGTAGTTACAAAAGAGCACACTCTTTATGATTCCATTAGTACGGAGTTCAGGGACGCCTGGGTGGCTCAGTCGGTTAAGCGTCTGCCTTGGGCTCAGGTCATGACCCCAGGTTCTGGGATCAAGTCCCACATCGGGCTCCCTGTTCCGCAGGGAATCTGCTTCTCTCTCTCTCTCCCTCTGCTGCTGCCCCTGCTCGTACTCTCTCTCTCTCTCTCTATATATATATATCTCTGTCTCTCAAATAAATTAAATAATTAAATAAAATCTTTTTAAAAATATGAAGTTTGAAAGCAGACAAAACAAATATAGTTTTTGAAAACAATATGGTGATTTCCTTTGGGAAGAAAGTAGGTTGTAACTGTCAAAAAGGTGTGAGGGAGACTTCTGTGGGGCTCCTAGTGTCTATCTTCTGATAAGTGTGTGTTCGTTTTGTGAAAATTCATCGAGCTGTATATGCACTTACGATTTTATGTACTTCTTTCTGTGGATGTCATACTTTAACAAAAAGCTTACTTTAAAAAGAAGTCATTTACAAGAGCAAAAAGAAAAAAAAACCCTGTAAGGTATACTTAGGAATTAATTTGCATATATGTGCAAGTCCTATATGCAAAAAAACTTTAAACTTTATGGAACAATATTACATATGACCTGAATAAGTAGAGATTTAGCTCAAGTTCATAAATAGGAAGACTCAGTATTACAAACATTGTCTCCAAATTAATCTATAGATTCAATGCAATTCCTTTCATAATCCCAGTAGACTTTTTCGTGGACTTTGACAAAATGATTCTAAAGTTTATATGAAAAAAAATCCAAGATAAAACAAGACACTCTTCAAGGAGAACAGGGTATGGGTAGCAGCCTTCCCAGATGACAGGATCTATTGTGAAGCTATGTAATAGAGACAGGGTGATATTGGCAAAAGGAGAAGCAAATCTGATCGTTACAGCGATATAGAAGATCCTCAGACTCATATATGGTACAAAAGGCCAAGTTTTACAGTATATAAATTATATCTCAATAAGAGAGCAAAATGACCTTATATGTTTGGATCTACTTCTGGACTTTTCTGTTCCATCGATCTCTTTGTTGGTTCTCCCCTGTCTTGAATATGTAGTTCTAAGTCTCAAAGTCAGGAAGTGTAAGTCCTGCAACTTTGTTCTTTCTCAATGTTGCTCTGGATATTTTGGGTCCTTTATATTGCCACATACATTTTAGAATTAGTTTATCAGCTTATCAATTTTTTCATTTTATTTTCTTTTTAAAAAAGATTTTATTTATTTATTTATTTATTTGCCAGAGAGAGAGAGAGAGAGAGAGAGCACAAGCAGGGGGAGGGCAGCCAGAGGGAGAAGCAGACTCCCCGCTGAGCAGGGAGCCCCATGTGGGACTCCATCCCAGGACCCCAGGATCATGACCTGAGCTGAAGACAGACGCTTAACTAACTGAGCCACCCAGGCGTCCCTTCCTTTTATTTTCTTGTCATTTATTTATTTATTTGGTGAGAACACTTAAGTTCTATTCTCTTAGCAAATTTCAGTTATATAATAGTTTATCAACTTCTAAAAAAACAACAACTAGCGGGGTTATGATCAAAACTGTGTTGAATGTTTAGATCAGTTGAAGGATTTGAGGTTTTTTTTTTTAAAGATTTTATTTATTTATTTGACAGAGAGAGAGACAGCGAGAGCAGGAACACAAGCAGGGGGAGTGAGAGAGGGAGAAGCAGGCTTCCTGCTGAGCAGGGAGCCCGATGCGGGACTCAATCCCAGGACCCTGGGATCATGACCTGAGCCGAAGGCAGACGCTTAACAACTGAGCCACTCAGGCGCCCGAAGGATTTGAGATCTTAATAGTGACTCTCTCAGCCCATGAACTTGGAACTTGTTCTATCTGTGAACACTTTCATTTCTCTCAGCACTGTTTTGTGGTTTTCAGTTAGAGGCCTTAGATTTACTTGTTGTTGTTGTCTAATTTATTCTCACGTGTTTTGTGCTTTTTGACATTATTATAAATAGGATTTTAAAATTTCATTTTGCAGTTGTTTGCTGCCAGTAATTAAAACACATTGATTTTTGTATTTTGACCTTGGATCCTGTGAACTTGCTAAATCCACTTGCTTGTTGTAGTTGCTTTGTGAATTAGTTGACATTTTCAATGTAAACAATGATGTTATCTGCAAGTAGAAAGATTTTTGAGCCACCATCTCTGCTCTTTATGCCTTTTGTTTCTTTTCTTTTTTTTCTTTTTTTTTTGCCTATATCACTATCTAGGACCCCTAACACAATGTTGAATATAAGTGATGAGAGTGGGCGTCCTTGCCTGGTTCCCAGACTAAGGACTGGGGATTTTCATACATCTTTCATGGGGATGTAAAATAGTATAGTATATAATTAGAAGTTAATTTATATTATCTCGTAAATTTGAACACTTGTGTGCCCTGTGACCCAGCAACTGCATCCGTAGGTACAGAGGCTATAGAAACTCTTACTCTATGTATAAGAATGCTCATAATAGAAAAGAAGAAAGAAAAAAAAACTCAAGTAAAGAAAATGGGTAAATAAATTAATATAGCAGAATATGACCCTGGACTGAAAAATTGGTGAACTACAGTGACCCTCAGCAACGTGGATAAATCTTAAAATGATATTGAGTCAAACATGCAAGGCCACATAAAGCAAAATACAGCATCAGGTGATTTTCATAAAACTCAAACAAAGCTAATCTAAATAACATATACGCCTATATACATAGACGTGATAAAAATATTAAAAATAAAAAGCAGGGGCACCTGGGTGGCTCAGTCGTTAAGCGTCTGCCTTCAGCTCAGGTCGTGATCCCAGGGTCCTGGGATCGAGCCCCACGTCTGGCTCCCTGCTCTGCGGGAAGCCTGCTTCTCCCTCTCCCACTCCCCCTGCTTGTGTTCCCTCTCTCGCTGTGTCTCTCTGTCAAATAAATAAATAAAATCTTTAAAAAAAATAAAAAATAAAAAAATAAAAAGCAAAGGAAGGATAAGCACAAAAGTCAGGACAGTGATATCTCTTGGGAGGAGGTAGAGAGATGGAGGTTTTGGAGTACAGAGGCAGGTGCAAGTTTTTGCAATGTCCCAGCCCTTGGGTTGCGAGGCAAATTCACTGAATTGGTTATACTGTTTTTGCTTTGAAACTTACAAAGGCTCTTTTGTTTGCATTCAAAGTATTTTAAAAGATTAAAGAATTGAAAATAGCAAAATAATTGTTAGCATACCTTACAGAGTTGTTGTTTTCCACTTATACTGTCCTGGAGATTATTTCCTGTCAGTACACCCAGATCTACCTCATTCTCCCTAATGGCTACATAACATTTCACTGTGAATGCACCATCACTTAGTTATTTAGTCAGTTCTCCCTTATGATGAACATTTGGGTTGTTTCTAGTCTATAAACAGTGTTGCAATTATTATTACACATGCATCCTTATACGACATATCTGTAAGGTCACATTTCTAGAATTGGAATTACTATGGCAAGCAATGTGTTATGATTCTGAATAGATGCCTTAAACCACTTGTTCAACTTCAGATAATAGTTTAAGGCAATGGTGAGAAATGCAAACAGGGGTTTCCCAGAAGTTATTGTCAGCAAGGAGTACCAGAGGACACCTGGAAGTGTGTGCCTGACTGCTTTTGCACGCGCAAGGTATTTGGAACAGAGAAGGTGTGGAAATGGGGTGAGGGTGACTGTGCATTCACCACTTGTGAAAAGCAACATTTGTGACCTAATGCCTCCAGGCCTGTTGGACAGGAGTTCCATCCAGATCCATAGACTCAGCCCAACTCTTGCCCACTCCCTGAAGGTGCGTCAGGAGAGGCCTAGAAGGGGGAGAAGGAAAGGACAACTATCCTGACCTTGGGCACATCTATTGTTGGGGTGGCCTCTGAGGCATCTGCACCAGGCTTTCTCACAGTGCTGGCTGGGCAGAGGTGCCCAGTCCCAGAACATAAACAAGAGTGACCCTGAAAGTAACTTTTCCTGAGAGAGACAGAGCCCAGCTGGATTCTCTGTTCTCCCCTCAGGGTCCTCCCCCCAGGGCAAGATTAGAGTTTTGCAAGCGAGGCAGGCACTCAGGGTGTGAAATTTATGCCCATGCCAAAAAACTTTATAATCAAGATAAAGAATATTTTAATGCAGTATTTTTTAATTCAAAATTAATGCAAAAAATAATCCATGATGAACACAATACCAAAATTTTAAATATTAAGGACAAGATCCAAATTTGCACTTTACGACCTTGCTTCTCCTGCCTCACTAGCCCTGGTTCCAATAACCTTTATTTACAAAAACATGATTTTAAAAAATTCTTTTTTATAGGGGCACCTGGGTGGCTTAGTTGGTTGAGCCTTCGATGGGCTCAGGTCATGATCTCAGGGTCCTGGAATTGAGCCCCAGTCAGGCCCGTGCTGGGCATGGAGTCTGCTCAGGATTTTCTCTCTCCTTCTCCCTTTGCCCCTCCCCGCTCTCTCTCTCTCTCAAAACAAACAAACAAAAACTTTATTAAATATTGTGATAACTATTATATTGTTATTGTGATAAAATATACATAATGTAAAATTTGCCATTTTAACCGTTTTTAAGTGTACGGTGGCCTTAAGTACATTCACGATTGTTGTGTAACGATAGGATTTTAAAATATTACATTAAAATATTATGTATTGTGATTATGGAGTTTGGGGGCGCCCGAGCCCAGAGCCTCACTCGTCTTACTCTAGTCCTCGCCCTGCCTCCCCCACTTCTCGCCCCCTCCTGGAGCCTGAGAATCGAAAAGTGCAAGTTTCTCCCAACAGGCAGCTGCAAGAGTTATTCCAATAGCGATCAGGCCACCGAGGATGTCCGTCCATGCAGCCACTCGCGACAGGAAGAGTTGCGCAGTGCTCCGCCTGTATCTGAGCGTCCCCTTCGCTCTCCTCTTGCGACGGGACACACCTGGCGGGCGCGCCCTCTACCTGCCTGGGGCCACCTGGCTGGCGGCCCGCTGCGGGTGGCCCGCCCAGCTCGGGTCGCCCGGGCTTCCCCTCGGCCAATGAGGAAGAGGGAGCCTCCGGGCTCGGGCAGCGTCCGGCCGAGCGGCCAATGGGAGCGCGGCATGCAAATGAGCAGGTGCGGTGGCGGACGGCCCGTCAAGGCGGCCGGGGCTCCGGGGATGTTAGAGGAGAGCTGGGCTGCCGCCGAGCAGAAGTCCGGGCTTCCAGCTGCGAGCTCCGGTCTCCCGCCATGGTCCCCGCTCCGCCCCCCGCCGTCTCCTTCTCGCCCGCCGAGGTCCAGCGGCGCCTGGCGGCCGGCGCCTGCTGGGTCCGCTGCGGGGCCCGCCTCTACGACCTCACTGGCTTCGTGCGGCACCACCCGGGGGGCGAGCAGCTGCTGCGGGCGCGGGCTGGCGAGGATGTGAGCGCCGACCTGGACGGGCCGCCGCACCGGCACTCGGCCAACGCGCGCCGCTGGCTGGAGCAGTACTACGTGGGCGAGCTGCAAGGAGACCCTCAGGTACATCCCGGCCCCGGAGTCACACGCCCCCTGACTCCCCTTCTTCCCTCCCCCACTCTCCACGCACCGGCAAGCCCAGTCCACCTGCCCTCTAGGAGGTCCCAAGGTGACAGCCTCCGCCCTCACCTTCGCTTCCCCCTTCTCTCCAGGTAACAGGTCACTACCCGCCCCCCTCACCAGGACTGGTCCTTCCTCTCCAGCATTGCTCCTGACCTGAGCCTCTTCTACCTGCTACTTCTACCACCACTTTCCAAGTTACTCCCTCCTTCCTACTTGTTCCTTCCGCAGCCTCAGCCATCTGACAATTTGGATCCCCTTTTACCAGTCCCTCACACTCCCAATCTTTCCTTCCCGTTCCCTTATCAGCCCCTCCCTCTTTGCATCTGTTCTTCATTTCTGTTGAATAAAAGCTTCCAACCTCAGCTGTCCTCCCCTCCCCATCTCACCCTACTGCTGCTTCCGAAAGTCGCAGATCAGTTACCGTTCTCAGCCAGTTTGGATTTCCTGGTACTGCCCAAGTCTGCACTAGGGCTTCCCTGGGTAGGTGGAGAGGTTGGGGCAGTGTCTTGGGTGGACTGTGTCCTCCCATCCCTCATACCTCCCTTTATTTCTTGTCTTGCATGCTGGCATGGGTGTCCAAAAGAGCGAAATGACAGGGTAAGCCACTGTTGGGGGCGGGGGGGGGCGGCGGGGATTAGCACTGTGAACCGCATGCTGTGCAGGACAGCCTCGTGTTGCTATTGAAGCCTCCAACTGATCCTGGTGTAGGTTTTGTTATCCCCATTTTAGGATGTGGAAACTGAGGCTCAGGGAGGCTCTGTAATTTGTCCAAGGTTAAAGAGCTAGTTAGTGGAAAAGCCAAATATATCTGACTCCAAAATCGATGCTATCTCCATCCCAAGGATCTTGGGATATGGGGGATTGCCCCAATCCACAGGGCTCCAGGTAGGCTGAGCCAGAGGCAAACTGACTCCTTGGGCTTCCCCGGGTTCGGCTGCCGGACTGGTGACAGTGGGACCATCATGCTTGGGTATTAAGCCAACAGTTCTTTCTTGCTTCTACCTCTTGTTCTCAGGGTGGCTCCAGGAAGTGCTTTTAGATCTTTGGATAAAAGGACTTGCCTCTCACTGCTCCTGGTGGCTCCGCACGGGGCCGTCTAGTCTAATAGGTCAGTCATTTCTTCACTCACTCACTTGGTCCTTTGATGATTGTTAGCACTGAGATAGGCACGGGGGAGGTGCCAATGGACAGAACCAATACAGTCTTCACGGAGCTAACAGGCTAATGAGGGAACATACTAATGGCACAATAATTATTTCATTATCTGGTACCATCAGAATGTGGATTTGGAGGTGAGGAGTTCAAGGAGAGCTTTCTTGAGAAAGTGACATTTGTACTGAGAGCTAACTGATGGATAGGGTGTTAGCGTGGTGAAGTGTGGTGAGACAAACGTTCCAGACAGAGGGAACAGCGTGTGTGAAGAAGGCTCTGAAGGGTAAGGACTCAGCACAGTCAAGGGACAAATAAAACCAATGTGGCCAGAGGCTGGTGGGCAAAGAGAGAGGAGGGAGGAGGCCAGAGATCAGCTACATCATGCAGGGCCTCCTAGGCTGTGGGCAGGATTTGGGACTTAATTCTAAGAACAACAGGAAACCAGGGAAGGGATTCAATCAAGCAGGGGTGTGGTGTGGTCAGATTTGCATCTTTGGAAGAACACCCTGGCTGCGGTGCCAAGAAAGAATAGAGGGAGCCCAAGTGGGTTTGAGGAGACCAGGCAGGAGGCTACCGCAGAGCCTGGGCAAGAGGTGAAGGTGGCTTGCACGATGGTGGCGGTGACCAAGGGGAGAAGGGGGTTGAATTTGGGAGATTCCATAGGTAAAATGCCAGGGCTCAGCATTCTGCTGTGGCAGCCCAGCTGACTCCTGGAAGTTGGTGTTTGGTGTCAGGTCATGCTGAAGGGGCAGAGAGGTTTAGCTGTAGATATAACTCAGGGTGAGTGCAGGAAACGAGAGGTTGGGACCAGAACACTAGAGATTTCCAGGCTTGTGAGGGCTAATGGAAGCCATCCTACAATGTAACTGTGTCCTATAAACAGGAGCCTTAGGGTCTGGCTTCTCTTCCCAGATAGCAAGGATCACCCCAGGTCAGTTGCCCTAGTTGGTTCCACTCCCCAACTCTGCTAACCACCCAACACTATGGGTTGCTTGTGCTTTGCTTCGCTTTGCTTTGCCTTACTTGACCCTCAGGGAGGACTCAGAGAATAGGGAAACCAAATTTGCTTCCTACCCCTGCACTCACCTGTTACCCCAAGAGTCCCAATGTAGCCATGTTGCAGGCATCCTTATATCTGGGCCCCAATCTGAGGATATGGGGGAAAAAAGACTAAAAACTAACAACATACTTACAAACCCATGGCTCAAACCTGACCAGTAGCCACACTTACCCAATACTCCAGTTGCCTGTCAGCTTCTGTCTACAGATTTCTCTTCTGGAAACTAGTATAGTGTTGTCTTTAAATTGAGGGAGAAAGGTAGTTGGAGGGGAAATCTGGAATGGGGTATCCTGTACAGAGAGAAGCCCTCTTCTTACAGCCTGAATGGAGACATTTCTGTCCTTCTTTCTGGCTAAGCCCTTCAAGCAACCTTCATATTACTTTCTTTACGTCCCTTCTCTCCTCCTGCTAGACCAGAGATGCTGACATCTGCAGAGCTTAGAGCCCAGCTCCTGGAATGTGAGGACCAGGAGGGGTGATGGGAAAGGGGAATGTCATGAACCAGCTCTGTTTGTTTGGAGTTCATTTCTTTTTCGTTTTTTTAAGATTTAATTCTTTATTTGAGAGAGAGAGAGACAGAGCACTAGCAGGAGACAGAGCATGAGCAGGGCAGGGAGGTGAAGAGGGAGAAGCAGGCTCCCTGCTGAGCAGGGAGCCCAATGCAGGGCTCGATCCCAGGACCCTGGGATCATGACCTGAGCAGAAGGCAGACGCTTAACTGACGGAGCCACCAGGTGCCCCTAAAGTTCATTTCTGAATGGTACTCCTCCTAGGGGTCCTTCTTCCCCAGTGTAGTCCTTGGAGGGGAGCGTCCTGGAGCTCAGCTATGAAATTTCCAGGGAGAAGGCATGGTCCCTTTGGTTTCCCCTGTTCTCCAATTTGCCACACCCCTTCACACACCCCTAGGTACTCTTACACACATTCACACTCACACAAAGGCACACACACACACTCACACACTCACACACAAAACAAGTCAAACTTGTTTGAGCCAACATACTGTCGGGATGAAACAAGGTCTGCTCTGGCCGTGGTCTTGCACTTGAGGAAGCCGAGCTGCCCACCTAGAGCGAGTGAGAGGGCTATGGCTGAGCAGAGAAGTCAAGCCTTCTTCTCATCCTGACCCTTGGGTGGGGGAGGGGGAGTCAAGCTCCTCACTCCAAGCTCAGGTAAGAGCAGTGTTCTTCCAACTGTAGCTCAAGTCGTTAGTGGGGGCGTGAGGTCCATTTATTGAGCTGCAACCAGCATTTATTAATTTATTTTAAGATTTTATTTATTTATCTGTTTTAGAGAGAGAGAAAGAGAAAGAAAGAGAGCATATTAGCAGGGGGAGAGGCAGAGGGAGAGAATCCCAAGCGGACTCCCCACTGAGCACAGAGCCCGATGTGGGGCGCCATCTCACAACCCCAAGATCACGACCCGAGCTGAAACCAAGAAGTGGACGCATAGCCAGCTGAGCCACCCAGGCGCCCCTGAGCTGCAAGCTGCATTTAAAAGGAATAAGTAGGAAAGGAAAGAACTTTGGGTTCAAATCTCCTCCCAAGGTCATAGATACTGTGTTTCCCAGACTTGGGTCATCCATGAATCACTGTCAGGTTTTTTTTTTTTTTTTTTCTGAATTGGTATACCACTTGAACTATTATACTTAATATTTATTTTTAAGTAGATTCCCTTTCTATTTTCCCACTTACTCACCCTAGGGAATAATACCAGTGACATCATAAGTTTTACATGCACTTGAAAGTAGATAGAGAGCTATTCAGATAAGAAATGCTCATCCCCTGTATCTCCTAAAATCATCTTGGGTACCATCGGTGGAGTAAATATCATACTTTGGAAAACATACAAAGCAGAGCTTCTTAAACCTGGTGTTCTATGGATCATTTTCTGGGATTGGTGAATGAGATGAAATGTGTGCATTTTTCTAGTGAGAGAGCAACTGCTATTATCATAGTCCAACCAGAATCCTCCCCTCACTCCAAACCAAGAGGCTAATAACTGTGAAAGGGTGGCTTGTACTCCCCCCACCCCCCACACCCGCGGACCTCAGGAGGTCTTCCTGTGGGCAAACATCCGACCGTGCTCTGGCTAGAAGCCCTCTGAGAAGACCCCAGAGGAAGGCAAACCTCAACTCCCCAGCCACTGCTGTTGGCATAACTCTGATGTCCAAATGACTCTGGGTGCTGGGTCCTAATCCTACAGGGTGCATCCCTCTCTGAGTGGCTGAGAAGTCCGCGGCTTCTGCCACGTGTGTTTCTGCCAGCCTTTGGGGGTCTGGCCACACAGAGCCTCAGGGCTTGAGTAATTCAATGGGGCAGGACATCTTAAGTGCAGGAAGACTCAGAGTGCCCACCCCACCCCTCTTGCCAGGGTCATCAGGACCTTTGCCTCACTGAACCCGGCCACCAGTTCACACCTTACCTCACCTGGTCTGGCAGCAACTCGACGCAGTCACCACTCCTCTTCCTTGATACACTTTCTTCACTTGGCTTCCGGAGACCGAATCCTTTAGTTTTCCACCTGCAGGAGTTTTCTATGGCTGCTGTAAGAGATCACCGTAAACTCAGATTTGACGCAAATGTATTCTGTTCTAGTTCTAGAGTTCAGAAGTCAGAAATGAGTTAGCGGGGCAGCCTTTCTTCTGAAGATTCTAGGGAAGAATCCATTTTCTTGCCTTTTCCAGCTTTTATTTGTTTGTTTGTTTATTGAAAACGATGGTTTTTCTTTCTTTCTTTTTTTTTTTAATTTTTTTTTTTAAAGATTTTATTTATTTATTTGAGAGAGAGAGAACGAGAGACAGAGAGCATGAGAAGGAGGAGGGTCAGAGGGAGAAGCAGACTCCCTGCCGAGCAGGGAGCCCGATGCGGGACCCGATCCCGGGACTCCAGGATCATGACCTGAGCCGAAGGCAGTCGCTTAACCAACTGAGCCACCCAGGCGCCCCTCTTTCTTTCTTTCTTAAGTAGACGCCACACCCAGCCTAGAGCCCAATGAGGCACTTGAACTCACAACGCTGAGATCAAGAGTCGGATGCCTAACTGACCGAGCCACCCAGGCACCCCCTTTTCCAGCTTTTAGAAGCTGCTGGTGTATTTGGCTCCCCCAGCCAGCAGTTGCATCTCTCCAACTTTTGCTCTCACGTCTCTTCTTCTGTGACCCTCCTACCTTCATAGTTCACTTCTTTTTTTTTTTTTTTTTAAGATTTTATTTATTTATTTGACAGAGACACGGCGAGAGAGGGAATACAAGCAGGGAGAGTGGGAGAGGGAGAAGCAGGCTTCCCACAGAGCCGGGAGTCCGATGCGGGGCTCGATCCCAGGACCCCGGGACCATGACCTGAGCCGAAGGCAGATGCTTAATGACTGAGCCCCCAGGCGCCCCTTCAGAGTTCACTTCTGAGGTCCCTTGTGATACACTAAGCCCACCGGGATCATTTAGGATCATTTCCCCATTTCAAGGTCCTAAACTTAATTACATCTGCAAAGTCCCTTTTGCCATGCAAAGGTAACATATTCACGGGTTCCAGGTATGGGGACATAGACTGGGGGGCAGGTGGGTGCATTACTCCACCTACCTCACCACCTGTAGCCCTGGTGATTAGTTCTCAGTCTCTTTTTTGCAAGTTTCTCTTGCTCCTCATTTCACAGAAAAGTTTGCAAAGTTTAAATGGAACCATACAACATGTACTGTGCGAGATGGTTTCTTCTACTCAATACTACGTCTAGGAGATTATCTGTGTTTTCCTTACTCTTTTTTTTTTTTTTTAATAAAGACTTTATTTATTTATTTATTTATTTGAGAGAGAGAGCAGGCGTGGGAGGGGGAGGGGCAAGAAGTAGACTCCCCACTGAGCAGGGAGCCCAACGCGGGGCTGGATCCCAGGACCCCAAGATCATGACCTGAGTCAAAGGCAGACGCCTAACTGGCTGAGCCACCCAGGCGCCCCTTCCTTACTCTTTTTTTTTTTTTTTTAATATTTTATTTATTTGTCAGAGAAAGAGAAAGAGGGAGAGCACAAGCAGGGGGAGCGGCAGGCAGAGAGAGAAGCAGGCCCCCCACTGAACAAGGAGCCTGATGCAGAACCCGATCCCAGAATCCCGGGATCATGACCCGAGCCGAAGGCAGGCATCCAACTGACTGAGCCACCCAGGCCTCCCCTTCCTTACTCTTGATAGCAACTGTCTCCACTGTCTGCTCTGTCCTAGAGAAGTCACAGACTCTAGAAAGGAAAAAACGGAGACTAACTGGAAGACAGAGTGGATGGCTTGCACAGACCACGTGCTAATTCTCATGAGCGTCCTTAGTCTTCCTTCCAGGATATCTCCCCACTACAGCCCTACTTTGGCCAGTACCCCACTAAGCTCATTCTTGCAGCAGTCTCCCGGGCAGATCTCTCCCTGCCCATACTTCCCGCACCCAAGTGCCTGAGACCTTTTCTAAAGAGAATTTTGTTATGTCACAGCAGTATTCCTAAGCCATTAGGGCCTCCCCACTGCCACACCCTTTCAGTCCTCCTCCAATGCCTACTTCTTTCATAGACATTCCCACCCTTTCCCAGCACCTGCGTTACAGAGTTCATAATGTTCTTCCTTATTTACACTGTTTTCACTGTGTCTTATCTTCTCAACTAAACTGTAAACTCTCTGAAGACTGGAATCGTCTGATTCATCTAGATTCCTCTAGGACACACTAGCACACTGGTGTATGCCAACAGGAACTAATCAATGTTTGAATCAATGAATGAATGAGCTGCTTGAAAAACTGAGACCTGAACATAATTGAAAAGGAAAGTGGTAATCTTAGCACACACAAGATACTTCAAGAATTACAAAGTTAAAAAAAAAATCTTGTTCCAGTTCCTCTTTGTTGGCTAAAAGAGCTGGGAGTTTGATGGAAAGGATGGAGGGCTATCCAGTGAGTCACTCATTTCTGCCTTTGTCCCCAGTTATTCTCAGCCAGAGAGTTGGCCAGTGTCTTCCATACCAGGCTACTCCCGTTCACGCATGCCCATGAGTCCCCTACGGACGTAGGCATGAAGTTAACCATGAAAAATGCCAGTTGAGAGCCCTCATTGCTCTCCAGGCTGTGACCAGCCCCATGTGGCTGTAAGTACCAGAAATCCAGGCAAGACGCATGATGCCTGGATTTCCAGTTCTGTTTACTCTTTCCTGTGTCTTTTCATGCAAATTTCTCTAAAGCATATGGTCTCAGAACTGCAGTTCTCAGTCTTCTCTAATCACTGCTCATCTAGGACGATATGATATATAAACTTCATACTTAAGATTTTTTGTTGTGAAGCATAATTCTCCAAATATTTTCTTTTCCTGCTTTGATAGTATATTGCAAGGTATTTAAATAGCGGTACCAGATAAGCAAATTTGGGGACCTGTGATGCATATAAATATGTAAAGTCCTGTCATAGGAAAACTAACAGCCAGAAATTCTATTGATACAAGAACAGGTGACTACACAGATAAACCATGCAATCTACAACAAACTTGGTTGATAATTACCTACGTGAAGTAGTCTTAATTTCTCCTTTAAAGGGAATAGAATTTAAAAGTAGAGTTCTAGTTCTTTACTTTCTTCTGTGCCCCATAGAACCTTCCCAACAGTGCTTAAGCTCAGATGTCCCAGTGGAAAGTGGATCTCCAGTAACAGTTTTAGTTTTATAAGTTCCAAATGTTGATGGTCCATGATAAACCACTTAGTTGCTAGCTCTAGTCTTTAAAAAAAAAAAAAATTATTTATTTATTTGATAGAGAGCTCGTGTGCACAAGCAGGCAGAGCACCCGACATGCGGCTCGATCCTAGGACCCTGGGATCATGACCTGAGCCGAAGGCAGACGCTTAACCAGCTGAGCCACCCAGGGGCCCCTAGTCCTTAGTCTTCTATAAAAACAAAACTCTCTGAAACAGGCATCATTTATCCACAAAGATGAAAAACCTCAAAGTTTTTTAAGTCAATTCAAGGCCCACACTTTGAGACTGGCTGCTATTGAGGAATAAAGAACACCTACACTGGACTGACTAAAGACAGCTTCTGTGATCCTATACACCACTCCCTGCAAGCCAGGGACAAGGGCAAACCAACCTGATTTAGTGGTTGCTTTCTCTTATCCCAGGCAAGACCCATTGGCATGCCAAGTGTAATGGCTTTTGCAGGTTGGAAATAGGGTGCCATTAAAAATTCAGTTGTTCAGGGACTCCTGGGTGGCTCAGTCAGTTAAGGGTCTGCCTTCAGCTCAGGTCATGATCCCAGGGTCCTGGGGTCGAGTCCCGCGTTGGGCTCCCTGCTCCGTGGGGAGCCTGCTTCTCCTTCTGCCTCTGCCTCTCTCTCTCTCTGTCTCTCATGAATAAATAAATAAAATCTTTAAAAAAAAAAATTCAGTTGTTCCTTGGACCTAAGTAGGAAGGTCCTTGACTCCTAGGAAAAAAGTCACTTGAAGGGAATCTACTTTAAATGAAGACTAAATTTCATAGAAAATGGGGTAGGGGTTGGGAGACGGGAACTGATTATCTTTAAAAATGAAAATGAAGGGGCGCCTGGCTGGCTCAGTTGGTAGAGTGTGAGACTTGATCTCAGGGTCATGACTTTGAGCCCCATGTTGGGCACAGAGATTACTTAAAAAAAAAAATTAAAACAAAAATGAAACCAAACATTTTTTTAGTTTATTTTAACCTGACAACCAAATTAAGATTGCAATTGTGTGCAGGTTCTTAAATTAAGCAAATAACAAATCAAGTTGTGTGGGTTTTGTGCACATGGGTGGTTTTTCTGGCAAAACTGTATGAAAGCACAATGTGGCATTCCAAACTTCACGTTGGCTTTTCACAGTATGATCATAAAGAATCTTTTTGCAAGAGTATTTAAGAGCTAGGGATCTCTCTTGATCCTTTGATAAACAGGTCATTCATTCTCTTGAAGAGCCTCATCCTTTCCTGGTCGCCTGTATTTCAGTGTTAAACAGCCCAACTT
The DNA here is from genome assembly GCF_964656455.1 of Halichoerus grypus. Taxonomy (NCBI): domain Eukaryota; kingdom Metazoa; phylum Chordata; class Mammalia; order Carnivora; family Phocidae; genus Halichoerus; species Halichoerus grypus. The sequence continues at coordinate 12,169,211 of NC_135726.1, forward strand.
TGCCAGATCCTTATTTTGCAATGGAATTGTGAGTAAACGGTTTTCTATCAGTTTCATTGACTTCATGAAATTTTTTGTATTTTGACATTAATATTCAATTTCACTTTGTTGTGGGTTTGCATTTTGTTACATTGTATGTTGTCAGATGACAGCAACCCCAACCATCACTTTGCCCAGGTAGACCGTGGGGACTTGGGGGAGCCAGGGGTCAGTGTTTAAGCAGGAACGAAACTCGTAAATGGTCAGTTGGCTTGTGAATAGTGGCATGTTAAGGTGATTTTTGCTGTTCTTTGCAACTTGAATCTTCAGGGACTCAGATAAAGAATATTTGGATAGGGGCGCATGGGTGGCTCAGTTGTTAAGCGTCTGCCTTTGGCTCAGGTCATGGTCCCAGGGTCCTGGGATTGAGCCCCGTGTCAGGCTCCCTGCTTGGCGGGAGGTCTGCTTCTCCCTCTCCCACTCCCCCTGCTTGCGTTCCCTCTCTCACTGTGTCTCTGTCAGATAAATAAAATCTTTAAGAAAAAAAAAAAAAGAATACTTGGATAATAATGATCCCTCTAGAACTAATAGTTTGTATGGCGATTTACATTTTTCTAGGTATTTCTCATAGATTTCTATTTGAACCCTTAATGTAGGTGGGGCAGGTGCCAATTCTCCCATTTCATGGATGAGAAACGTGTAATTCTAAGAGATCCTGGAATGTGGTGGGTCTCCAGGTGCCCAGTATTTCCACTGCACACACATGGGGCAAATCTTAAGCATGTACTTAAACCAAGGGGGATCTTTTTCTTATTGATTTGTAATCACTCCTTATATATAAATGATATTAGCCCATTTTCTATCATACATTTTACTATGTGTCCTTCAGTTTTCATTTGTCTTTTGACTTGTTTTTTCTCCATTTAAACCTTTAAAATTTCCATGTTGTAAAACATATTGTTTTATCATTCTTAGAAAGACCACCTCTACTTTAAGATTTTATACATAAAAAACATTTTAGGGGCGCCTGGGTGGCTCAGTCAGCTAAGAGTCTGCCTTTGGCTCAGGTCATGATCCCAGGGTGCTCTCTGCTCAGTGGGAAGCCTGCTTCTCCCTCTCCCTCTGCCTGCCGCTCCCCTCTGCTTGTGCTCTCTCTGTCAAATACATAAATAAAATCTTTAAAAAATATATTTTAGTATCAGGGTGCCTGGGTGGCTCAGTCGGTTTAGTGTCCGACTCAGGTCATGATCTCAGGGTCGTAGGATTGAGCCTCGTGTAGGGCTCTACGCTCAGCAGGGAATCTGCTTGAGATTCTCTCCCTCCTCCTCTCCTCCTCCCCCTGCTCACAGGTGTTTGCACGTGTGTTTTCTCTCTCTCTAAAATAAATAAATAAAATCTTAAAAAATATTTTAGTATCTTGCTAATAATATTATGCTTAATGTTTTTATTATTGTTTTTTTTCTTAAATTTATTATCTACCGGAATTTTTTTTAGTATAAGGAACAAAATAGAGATTATTTCAGGTTTACATTTTTCCGAATGACCAACTGGTTATCCCAGTAGATTTATGGAATAATCACTTTTCCCACTGGTTTAAAAAACACCTTTATCACACATCAACTATTCAGAGATATATTTTGGTCCATTTTGGGGCTGTATTCTGTGCCAGTGAAATCACTCATTTTTTGTTAGGTTTCAGCCTTTAGTTAGTTGTGTTTTTGTTTGTTTGTTTTGTTTGTTTTTCTTCTTTTTCTTCTCCTTCTCCTTCTCCTTTTTCTTCTTCTTCTTCTTCCTTCTGTTCCATTCCAGCCATGATTCTGCCCCCACCTGCTCCACTAGAGAAAGCAAAGGGCAGGACAGGGGCTGAGCATCATTTATGGGCCATGTTGCTGGCCTTGAGGAAACAGTCTGACTTTCAGGAGCTGGGGCTGTTTAGCATGCCCTGGACCCTGAGGTCATGTGGCCAGAGCAGGGAGGAAGCAGCTCAAGGAAGCCCACACAAGGTGACATGCCCCAGTCACCAAGACTGGAAGGGAGGGGGGGCGTTCAAAGTGGGTGTCCATGGAATGGTAATGATTTCAGCGGGGAATGCAGGGGTGGGGAGGGGTGTGGAGAGAGTGCCTGGTAGCTGCCTTGCAGCTAGAAGTCTGGACACGGGTGGTTCTGTGTGCCTTCCCTGCATTGTGTCCACAGCCTGTAGTTAGAAGCTAGAAGAATAGTGAAGCAGCCGTGTTTGCTAACAGGGAACCTAGTGTCCTTATTGCAAAGTGCTGTAAATCTCACGCTTCTTGTCCCTCTGGCCAAGGGAACTGCATACTTATCCCTCCACCTTCCTTCATCAAAATCAAACGAGGAGCTTCTTAAAAATAGATTCGTGGGTCTTCCTGGGATGATGGAAATGTTCTACATCTTGATTTAGACATTGGCTACACGGAGGCATATAATTGTCAAAACTTATCAAACTATACACTTAAGATTGGCGATCTTTGGGGCGCCTGGGTGGCTCAGTCGGTTAGGCATCTGCCTTTGAATCGGGTCATGATCCCGGGCCCTGGGATCATGCCCCATGTCGGGCTCCCTGCTCAGTGAGGAATCTGCTTGTTCCTCTCCCTCTGCCCCTACCCCCCAGCTCGTGCTCTCGCTTGCTCTCTCTCTCAAATAAATAAAATCTTTAAAAAAAAATTGGTCATCTTTTATTGTATGAAAATTAGACCAAATTTTTTTAAAGGGAGGCAAATAAATTTAACACTTATTTAGTAATCATGTCTTTGGATATGACCTCGTGTTTACAAGAGTTAGGTGTTGATATATACAAACCTTTAAAGAGTGCTTTTAAAAAGAACCTGTAGGATGTAAATAAATGGTAGGACTTAGGTAGTGGGAATACATGTGTTCACGGTGAGTTTCTTTCAGATTGACTGCAGTTTAAAATTCTTCAATAATAAAACATTGGAGGGGCGCCTGGGTGGCTCAGACAGTTAAGTGTCTGCCTTCAGCTCAGGTCATGATCCCAGGGTCCTGGGATCGAGTCCTACATGGGGATCCCTGCTCAGTGGGGAGCCTGCTTCTCCCTCTGCTTGCCGCTCCCTCTGCTTGTGCTCTCTCTCTCTCTCAAATAAATAAATACATAAAATCTTTAGAAAAAAAAATAAAATAAAATAAAACATTGGAAAAAAACTAAGTAGTCACATTATAGACATCACAGAGAGATATATGTTCTTAAACGATGAGTGGAAAAATAAAGCAACAGCACTTGAACGGTTAAGTGCAACAAAGCATCACATTTCTAGTAATATTGGACTACTTTCCTAGAGCAGCTGTAACAAAGTACCACAAACCAGGTGGCTTAAAATGAGAGGAATTTATCATCTCAGTTCTAGAGACTGGCAGTCTGAAATCAAGGTATGGGCGGAGTTGGTTCCTTCTGGAGGTTCTGAAGGAAAATCTGTTTGCCTCTTTCCTGGTTTCTTAGCTTATAGGTACATCATTTCAATCTCTGCCTCCATCCTCACAAATGCATTTTTTCCTGTACCTCTTCATTTGCATGTCCAAATTTCCCCTCTTCCTTTAAGGACACCAGTCGTATTGGATTTACAGCCCACCTTAATCCAGTATGACCTTAAATTAACTGGATTACATGTGCAAATACCCTATTTCCAAATAAAGTCGCATTCACAGGTTCTGGGTGAACATGAATTTGGTCTGGATGGTGGTTGGGGGAGACACCATTCCACCCAGTACAGATATCATTAAACAACTCTGCCACTCAGACAACCTAGATGGAAGTGAATAGGATGCGCACCAAGAACTGTGTTAGATTTCAGGAAAATGACTCCATTGGCAACAGAAATTCGAATAGTGAAGACTTGTGTGAAAAGTTTGATGTTTCATTTGAGTGAAAAAACATACCTGTAAACTAAATCAAAGAATTAAATTAACATAATATACTATATATATTTATGTGAGTATGTATATATTATATGTATTTTTTCCTCCGGGGGCATGCCCCAAATCCATAAAATTAGTATCTCTGGAGGTGGGGCGCCTGGGTGGCTCAGTTGGTTAAGTGTCCAACTTAATTTTGGCTCAGGTCACGATCTCAGAGTGGTGGGATCGAGCCCCGTGTCGGGCTCTGTGCTCAGCAGGGAGTCTGCTTGAGATTTTCTCTCTCCCTCTCTGCCCCTCCCACCCAAATAAATAAATCTTAAAAAAAAAAAAAAGGACTCTCCAGAGGCACGACCCCGGAAATCTATATTTTGAATGAGCACGCTGTGTGGCTCAGAAGCATTGTCAACTTTGCAGCCCACTGTCCTAGAAGGGTAAGGGCAGAGGGAAAATGGGATGGAAAACCGAAGGCATGAAAGTTGCTCAGCGGACAGATCTCTCGGGATTACTAAAGAATCGGCATCCCCAAGCTCCGACTGGGGGGCTTGGCACAGAGCAGCTGTGCAGACGGGCCACCCCCTCACCCACCCATCCAGAAAGAGCAGGGTCCTGGGGTCTGCAGCCCAAGATCTGTGTCCTGGTCCAGCTGTGTGTCCCATTGGCTGTGTGACATTGTGTGAGTCGTTTAAACTCTCCCAGCCTTGGTTCCTTTATTCCCTGCACCCCGACAGGATTTGTATGGCTACAGTGAGATCACGTGAGATCCATAAGATAGAACATGTAGCTTAAACAGAATCAGGATGATTATAAGCCCCCTCAGCCCCAGCTTCTGCTAGGAAAAGGTAGATTCCTGTTGAGTGGTGAGAGATGGATGTTTTCAGAGCCTGAGATGCTATGTGCTCAGACCCTCTTGGGCAAAGCCACCCACCCCCACAGGAGTTGGAGAGTGGTGACATTCCAGTCTCTCGCTGTTGTCCCTTCCCCCAGCTAGGGCCTTGGGGGTCTGTTCCAACCTGCTGCCCTCATTCCGTCTTCACCTGGACAAGGGCAGGGCTGGACTGGGGCACTCACCCCCGTCAGGGATGGGCAGTCTCCAAAGATGAGGCTGGCAAAGCCCCAAGTGGTCCCAGGGGTGTGCAGGGCCACTGTCTTCCCCTCACATCTTCTTCCTCTATTCAAGTGCAAACGTTAGCAGATGTCTCCTCACGCTCAGACTGAGCTCGGTGCTCAGGATAAAAAGACAACTTGTAACTGCCCTCATGGAGTGTACCTGCCAGTGGAGAGAGGGAGACAAATAGGACAATTATAGGTGATTGATAAGAGCTACAACAGAATATTTTATATATATATATGTTTTTATACATGTGTATATATAATAGTCTATGTGTGTGTGTATGTATTATACAACCGAATAGATAATATATTTTAGAATGGGTTCTGTGACCCAGTGACGGTTGCAGCTCCTGATGGGAGTAGTCTAGGGTGTCTCCTCTGAAGAGCTGATATCTGTGGGTGACAAGGAGTCATCATAAAGGAGAACTGGGCAAAAAAAAAAAAAAAAAAATTCTAAGCAGAGGGAATAGCAAGTGCAAAGGTCCTGGAGTATGACAGGACTTAGTGACATTAAGAATCCAAAAGAAGGCGGGTGCCTGGGTGGCTCAGTTGGTTGGGCGACTGCCTTCGGCTCAGGTCATGATCCTGGAGTCCCGGGATCGAGTCCCGCATCGGGCTCCCTGCTCAGCAGGGAGTCTGCTTCTCCCTCTGACCCTCCCCCCTCTCATGTGCTCTCTCTCTCTCCTCTCATCCTCTCTCAAATAAATAAAATCTTTAAAAAAAAAAAGAAGACAAAGAATCCAAAAGAAGGCTCTTTAAAAAAAAAAAAGAAAAAATTTATTTATTTATTTTAGAAGGAGAGAGAGAGAATCTCAAGCAGACTCCCTGCTGAGCATGGACCCTGACATGGGGCTCCATCTCACGACCCTGAGATTGTGACCTGAGCCGAAATCAAGAGTTGGATGCTTAACCGACTGAGCCACCCGGGTGCCCCCCCAAAAGGAGGCTCTTACGCTGCTAGAGCATTGCAGGTGAGGGGGAATGTGGTGTGGGTGAAAGGCGGGGGAGCAGGAGGCTTGTCTCTGCAGAGATCAGGGACATCGTTAGGGGGTTTAGATTTTGTCCTGAGAACAATGGGCTGGAAGATTTTAAGTGGGAGACTGACAAAGTTGGTCTGTATTTTACTAGGTTGTTCTGGCTGCCATGTGGAGGGTAGGTTGAAGGGGGTCAAGGGTGGAAGCAGGAAGAGAGCTAACATTGCTACTGTTGACAGAGCTGCTGTTGAGACAAAAGGAAGTGGATAGGCATTGGAAATGTCTTGGAGGTGGAACCATTATAAGTTGCTGATGGATTAAATGCTGGGAGTAAGGGAAAGAACTGAGGATGACGCCAAGGTGACTTGAGCAACTGGGTGGTTCAATATATGGAAATGGTGATTACTGGGGTGGAGACCCAGGTTTGGGATGAGGTAATCAGAGTCCACTGGGGCCACATTAGGTTTGCAATGCCAAGGAAATACTCAGGTTGAGATTTCAAATAGTAGTTGAATATATGAGTCCAGAGCTATGCTCTCCAATATGGCAGCCGCTTACCACATGTGGCTATTTAATTTAAAATTAATTGAAATTAAATAAAATTAAAATTCAGTACTTCAGTTACATGAGCCACATTTCAAGTGCTCCATAGACATATGGGCCTAGTGGCTCCTGTATTGGACAGCACAGATCTAGAACATTTCCATCATTGCAGAAAATTCTATGGGGCAGCATTGGTCTAGAGCTGTGGCCTAGAGTTGAAAGGTATTTCTCTCTAGGATAATGACGTCCTAATCTCGTGACTCTGGTCCAGGAAGCTGGTATCCCTGTGTTGTTCACAAATAGCTCCTTCTTGCCCTTGACCACACCAGATTGTGTATTTAAGTGATGTCCCTGAGTGGTAGCTATATCAGAGAGGCACTGACCACCCAGAAGGACAACTTGCCCTGGGGTTGTTCAAGGACATCATCCCCTGGGCTAAAGCACCTTATAGTGACAAGTATAAACATAGTGTTTAATGAGCATAAAACAGGGAGTATAGGCCATCGATCACCAGGAGACACCTGTTCTAGGGCTGTAACTGGCGATTCTGCTAGTTTAAGAGATGTGCATTGGGTTTGGAATTAGGTTAAATGAGAGTGGAAAAGAAGACACAGGCTCAGAGTCCAACAGTCTTGTGTTCTAGAATTAATCCTCCCACTGGAGACAAGACAGTCAACCTCTCTGAACATAAACATCCTCAAGAAGATTCCAGGTCCAGGCGCGGGGAGAGGGAATTGTTTGAATCAGTAGGTTGGAATCCGTAAAAAGTAGCAGGTGTGAGGCAGGTCAGTTTTTGGGGTGGTTCTGTTTTGCTTACAAAACAGTTCAGTGCCTTCTCGTGTTTTTGGCAATATAATCATCTGCCATTTTGGAACCAATGATGAGAACAAGTGAGTTATCTCTCTTAAACTAATAGATTATAAAAGGAAAATTTAGGAATATTGTTTCTGGGATAGTGATATATGGAGTCATTTGTAAACAGTGGTTTTGTTTCTCCTTTTAAAAACAGCAAAATAGGGGCAACTGGGTGGCTCAGTCGGTTAAGCATCTGCCTTCGGCTTAGGTCGTGACCTCAGGGTCCTGGGATTGAGCCCCGTGTTGGGCTCCCTGCTCAGCAGGGAGTCTGCTTCTCCCTCTCCTTCTCTCTCTGCTCCTCCCACCTGCTCCTGCTCACTCTGTTTCTGTCTCTTTCAAATAAATAAATAAAATCTTTTTAAAAAATAAAATAAAAACAGCAAAATATAGTATTTTGAGGATAATCCTTACGGATTGGAGTGTTATATGATAAACCAAAATATATTTTAACATAGAAGTTGGGCCAGTGAGGGGATAATACATTTTAAATGTATTTCCCTTGTGCATAGCACATTCTATAAGCCTGCCCTGAGGTGCCTTGAGGTCTAAGTTTTGAGAGACAACAGTCTAGAAACGTCCTATCAAATCCACAAAAGGGATTCTGAGGAACTCATTTCCTGCAGGCTGCTGATGCTGCTCATCAGAGTCGAAACCCAGGTGCTGCGGCGCCGGGCAGGATTTTGTAAGGCAGGACTGAGGAGGGGAGCCTCAGAGAGCTCCTCTTGTCCACCCTGGCCAAGCCCACGTCACCCCCACCCAACCCCGGGCTCCCAGCTGCTCCAAATCCCAGAGTCAGGCTTTCATTGAAAAAAAAAAAAACCACGTGTCCACTTGACTCTTGGTGCCTTCCTAGAAATGGTGCCATAATCCGAGGTCAGAGGCTAGAGAGGAAAGGCGCCCCGTGGATGCAGATGGTCCACGGCAGGGGCTAGTAGAGAATCAACTTAACAGCCTGAAAACGTGTGTGTGTGTGTGTGTACTCTGGAGGGGTTTGAGGAGTGATTTAGTATTTTTAATCCACTGGCCTCCTTTCCTGATGTCCTGGATTGCCCACCTAGACTGGCTTCTGCTTCCCGTGACGAGGTCGCTGGTGACGTCCTCCAAGGGGGGATCAGGCCATGAGGAGAAGCGACACCAGGAGAACCGATGGCAAGGACCCAGGAGGCTGGGACTGTCCTGTCCGTACCCCGCACATCTCCTGAGCAGGAGAAGTTGGCCCCATGTCAGGCACACACTTGCTGCTCGCTTTCTCTCCTCCCGTATTCCTATCATGAACACAGGGTAGCTGCCGGCACAGCTATTCTCCTTGCAGGCATCCTGGGTGGGCGAGAAGGGGGGTGCTTCTGGAAGGCCTTGTCACTTGCCACGTATTATTCTTGTTTTTGTTTGTTTGTTTGTCTTGTACAGAAAGGCTGCGTTTGAAACATTGTAAGGACAGGCCTGGCTTCTGATTTGGACCTAGTTTGGCAGAGGGCAGCTTATTAGAAATGAAAGCGAGTAGATCCTGCTGCCTTCGTTTTTAGTCCCAAAGCTCTAGCTACTGAAAGCAGCCAGTGGTCCCCAGAGGCTCGGGGGTGGGCTTGTTAAGTAGCACAGAAGGAGGACTCTCGACGCCGCTGAGGCTCTGGCCCCGTCCTCCTGGGCCAGGCCTGCGCCTTCCTACCTGCCCAGGACCGTGTGCTGCCCAGGCACGTGGGGCGCCCGGAGCCCCTGCCCGCCTTTGGGCCTCTAGACGCTGGGGGCAGCTGGACACAGGGCCTGGGCACCGTCTCATTTCAGAGAAAGGGTTTTCAGGCCAAACCCAGGCTGCGGGATAAAAGGCCATCTGTCCATCCCTGGGTGCCCAGCCCCGGCTTTCCTGAACAACATTCCTTTATGCCAGCAGCCCCCCCCCCCCGGCCCCGCCTCCTGCGCCCCCGCCCTCCGCACACTGCGGCCTTTCACCGCCTCTGGGCCGGCTTGTTTGTTTGTCATGCAGAGTGCAGGCTTTCTGTTGTCCTTCTCTTTTCTCTCCCCCTCAGGCACTCTGCACTCAAACCCTCCCTGGGCACCGCAGGGTCTGGGGCCCTGGAGGAGGGCTGGGGGCTAAGGCAGAGTCCGGGCCAGGGGCTTGGGCCCCCCACCCCCACTCCGGGAGCCCTCCCAGGGGAGGCAGAGGAGGGGCATGAAGAACCTTTGCGGGACAGCCCTAGAAGTGGTTTCCTGTCTAGCTGTCCCAGCCATCACGTGAGACTTCTTGAAGCAGTGATTTGAGCCCTCGGTGTCCCCCCCCCCCCATCTGTGGATACCTCCTGCCTGCCTCTCAGGGAGAGTCGCGTGGATGCCAATGAGACACCAGCCACACGTGTGGGCTGCTGTTGGTGCCACCATGGGCGTGGCATGGCTGTCCCAGGGGCCGCATGCCCCAGTGGAGGGGGGAAGGGCGACGTAGGCCAAGGTTTCCAATAAGAGGGCAGCGGGTTGCTTGACCCCCTCCCTCCCGGCCCCGCTCCCAGTTCAGCCTGCCTCTGAAAACAGAATAGGGAAAACCGAGGAGTGACTTTCCAGGCCCTGGGGAAGGCGAGGAAGGGGGGTGCGACAGCAAACAGAGGGCTAGGAAGGGGGCGGTGCCTCGACTCGTGTCTCCCCCACCGAGGGCTCTCTCTGTGTGGGCTGCCCCGGCAGATCTGGTAGGAAGGCTGGGAGGATGAGGAGCCCCCTCAGCAGAGGATGAGAGGCCGACTCTTTCTCCACAGGGCCCCGGATGCCTCTCCCAGTTGTTTTCTTTCCTGGTTGAACTCCTTCTCCTCCTGCGGCCGGTCTTGATCCCGGAGGAAACTGGCTCAGGCCTGGTGTTAGCTTGTTAGGCTTGCAGAGTCCCACAGACTGGGTGGCTTAGGCAACAGTGATTGACGTTCGCAGGGTTCCAGAGGCTAGAAGTCCTAGATCATGGTGTTGGTTAGTTCCTTCTAGGGCTGAGAGGGAGAGTGGGTTCCAGGCCTCTCCCTAGCTTCTGGGGGGTTTGCGGGCAATCTCTGGTGTTTCTTGGCTTATAGATGCCTCATCTCTATCTCTGCCTTCATCTTCACTCGGTGTTCTCCCTGAGAAGGTGTCTGTCCCCAAATTTCACCCTTTTCTAGGGACACAAATCATATAGGATTAAGGCCCCCCCTAAGGACCTCATTTTAACTAATCCCATCTACAATGGCCCTACCTCAAAATAAGGTCACATTTTGAGACACTGGAGGGCCAGCAATTCAACATACGAATTTGGGTGGGGTGGGGAGGGGCAAAGTTCAACCCAGAACAGGCCTCTGTACTGGAAAGCAAGGCCCTGGAGGTAACATCCTTGGCACGTGGCCTGTGTCTCCACCGAGATTCCTTCCCCATCACAGATTTTGTCTCCTTTTCAGTCACACAAGGGGAAAGAGAACCAGAAGAAATCAGCATCTACCACCCACTTCTGCTTCCTCTTGAAGCCAATCCTCTCTGCTAGGCTGGAGGGAGGAGGAGGCTGAGGGTCACCCCTCAGTGAACCTTGCTGGGGCTCTGGCAGCCAACCCACCCAGGGCCTCGTTACGGCTGACCCTGTAGGCCTGCCCCATGTGGGGCAGCCCAGGCTCCCACCTAGACTCCCTGTTCTGGGCAGTGCACGAGAGGACAAAACCCTGGCTCCTGCCTGCCGGGGCGCGTCCTTCTCTGTGGCTGTACCATGAGGCAGGAGGGCTGCGGCCCCCCCAGACATTTCAAACGTGCAGACCAAGGGCTGCGTTTGTATTCAGACAGGTTGGTTTGGCCCACATCTTTTGTTTGTTTGCTTGTTTTAAATGCAAAGCAAATTTTAAAATCTGGAGATTTCCCATAAAAATCTGGTTTCCCAGCTTTTCTTAGAAATTGGAAGGTCGGGGCACCTGGGTGGCTCAGTCGTTAAGCATCTGCCTTCAGCTCAGGTCATGATTCCAGGGTCCTGGGATCGAGCCCCGCATCGGGCTCCCTGCTCTGCGGGGAGCCTGCTTCTCCCTCTCCCACTCCCCCCCGCTCGTGTTCCCTCTCTCGCTGTGTCTCTCTCTGTCAAATAAATAAATAAAATCTTAAAAAAAAAAAAAAGAAAGAAAGAAATTGGAAGGTCTACAACCCTGAGTTCCTACCTTACCTGACCTGGACCTAAGTCAGGGCTGCCCCCTTTAATGGGGCACGACCCCTCTGGTTCACTGCAGTCCACTCCATTCAAGATCAAGGGACAGTGACCTTTGAATACTGTTCTCAGTGCGTTTCCTTTCTTTCTTTCATCTCTAGCAAAAGGGTGCCTCATGGTTTTGTTTATTTTGTTTCGTGGTACCTCATGTTTCCAAAATGAGAGTGAGCATCTTTCCTTGTGGAGGTGAAGGATACCCTCCATGTTTATTATGCAAACAAAATGAGTCTGCATTATGAACCACATCCTGCCTGCTTCACTCACTGGTGTCACCTGCCCGACCTCTGGGGACAGAGCAGGAACTCGGGGCGCCCTGTCAGGGATAAGCAATTTCTTGTTCCGAGGGTCACATAGCAAGTTGATAATGGAGCCTGGTCTGGAACCAGGTCCCTCAGTCTAGAGGGGAACCTGCAGCATCTAGAACTAGAGGCTGGCCCCGGATTCCTCCCCCCCGCCCCAGGCTGCCCCTGAGGGCTGCCTCCTTGAGGGACACGTGTGTTGAGGGCACTGGAGGAAACTTAGGGAGCTGGCAGGAATAACTCCTGGGTCCTCTGTGAGTTTGGGGCTGAGGGTGCTAAACTCAGGGTGAGAGAGGGCAGAGGCTGGAGCCCAGGGGAAGGGGCAGTGGTGTCCACGAGAGGAGATCTGTGGCTTGGGCCGACCCGAGAGGAGATAATGCCTCACCACCGGCGAGGAACTGGCATTGCCCTGCTGCCCCACTGGCTTCTCTCCCTGCAGCTTTGCACTGGGGCTGGAGGCCCCAAGGAGAAGAGAATGCCCTCCTTGCTGCCCCCACCATGTTGCCCAGCACGTTCGGTGGTTCTCACCTCAGAATGGGCAGTGCCTGCCCACCCAGTCTCCTTGGTTGAGCACATTGGCCATTCTTGAACACGTTGACCTTCTCTCTCCAAGTACACACAGGCCTTGGAAGGTTTTGGGCAGCTCTCTGTCTCCCTGCCCTGCCCACACTTCTGTGGCCTCTCCAGGCCTGGGCCCCTAGAGCCTCAACAGGCCACCATCGACTCATTATCGTATCATTCAGTAAGCCTTGAATGCTGATCCCATGCCAGTTACTAGAGACCTAGGGGTGAGCAAGACAGCGGGATCTCTACCCACATGGAGCTACCCCATGTTCCGGCTTGGGAGACAGTCACGGGGAAATGTATGAGGAGAGCAAGATGCTTTCAGCCCCAGCGCCACCCTGCTCCACTCATCAGGCTTCTCCCCAACAGCCTTGGGCCTGATCACAAAAGTGCTTACCAAACTTTGCTTACCAGACTACTGAAAACGCGTTCGACCGAAAGGCATAACCACTTCCAGACACTGGAAAAGAACGCACGCGTTCTTCGCTTTCTGACACTTTCTTGGTTTTTAAAGATCTCTTGGGCTTGCTTCCAGGATCAGGAGAGTCTTTTAAATAATGCATTGTGGAAGTTTCCAAGAAACTTTAAAAAAAAAAAAATCTTTTAAAGCCTGAGTTATAGCCTAGTTCCCAGGAGTGACCTTTACACACTTCTGATTCATGGATGGTGTTTGCCTGTGGAATTCAAGGGTGAGCCCGGCTCAACTATAAAATAAACACTGGGGCATGGAAGGCTGGAAAATGTGGCCCAGATCGGTGTGCGCGGTGCAGTGACTCCCAGGAGGACTCATTCCTGGATCCCCCGCGCCCCGGGTCACATGGGAGCAGCCTCCAGAGTGGGAAGGGGAGCCTATCTTCAGGAGGGGCTTCGTCCTGTTTGTGTGTGGAGAAGCCTTTTAGAGCTTTTGAAATCCCACAGGAGACTCGAGAAAAAGGGTTAATGAAAGACCCGCTAGAGGACACATCCTGGTGCCTGAGTGTGTCTGCCCCTGGCCATACCAAAGTGCTGCTCGCCCTCACTCTCCTTGAAGTCTCCTCCCAGACCAGAGGTGTGGACGGCCTTGTGATTAATAACCTGGGCTTCTGCCAGGGAGGGGTGTGGTCCCGATGAGGCCACCCGGAGAGCACCTTGCTTATATATAAGGTCAGTCTGGGATGTATTTGCCAAGAGCATATCACCCACGACATTGCTACCTGGTGGCTCCCTCACTCTCAGGTTGAGATTAAGCTGGGGTGGCAGAAGGAGGGAAGAGAAGGACAGGAGGAAGCGGAGCCTGCTCCCTTCCCCACCTCCCTCTTTTCCTCCCCCTCCGCGAGCACGGGCAGTGCACCCCCGTGCCAGCCTTCGTTCGCGCGGGTCTGGCCCAGGGTTCAAGGGTCCCGTCCTGAGGGAATGTCCAGCTGCTCGGGGCTGGGGATGCAAGCCCCGTGAGCCCTGCCGTGTGGACATGGCTCTTTCCCACGTCTCTCCTTTCACCTGGAATATTTCCAGATGAGCGGAAAGAACTGTTCCAGAGTTCCATTGTTTCCATTGGAAGCCAACACCTGTCTGTGAACCTGGGTTTTTAGCAATTTTTAAGAAAACCTTAAGGGCGGGGTGCCTGGGCGGCTCAGTGGGTTGAGTGTCCCAGTCTTGGTTTCAGCCCAGGCCGTGATCTCAGGGTCGTGGGATCGAGCCCCGCATGGGGCTCCACACTCAGCATGGAGTCTGCTTGGAGATTCTCTCCATTTGCCCCTCCCCCAGCACTCTCTTTCTCCCAAATAAATAAATAAATCTAAGATAAAGAAAGAAAACCTTAGAACTGGAACAAGTGAACATTTGCTGTACTTCCTGTTCCTCGTAGTCTATAGAGCCCCACACCAGCTACTTTGAACCAAGAAAATAATTAAAAACAAAATTTTAGGTTGTAATTTTTCTGCATTAAAAAATGTTTACAAATTGGACCCTTTTTAAAAAAAAAATGTCAGTGTAAAGTTGCCAAATGTCCTTCCTTAGGAAGAACTGCCTTTTATTTTGGAAGTATGCATTTCCTACCTATTTGGTCTGGAAATTTCCTTTCATTTATGAAATGCTGCTGATGATAATTTTTAAAAATATGTTTATTTGGTAAAATAAAAGGCCAGCACTCCTGTATCAGTCTGAGCCAATTTTAGTTCTGCTTATCCCATTGTACTTGGCCAAAGGGCACCAAGGATATATGGCCCAGATTATTGCAACTTTGACCCTTGTACCTGGACACTGTCGTATCCAAAGTGGCATTTTAAGATGGTATGTTCAGTGTCCTGGGCCACCTCTCTCCTAGAAGCAGATTTGTTTTCCATTTCCAGGAAGCAGGAGCCCTGCAGAACCCCAGGGTTTTATCCTCAGCAGCCAAGGCCACCGTCCTGCAGAAGCCTCAGGGAACCCTGGCCATTTGGCAAAGGACATTGACACATGGCCCACTCAAGAAATAATGAGTAGTGGGGCACCTGGGTGGCTCAGTCGGTTAAGCGTCTGCCTTCGGCTCAGGTCGTGATCCCAGGGTCCTGGGATTGAGCCCAGCATCGAGCCCCACATCAGGCTCCCTGCTCTGCGGGGAGTCTGCTTCTCCCTCTGCCTCTGCCCCTCCCCCAATTCATGCTTGCACTCTCTCTCTCTCAAATAAATAAATAAAATCTTAAAAAAAAAAAAAGAAAGAAAGAAAGAATGAGTAGAGTATTTAGGATTTTCAGGAGCCCATCCTAGGCACGCTAAGAAAGAGGAAACGTAACCTGCCCTATTGGAATCTATAACACCATTGGACAAACAAGGTAATCACCCAAACATACAAAAAACAGCAAGGGACAGGAAATTATAAATAACCAATGGGGGCAGTGGGACACGTGGAAAGTATGATTTTTTAAACACTGGAAAATGAAGAGGTCATACAGTTGTTCATACAGTTGCTAGGATGATGACAAGCTGGGTACATAGTAAGCATTTGTGAATATTAATCTTCTTTTTCTTAAGATTTTATTTATTTATTTGACAGAGAGAGAGCGAGAGCAGGAACACAAGCAGGGGGAGTGGGAGAGGGAGAAGCAGGCTTCCCGCTGAGCAGGGAGCTGGATGCTGGGCTTGATCCCAGGACCCTGGGATCATGACCTGAGCCGAAGGCAGATGCTTAACGACTGAGCCACCCAGGCGCCCCGTGAATATTAATCTTTGTCATCATCCTGGGAAGATGACATTTGAGAAGGAAAATACTGGCTAGAGGGAAAAATTAGGGTTCATCCAAGGGTATAACAGCAGAGCAGTTTGGGAATACAGAGGAAAGATTTTAAATATAGGGAGGTCACTCATAAGCTGACTTATAGGGGATGATGCTATGTTCACTTTTAGGAAGTGGCGTCAGAGGGGACAGCGGGGCTTTGGGGTCAGACTATGACGTGGGCAGTTGGGAACATTCTCCAGAGGCCAGGAGTGGGGCCAGGGTCAGAGAGAGCGTCTTCTGGGCTGATGCTCTGGCACATCCTGGGTGCTCAAACGTGTGTCGATGGGCGAATGGAGGAAAGCCGTGTGGGAGGGAAGATCTGGGAGAAGAGGCAGGAGGCCACAGTGGTATTGCACGGAGACCATCAGCCCCAAAGAGGAAGCTGGTATGGGGCCAAGGCTTCCTGTCCCTGCAGACTTCCCGTGGCAGATCTCATTTCCAGGCTTTCTCTGTTTTCCGTTGCCTGCTACCCCCTCCCCCCCCCCCCCCCCCCCCCGCCCCATCACTGTTCTGGGCGTCCAGTCATCACACATCTTTCAGGGCTGTCCAGTGAACAGGCGTGCAGGTCCAAATCACCTCCTGGACCACATTAGCTGTGCACACGATGCCAGCAGCAGCAGCCCATACAAAAGGCTCCAGGTGGCCATAAGCTAAGCGAATGAGTGCACAGGAGGGCCGCGCAAAGGGCCGGTGGGAGCTCAGCTCCCATGACATTCCATGCCAGGGAGGCATGAGCCCTGCTGGGCTCTGTGCTGGTCCCATCACATCTGCCATGGAAGAGGAACAGCGGGCCAATCCTTATGCTTAGAGACCCTGTTGTGTCCTCAGAGGGTCTTGGGGAAAAGCCGGTGGCAGGGGATGGGCTGTGGGCTGTCCTCAAATATGTGTCAGGCTGGCAGGTGAAAAAGAAAAAGTGTGCACAGTTCTAGAGGGAAGGAACCAGGAGTGATCCCTGGAAAACCAGAGGCAGTCAGGTGGGCAGAAGGAGGACTTTTTCCAGGGACTGGAACTCTCAGAGAACAGTCCAGACTTGAGTGAGCAGAAACATGGGTTGGATAGATGGGTGCTCCGTGCCCCATGCTGTGAGGGGACGGCCCTTTCCTCTGCTTCGTCGTTGTTCAGCTGGCTGGGCCCCAAACAGATCTGTGTCTGCTATTCAGGGATGTCTGAAAAGCCTAGGATGTCTGAAAAACATTAAATGCTAATCCGTGGGATGACCACTCCCCTGCCCTGTTTGGGATGTGTGGGGATGGGGGTGGGGATGGTGCAGAGAAGGATCAGATTACCCTACTTAAGAAAGGATTTGGGGTGCCCAGGAGAAAACGACTATCCAGGAGGGAGGGAGAATCTATACCTCAGTGATTGGGGGCACTCTGGGATATTTTGAGGCTAGAACGGAACTAGAAGGGACAGGTGTATTATAGGACATTTATATTGGATACTTAGGGAGTTTCATTGTAGGATATGCTATAAAACCCACTCTTCTTCGTCCTTAAGAGGTCATCCAAGATGCCTTTTTAAAGAATTCAAGTATCAGCATGGTGGCCCAGACTAAGATACTGAGCTATCAACCCCAAGACAGAAAGCCTACTTTTACTTGGGTTAATACTGGTTTCCCCCAGAAAAATGCCAGCATCACTGTCACCACCAGGTTCTCTTGGTTCATTTGGAAGCAAAACTGTAAGGATTGTGCCAATAGAAACCCCAAAGGGCTTTCCAAACAGCCTCCCCAGTTCTTGCCATACCCTGCTTCCAAGGGCCCTGCCATGGCCACCAGCACCACGGTTCCCTTTAGTCCCAGGCAGGTCTCCCCTCGGCAAGGGCTCTCCCTGCCCCCCTTTCCTGCAGAAAGACGTGAGTTTCACCTATGCACCGGCCTGCCCTCCCCGGCCTCACCCTGTGTGACGTCAGGGCCAGCTGCAGCTATGTGACCTTCCCAGTACATTCCATTTCCTTCTGACTTGGCTTCTTTGTGACTTCAGTTTCACCTTGAGCCCATCTGGGCACCTCTCTGCCGGTTCCGCCCCACGTACGCTGCTGACCCAGGCATGGGAGTTCCTGGAGGGACCGTGTCCCTCTCTCTGCTGCCTTTCTGATGGGCAGGTGGTCCTAGATGCCCCAGCACGGGCTCTGGCATGATCTTACCAGGAAGGGAGGGAGCTGGTATAGTCATCGGCATGACACGGTGAGGCTGCCAGGTACCCAGAGTGCCACCCTGTGATTCCCTCTGCCTGACACCTGCCAGGGACCTAGAGAGAGAGACTGGCAGGAGTCCCCTTGCCCACAGCGAACCTACTGATGGCTCTCACCTCCCTACCGCCTCTCTGCCAAGCTTCTTTTCTCTCCCGTATCTTTCTCCCTCTTGTTGTGGCAGAAATTATTTTTTTAACAGGAGAAGAAAAGTACAGAGAATAACACAATCAGCGTCTACCTATTTTCAAATGCACTCAGTGTCCTTGATTTCCACCCTACCCGCCCACCCCCGCCCTGCCCCAGTGTGGGGCTCTCGCCAGGCGCCGTGGGGCGGCTCCCTGCTCTCTTCTCCCCCTGCCCCCCACCCCCACCCAGAACCGTAGGTAATCACCTGTATCTTCTCTCCCCAGGGCTCCATGGAGAATGGGACTGTGACCTCTGCAAACACTCAGAAGACAGACCCTTGGATGGAGCCAAAGCTCAAAGTGGTGGACTGGGATAAGGTAGCCGGTGCAGGGCAGGGCGGGGTGATGATCCAGGGCTCCTGGGGCCAGGACGAGAGTGTGTGGAGCCAAAGGGTGTGGTTATTCATAAAGTTTTCCCAAGAGAGATGAGGATGGGGAAGCAGGTGCTCATAGCTCGCAGGCATGATCTGGGGCAGCAAACCCCAGCTGATGGGAGTGGGTGTGGGTGTGGGGAAGCTGTGCACAGGAGGTCTGTGCAGACCCCGGCCCCGAACACCCCAAAGGGCGGTCTCCCACAAGGACCTGGAGCTAAGAAGAGCACGATGACAAGTTCAGAAGGTCCAGACATACCCGCCTTGACCAGCATGCGGGGCAGAGCTGCCCCCAGGTACACAATCACTCTCAGGAGTCACCAGCCCGTACGGGCTCGGGAGCCTGCTGAGGCCAGGGGAGGCAGGGCTGGAGCCATTTACAACATTTGTCTGCCTGGGCGTCGGGGAGGGGGGGATGCCTGGGAGATGCCTGGGAGATCAGGGGGAACCCGACTTGAGTGCCATTTCCCTCCAACCTGGGTTGTGGGACTGTCCCAATCCTGGAGTAGATCTTACTAGGCACATCCATAAACGTACCCTACCTGTGTTAGACACGGAGGACAAGAGACGAACAGGACAGGCCCCAGCCCCCAGGGAGTTCACATCCTGCTGGGAAGGACAGACCACCCTCACCCACAGTTATTACAACATGGGGACACGTGAGAAGCACACCCAGAGAACACAGGTGGCCAGAGGTGGGGAGGACTCCACAAAGCGGACTGTTTCCTGGGCCCCTTTGGCCAGGACCCCAGGAGCTCGGAGACTGTGTCTGTCCCATGGGAATTGGCACTGCTTCTGGGGGAGCCCGTCAGCCCATGGCAAAGACACTTGGGTGCTCTACTAGAGAGGTCCAGACAAGTTGTTCTGGGGCCCGTCCCCCTTGGGGAGGCATGACAACCAAAAGGGAAATGGGCCAGTAAGAGGGAAGCCTTGCCCCACAGCTTGCCCCCAGAGGGCTTACCAGAAGTGGGTGTCCTGACCTCAAGCCCTGGGTTTGGCCACAGGTGCTTGTTGCCCAGGCCAGGGTCTGAGGTTGGGAGGGTCTTGGTACAAGTAGCTGACTTCTCTGGAAGTTTTGGGGGCTTGAGCTTGTTCTGCACATGGGTAGGATGGAGAGGGAGACGGCCAGCTTGAATGGGACAAGGACCCCGGAAGCTGTGGAGTCAGCTGCGGAGGGAGATGAGGAGGAGTTGGAGAGAGGGCAGGACCAGAGAGTGAGCTGCAGGGTGTCCAGCTTAGGGCTCAGGGGCCAGTGGATGGGACCGAAAGGAGCGGTGAAGAAGGATCGTTAGGGCCAGCATCTGTGTGCCTGGCTTGGGGGTTGAGTGTTGGAAAGAAAATACTCTGAGGAGAGAGCCGACCAGGGCTGGGTGCATATGGGCAGCCCTGTGGTGCAGTGGCAAGAAAGAATCATCCTGGAAGGGACGGGGCTGTCGTTAAGAGGCTGCCTGGGGACAAGCAGATCCTGCATTGCTGGCCCTGCCTCCCCCCGCCCCCCCCCCCGCCCCGGGAAGGGTCCTCCGAGTCTCCCCAGGCTACAGGTTCTAGGCTGACCCGAGCCATGTCACTGCATGAGGCAGGGAGAGGAGAAATCAAGTCCTGTTCCGCCATTACCCCAGGCCCCCCGTCCCCACCAGAGGGGAAGAGGGGCCTCCCGCCTGCCTCCCCTCCCAGGCCCTGCTCCTGGCTTCTTGCCCGCACAACCTGACTCACCTTCCCTGCTCCTGTGTCATTCTCTTTCACACGATTTTCTCTCTTCCTCCTCCCCCTCCTCCTGTGTCTCCGCGCTGAGACACACCATGGAGACCTGCTCTGGCAAGGGCCCCCCACCCCCCAGCCCCACTGCGGGCAGTGGGGGTCAGCACAGAGAGTTGGGCTTCCCAGGGAAAGGGAACAGTGCTTTGCTAGCTTTTTCTTATTTTTGAATTCATCTACCACATGGTCAATCCCAGCCCCTTTTGGGGAGGGGAGATGCTGGGAGAGCCCCCAAGTCCCTGGTCTGATTTAAACCCTACATCTGTTTCTGCCGCAGGCCAGGGGCTTGGGTGGGTCCGTTGGGTCTGGACCTTGAGGAGCCGTGGAGAGAGGCCAAGAAGGCAGTAGCTTTGCCTCGGCCGGGCTTCCCCGGGCCGGGGGTGGACTTGCACACCATTCCTGGGGCAGAAGGACTTGCCAGAGTTAACCCTTAGTGTTTTGCATTCAACGGGAGCCCCTCTGGGTGCTGCCGAGGAAGGGAGTCTTAGCTTCCAGAACCCAGCCTCCCTAGCCCTAGAAGCTGGAGGAGGAGTAGGCTGAGCTGGAAAGAGTGAGGGGAAACACAGAAGGGGTACCAGGGCAAAGGGTGGAAAGTTCTAAAAAGGCAGCAGAAAAGGCCCGGAAGTGGTCCAGAGTGCCCCGCCCTGTTTAGAGGTGCGGTGTGGTCGGATTTTCAGGTTCCACGTGGGATTTTACTGGAACAATTTCTAAATCATTCCTTCAATCACTCAGCGGGGCAGGATCCAAGCTTCCTTGTGGGATGAGAAACTACACTGTGGCTTCTCACCCTACATTATGCCCTACTTGTCTCTCCCTCTGTTCTGGAACCCAGCCAGACTGGAGCTTGCCCGGGTACGGGTGGCCCTGGCTTCTAGGCACACCTGTCCTATTTGTCCCACTGCATCTTTTCACCACTGACCGCCCCGCCCCCACCCACGGCAGCCTCCTCCACCCTTCCCACTTTGGGGGCCAGCCTCCCAGGAACCAGATAGAACTGGTGCGGTTTGAGGGGTTTGCAGAACCCCCTGGGCAGCGGGGTTAGCACTGAATTAACGCTTCTTTTATTGAGCTCTAACCACATGCCAGACACTGGGCAGGGCAGTTTAAATATATTATCTATTATCTGATTTAATCCTTTCAGCAACAGGACAGGATAAGGATTAGAATGATCCTGATTTAACTAATGAGGAAAAGCCGAAGTCTCTGGCCCAAAGTGACTCTGCTAGTTGGCTTAGCGGCCCAGCCCGTGGTTACTGAGGAGCCCCCTCCCTTGCTGCGTATCCTGGATCCCTTCCACCCTGACAGCCGGCCCAGAAGAAGAGCCTGTGGCCTGTCCTGGGAGGGGGGCTGGCAGAAGGGAGGGAGGAGGCTGAGGTTCAGGCTTTATCCCCATCCTGCCTTCGGCGAAGCCCGAACTGTTCCAACAGACCGCTCCGGCTCCCCCCGGCTACCAGTGGGTGAGGCCCATTCTCTTCCCCTCGGAAGCAGGTAGAATCATCCAGCCAGGGGTCTTACAAAGCCATATGCAACAGTAGGCTCTCCAGCCCCAGGTCCCCTACACGCACACACAGCCCCACCCACATAATCCTTGGCATCGGGGGCCGCTCCAGGGGTCCCCAGGGCCTACGCAGATGTTGATGTGGGCTACGTGGGTTTAACCTTTCGGGACCCTCAGATAAGTCCCTGAGAACTGGGGAGAAGAGCCCCTGGATCAGAACAAGGGCCCTCTTGGCCAGCCCACATCTGGGGAAGGGTCAACCTCAACACTGCGGGTGCAGGCCTGACTCACCTCCCCACACCCTGTCCCCCGGTCACCTTGGGCCTCCTTTCTCACCTTGACCCTCCCCAGGGTAGGCGTTGAGAGAGTCCAGCTGCCCAGAGAGACCCCCAGAGACCTCCTCAAGGCTGTCCTTGTGGGGCCCAGGTCTCCCGAGTCTCTTGCCTGCTCACCGCCTTGCCCGGAGCTCCTGGCCCCTCTTCTGCAGTGCTCAGCGGTGCTTAAAAATACCTGCCCCCAGAAGGGAAACAGGCAGGTGCGCTGGGTGGTCTCTGCCCTCTGTACCCCTGCGAGGGCAGTGGATGGGGCAGGCGGGGGGTGGGGGGGTCGGGGGGACAGGACATATGCCTGGGTGGCCACACACAGCTCCAGGTCTGTTTATCTGCGAGATGGAGGAAATTATTCCCACCCCGTACGTGGGTTTATTAGGAGGATCTGGAAATGTAGGAAGGGGTATAGAAAGTGTGCTGCTGGTGAAAGACCAGCCGACCTTGCTTTGGGATGGGGGGCAGGGCAGGTGCCTCTGCTGTTCTTCAGCCCCAAGCATTGAGGTCCCACTGACTTTCTGTATGACGTGGCCATACCTTCTCTCTCTCTCTCTGGGGTCTGGCCCTTCACCCCTGCTTCCCGGCCACACTCATCTCTGAACCCTCATGGGGGGAAGCCTGAGGCTACCACTTCCCCTGGGTACAAGGAGGACGTGGGTGGACCGGAACTGCCTCTGTGGACTTGAGCTTGTCCAGCTGGGGGCCCCCGTTAGACTGTAGAGGACGGGCCTGCGGCCACCCCTTAAGGCCACTGTGGGGCCCTCAGAGCCTCTGTGCTGGGGAATTCACAGGCATGGGGGGCCTGAGCCAGCTGATAGGAGGCCTCCCGGCCCTGTGGTTGAGACCTCGGGCTCTGGAGCTGGGCTGGCTTGGGTGCAGGTCCTGTCTGCAGCATAGACCATTGAGCATCTGACCTCAGTCTCCTCATCTGTAGAATGGGGTCGTCTCAGGCTCTAGCTCTCAAAATCACAGCTCGTGTAGGATAATGGACATGAAGGCTAAGCCCAGGGGGCCTATGACAAGGACAAAGAAACAGTAGCTGGGATTCTGGTAGAGCTTCTTGTCCTCACTCTTCTCCTTAGGTCATGGCTGTGGAGGTGGGAGGAACACTGGGCCAGCGGCCCCCTTTCCTCACATGTGCCCTGTCTGGGGCAAAGCAGAGTCCCCACTCACCACTCCTGAGCTGGGGCGGCCCCTGGGAAGAGTTCTGTGCCACCTTGTCCCTGTGCTGCCTGGGAGGAGGGGGACCTGGGGGACAGAGGAGGCCCCCTTCCAACCCTGGTAGCATGCAAGCCCTCCCGTGCTCCCTCTGGGCAGCAGGCTGCCCTTTCCCCCTGCAGGCCTTGCTGCATTCCAAACATAGCCCAGGAGAGCCCTCCCCCTCCCTTGGGTCAGGGGCAGAGCTGGGTGGGGGAGGGGAGTAGGACTTGGGCCAAACTTACCCCCATTTGCATGTGTTTCCTGGGGCCCAGCCTGTTGCACAGGATTTTTGAGTTCATTAAAGGACCCCCACCCCCACCCTCAACAAGCAGTTTCTGGGTATATCTTCACCTTCATCCACACAGCTTTAACTGGGTACCCCTGAGTGAATCACTTGCTGTCTCTGAGCATCAGGCTCCACGTCTGTAAAAGGAGGATTTGCTATTGGGAAGGTAGCTATGGAAGCCCCCACTGCCTGGGAACCGGAAGTGTGGTCAGGGGTCTGTTCTCGCCTCCTTTTCCCCACTCAGCCTCATGCAGAAGCTACAGACCGTTGCCCATGTGTTCCTTGTGTCCCAGAGCCTGAGGAAGTAGGGGTAGGAAGGGTTCAGGACCAGGTGCTGGGAGGGGGAAGAAGAGAGCCATTTGTCTGGGAGGACTAAGGAGCCAAGGGATCATTAGCCAGGGTGAAGGGGAAGTGGAATTTATTTGGATTCCCATCTTCCTATCCCATCAGATTCTGAGCTGTCCTCTTTTACCATCCTCCCTTCTCAAGAGCAGTTCCCAGACAGGTGCCATGTTGGAAATGACCCAGTAAGTGAGTGAGCGGTGCTGGACGTATTAGGACCCAGCTGAGACTTTCTCTGTCAGTGATCAGGACTGGAAGAGAATTGAGAAAAGACACCTCGTCAGTGCATGTACTGTCTAAATCAAGGTTGAGCATATGGTGAATGTCCCATCCCCCAGGAGACTGTGTGGAGCGAAGACTGGCCTGGGGAGTAGGTCAGAGGCAGCCTTGCAACCAACTCTAGACAGCAAGTCTGCCATTTGTACAGTGGCCAGTGACCACTGGTCTACCCAGGAAGGAACCAAAGTCATCTCCAAAGACCAGATGGGCCACAGGACATCGAACAGGAGACCCCTGTGTTCAAGGGGGTGGGGGGCTTAGGGGGCTGGCCCTGACTACCACACCTGAAAACAACCAGCCCTCCTATCTTCTGTCCTATTGTTCTGTTCTCTGCAATAGGGTGTATGATTCAGGCTAGAATTCCGGTTTGCTGCTCACCTAGACATTCTTCCTGTGTCGCAACTGAATTAAGCTTATAAGTCCTATGCTGTTTTCTACTCACTTTATGAAATAAGGGCAAAATGGATCAATAGGTAAAAATTTGCCCAAACCACTGCTAGGCTGAGAGAGGGGCCTGCCTGGTCATACCACTGTGTTATAGCTAGAAACATTCACTGTCTAAGTTAGCTAAGTTTGAATTACATGTACAAATGAAAAAAGGCATTGAATGTTGTGTGTAACATGTGAAAATGGAACATAGAAAATCCAGGGGTTTCATTCAAGATAGATGGTGATAAGTTAAGGATGCATATTATCCTTAGAGCAGCAACTGTGGGAAAAATACAAAAGGGCATAGCTAAAAAGCCAATAGAGATTATAATATAGACTATTTCAGGGCACCTGGGTGGCTCAGTCGGTTAAGCATCTCTCATCGACTCAGGTCATGATCTCCGGGTCCTGGGATTGAACCCCACATCAGGCTTCCTGCTCAGCAGGGAGTCTGCTTCTCACTCTTTCTCTCTCCCCTCCCTATTACTCGTTTTCTCTCTCTCTCTCTCAAATAAATAAAATCTTTTTAAAAAATATTTCTAAATACTTGATTAATGCAAACAAGACAAGAAAGGAAGGCAGAGGAGACAGTAGAAAAGAAACAGCAAGATGGTAGACCTACCCCAGCATTAAATGTAAATGGACAAAACACTCCAATTAAAAGGTGGAGATTGTCTGACTAGATTAAAAAAGCAAGACCCAACTATATGCTGTCTTCAAGAGATGCACTTTAAATGTAAAGACATACGCAAGAGGAAAGTAAAAGGGTGGGAAAAGATAGACCATGCAAACACCAAGCATTAAAAAAGCCCAGTAGTGGTTCCATTAAAATCAGACAAAGTGGGCTTTGGGACAAGGAATATTACCAGGGACCAAGATGGCTATTACCCCATGATAAAGGAGCCAATTCATCAAGAAGACATAACTGGGCAACCTTGGGCAAATTATCCAGCTTCATTTCCCATCTGCAAAATAGCAATAATAACAGTACCTGCCTAGTTAGGGGTATGGTGAGGATCAAATTATTTAATCCCTTCTTTTTCTTTTTTTTTTTCCTCAAATTATTTAATTCATATAACATGTTTAGAACCTTGCTTGGCACATGACAAATGCTCTGCGAACGTTAGTTCTCAAGGTAATTGCAGTTGGAACAAAGCCTCAAGCTCTCACCATGACCCTGGCTTTGCTTCCTCTGAGGTGGGGCTCTGTGGGTTGCTGCAAGATAAGGTGTAAATACAGGCCACTAGCTGGTTCCTCCAGTCCTTTTTCTGGGTAGTGGTGGTGCTATGTGCGTGCATGTGTAGAGACATGAGGCAGAGGAATGGAGAGAATGAGACAGCCTGCACCCAGTGAATCTGTTTGCTATGAGACCCAAGGAAGAAAGTCAAGGAGGCATGGGGACTGGGGCCAGGAAGGGAGCAGGCACCAGGTGGAGTTTGGGTGATTGCCTGGTATGACTGGTGCTGAATGGGATGGCTCCAGGCTGACCTGAGTCATCTCCTAGCCTGAGAAGCAGGAAGGCAGCCACTACGTGGGAATTACCGAGTTCACATGGCAGGAACCACAAAGAACTTTGGGCCTTTCCCCCGGTCACAGGCAAGAAGAATGCCCAGTGAATCCCCTGCTTGCCCCAAGGCCCCTATGCCCCTGCTCCAAGGCAGTGACAGTGGGTCTGGTTTCACCTGTGGCAGGGCTGGGAGATCTGCTAAAGCTACGCGAGCTTTGGCAGGGAGGTCTGGGCAAGGATGACATTCCAGCCAGGGATGCGGGAAAACAGGTCTCTGAATCACTGTTGACTCCTTCTCCCAGGCTCGAGAGCTCTCCCTCCATGTACACCTCCTTTTCCTCTCCTTTACTCTCCTGACACTATCTCTCTTCTCACCCTCAGTGGCCACCTACCTCCCTTATATTGGAGATTTACTGGCACCCACCACTCACTGGGCACATCTCACCCTCTCTCCTATTGTGGGTGGTAGGTCAGAGCACACCGGCTTTATAGAGGTGAGAGCCTAGGAGCTCCAAGAGGTAAAGGCACTTGCCCACTTCTGATAAATGGCAGAGTCTGTCTTTGAAGGTGGTCCCTCACTACAAATTAATTGTTCTTTACCAGTTTTAGTTTACTGATTTTGGTCCAGATTAATCTTCTTCAATACACGGACTTTCAGAAATCTTTAAGAGCTTCCCATTGCCTAGAGCTGCAGCTTCTAAGTTTTTTTGATCTTGCATCCCTATGAGTAAAACATTTAGAGCACATTCTCCATTCTATGTCCATTTTAATTTTCTATAAATTATTTGCATGTGCTAACGTACTCTTGTATCATGTACATTAGAAAATATTCATATGTGGTTTAAAGATGAGATAAATATATCACAAATAGAAGGGGTCTCTAATATTCTCTCCCTGCATCTGTGGATCAGCCTGTGAGTACCCCTAGGATATGTATACATCCCTACCTTGGAAACAGTTGGCCTGGAGGAAAAAGTGCCAAGTCGTGGGCCTGGTACGGGGTGTTCTGCCATCTAACGCTGTCAGGAGATTTCTTTCTACTGCCCTGCGGATCAGTGTCAAGGTACCAGGTGGGCCACAGTCATTCTCAACTCCGTGTCTCCCTCTACACCCTTCCCCTCTCCTCCTTTCCGAGTCCTCCATGTTGTGTGAGCTCTAGCCCAACGCCTGGGTTTTCACAAAGTCTTTCTCTTCGACCCTGGACCCAGGCATTTGTACCAGTCATTCTGCCTCCTGATCTCAGCCTACCTGCATCACCACTAAACAATCTCGCCTGGCATGTTTCGTGTTGCCGAGCACTTTAGGCAGGTACTATTATTATTACTTCCATCTCATAGCTGGGGAAGCTGAAGCTCAGAGAGGTCAAGTAATTTGCCCAAGATCACACAGTAAGTGATGGAGCCAGGATCTGTACCTGGACCTGACTCTAGAGTCTACTCTGATTAAGCACTAAGCTAGATAAAGCAAAGATGATCATTTATATTCCTGCTTATTTTTCTCAGCAGCTTGCATAAAAATACATACACACATGAAATATCAAGCAAATTTTTGAATGAATGAATGAATGAATGAATGAATCACTCAACATCAAGAAGAAAGCCCATGGTAAAAGGGAAAAGGCCTCTCTTATTACCAGTACAGAATGTATTGGTTCCTGTACCTAAAGAGTCTTGGGAAGGACTTCAGGCTTCAGGCGTGGCTGAATCTGGGTGTGCAGGTGTCATCACCCAGATTCAGTGTCTCCAGCTCCTGGTTTGGCTATCCTCTGTGTTAACCAAGTCCTCAGGTAGGCTCTGCTAGCAACTCCAGGGTCATGCCCTGCCCATTTAGCATCTCCAGCAGGAGGAAAGAAAGGGTGACGGCTCATTGCACCAGCTCAGGTCATGGGCCTGTCTTAGATCATATTTCCATGACCAGGGGGGCTGAGATGAGGGGCTTGGTCAGTTCTGGGATCATCAAAGTGGAAGGGTGGGTCGTGCCATACAGATCCCGCGAGCTGAGGTGGAGGATGGGGATTGGGATATTGGAAGAACGAGTGTGCACAGGTGTGAATATCAAGTCCACTTGACTTTGTCTCTTGCAGGATTTGGTAGACTGGCGGAAGCCCCTACTGTGGCAGGTAGGCCACTTGGGAGAGAAGTATGATGAGTGGGTCCACCAGCCAGTGATCAGGCCCATCCGTCTCTTCCACTCTGACCTCATCGAGGCCCTCTCCAAGAGTGTCTGGTGAGCCCTGCTCTGGGCCCATGGTGGGCTGTCCCTCTCTCCTGACGCTGCCAGTCAGATACAGAAGGGGAAGGGGCAACTGGGGCCCTCCCCAGAGCCCAGAGCTGTACTATAGCTCTTGGGGGATAGTGGAACATGCCATAGACATAATCTATTCCTCTGCATGGCTTGTCCATTGAGTGAGTGGCAACCTAACATGTAGCCAAGAACCACTTTCAATGTCACCCCTGTTCTAGTCCAAACTCTTTGAGGATTTTCCAGCTTCTAAAGCCCACGGGAATTATTTTGCCTGCAATTGGCTCCTTTGCCACAAGAGGTCAGCATCTATCCAGCTGCACAAAGTCTAGCCACAGGCATGCAGTTCTTTTCTGCCAATAACTTCTCTCCGAGAGAGAAGCAGATAGACTTACAGTCTCTCTCTTCTTTTCTCCTCCCCGCCCCAAAGCAGTGTCCCTTTGGCCCTATGTCTCCATATGCTTTCTGTATAGGCTTTGGTCTCATTTATCCCTTCCTCTAGTTGAGAGATGCATCTCTGGGGAAGCTGGACGCTGTCGAGCCCCAGTGCATGTATCTCTCTTACCCTGATGGCTCTCCTGCAGGTACAGTGTCCCTATCATCTGGATGCCCCTGATGCTGTACCTCAGTTGGTCCCACTACCGAACCCTCGCTCAGGGCAACGTTCGACTCTTCGAGTCCTTCAGCACAGGTAATGTTGGTTCCTTCCCAGAGGCAGGAGATTGCAGTGCCGTCTCCAGTCCTGAGTTTCGAAGAATATAGAACCCCAAGCCACATCCCAAACATTTGTAGATGAGACCTATCTGTAGCAATAGACTTCCAAAGAACAATGTCGGACTCCCCCCACCCCAACCCCAAGTGGATAAAGGAAACAAAACAAAACAAAACCAGCAACATGTTAGCAGAAACTAAATGAAATCATTTCATAGCAGTAAAGGAGAGGGCTTCTTGCTGAGTCTAGTGCTGGAAAATGTGTGACTTGGGATGGTCAAGAAACTGAATGAAATCATTTCACTAGGTGCACAGCCGGGAGCTGGACTCACAATGCTCCGCGAACACAGCACAGATTAGAACCTGGGCGAGAAAGATGTGGGAGTATTCTACCGTGTTCCCTGGGCAAAGGCCCATGCAGCAGAACCCCTGACCACTGCTGAGCACTTACCACAGGCCAGGCCGACTGCTTTCCAGGGACCATCTCCCTTAACCCTCCCAGCCTTCCCTCGAGAGAGGTACTGTCATCATGCCCTTTTAGAGATGAGATGGTGCACCTCAGACAGGTCAAGTGAGGGATTCAGGTCACATGGCTAGGACGGGCTTGGGTGTGGCCACTTCTGCCAGCCTGCCTCCCAAGCTTACTGCCCTCCTTGTGCGCCTAGGAACAAGCCACCTGCCCAGATGGTCTCCTGCCCTAGCACAGCTGGCCTCGGGGAGGTGCCTAGCCCCCAGGGGGTGGCTCAGACCGAGGCGACGTTGGGGGACAGGCAGGAGAGGGCTGCTGGGAGTCGTTGAGGTGGGCTTTCCTCTCCTGATGGCACGTCACATTCCTGACTGTGGGCCGTCAGAGCCCCCCCCCCCCCCCCGCCTGCCAGACACGGGCTCCTTCTCCCCACACTCCAAGGCTTCATTCCTGCCCATCTCTGCTGGGAGTGGCAAGCTGAGGGCCTGAATGGCTTAGGCAAGAGGGGCCAGGAGGCCGCAGTGGTGAGAGCCTCCGTTGTCCCAGCTGGCCCAGGCTGGGGTGCGAGATGGACAAGCTGCAGGAAGCCCCCCAGTGCCCGGAACTGCTCCCGCGCACCGCGGGTTAACGCGCCCGCCCTGCAAGCCAAGGTTACCCTTTTCTGCCCACGCTGAATAGCTCAGGCACAGCACGGGGCTTGTTGCTCAGAAGGGCTGCTCACTGAATCGCCCACTGTCCACCCGGCGCTGCTCTAACAATCACCAACAGTGGCCGGGCCGCCAAGGCCGGCAGCCGGAGGGGGTGGGGGACGCCAGAGCTTTGGCCCAGGTCCCTCTGCACGATTCCTCCAGAGATGCCACTCGGTACCAGCTCCGGCCGGATGGGCCGACAGGGCTGATGCTGGGGTGAGGGGGTGGGCAGAGACTTGACCTATAGGAGGGGACTCTTCTGCGTGCAGGGAGAGTGATTTGAGGGCTGGGTCCGAAGGCAGGCCTCTGCAGAGAGCTGAACTGTGCTATCTGATAGAGGTCCAGGGTAGAGTCTGTGACTGCAAGGCCAGCAATGATTGCATGAGAGAGAGGTGTCCACAGCCCTCCCTCATCCCCTAACTCATCAAGCGAGGCACAGACCCCATGCAGAGAGGACAAGAACCACAGAAGGAGGGGAGGGGATGCTCAGCAGGATCCCAGTGCAGCTGCTGGACAGAGGGTACACGGGAATACAGGCAGACAAGTCAGGGTGCCAAGGAGCCGGAGAAGCTGAATGGAGGTACCAGTTCAATGCTGAAATTCCTAGACGCGTGTGTGAAAATGCTTGGAAAGGCAGAGGGGTTCTGCAAATTTAGGATGGCCCCCAGAGTGGTTCCTGGGAGCAGGTTAGAGTGAGGACCACGCCAGAACCATGGCCAGGCAGCACCCTTGGGTTGCAGGCCACCCCCTGGGGATGCAGGCCGCCACCGGGACTCTGTGGTGGGAGCCCGAGCAAAGGTCAAGACCAAAGTCTGTGGCCAGGGAATGTTCCTGCATGTCCAGTCCCTTCCCTGCTGCCAAGAGAGCTAAGCAGCAAGGTAGGGCTCCTGCACTGTGGGAGGGGGGAGGCAGGGGGCTGGGCTGGGAACCTCCTTCTTCAACCAGGGACCCTCCAGAACTCTACAAGGAGCATTAAGACAAGGTGGGCACAAGTTAGAACTTAGATGTATTTTGCCTCACACTTAAATTTAAATGGTCCCATTTGAAAATCACAGAGGCTACTTATTATATATGAGGAGCATATTATTATCAGTATTAACATATAATTATATATTAGTCTTACTATATAATATATATCCTCATCATATAATCAGGTATTCTGTTTCCTCCATCCTAACAACAGCCTTTCATGGTAGGTAGGATATTTTACTGTTGAGAAAACACCGAGGTGGTGCAGAGCCAGGATTTGAACCCAGGTCTGCAAATCCAAAGCCTGTGTTCAGTGTACTTCACCAGAGTGTTCTGAAGGACCCCCAGAGGTGTCAGAGCTTCCCCGGAAGGAGGGCTTTCTTTCCTACCTGAGCAGCCCCACCAAGGTCGGACGGCCTCTCACACAAAGCTGTTAGGCAAGCATCTTGTACCAAATGTGGACACAGCTTAGGTTGACATCCTGATGAACTTCCACCCGCTGAGCTCACCTCTGTGGGACAGTCATCTGCAGAGCTGCAGTTTAGGAAAAAGTGGACTGAGGAGCAAGCCAGACTTCCGGTGCCAATTGCTAGGGATTTGGCTGGAAGGCCCTGGGTGGGGGAGGGGTTGCAGAAGGCCACTGCTCCCTCCCCCAACCCCACTGAGTCAGCAGTCAGCAGTATGGTCCCATTTGAGAAGCCTTCAGGGCTCTCTTATGGTTACTGCTCACCCTTTCCCCCACCCCGCAGCTCGGCCTGGGACAAAAGGTCAGGTTCACATTGGTCCTTCATTGTTTTGTCGAATGGGGCTGGGCCTAGATTCTGTTTCAAAGAGCCAGAAGGTCACCTCCTCCCCCTGCCTTCCTGGGCTTTCTTCCTTCCCCAGCAGCCACCTGTGGTCATCCACGAGGGGCCCACTCTGCCCGTAAAATGGGGACGAAGGGTAAAACAGCCACAGTGCAGCGTGAAAAGCATGATGTGAAGGGCGGGGCAGGAGCTCCGAAACCAGCCCAGGTGGGGATCAAGGGCATCTTCGGAGGCTTCTCGAGGCAGACACCTGGGCTGAATCTCCAAGGATAAGGGGGCAGGGAGGGAAGTAAAGAAAATATGAGCAAAATTAGGCATATGGTGAGAGTGGGGAGGAAGGAGGATGAGGTACATCTAAGGAGCCACAAGGGCTCTGATTTGGCCCCAGGACAGGTGGACAGGGAAACGAGGCAGGGATGTGGCCGGCAGCACGGGTCTCGAGGGACTTTGAGTGCCCTGCTGGGGGTTTGCACTTTACCTTAAAGGTAATGAGGCACCATTGAAGAGTTTGAACAGTGCACGGACACAGGGGATTGGGATGGGAGGCAGATGCCTCACTGGGCAAGAGGTGATAAGGTGGTAGGAGATTTAAGAGCAGTGAATCGACCGGAGAGATTTTTTAAAATTGAGATGAGAATCCCATAACATAAAGTTAACCATTTTAAAGTGATCAATTCAGTGGCATTTAGTACATTTGTGACGGGGTACAGCCACCGCCTCGGCCTAGTTCCAGAACATTTTCACCACCCCAAAAGGAAACCCCGTGCCCACTGAGTAGTCGCTCCCCATCTCCCCTTCCCTCAGCCCCTGGTAACCACCAAATATACCTTCTGCCTCCATACATTTGCCAATTCTGGACATTCCATACAGGTGGAATCGTACAACATGTGGACTTTCATATCTGGCTTCTTTTACTTTGCCAAGAGATGTTAAAGAGGGAGAACCCACAGGGTCTGGTGCCTGGGTGGATGCAGGAGGGAGGGATAAGTTAAGCCAACATGTGGATGTTGGAACCTCTGGCTGAGGAAGAAACCCAAGAGGAGCAACCTAGGGTGACAGGATGGGCAGGAAGAAGTGGAGGAGGATTGGCCTCACTTCACAGCTGTTGACTTTGGGGGCCTGTGGACAGCCATCTGGAGGTGCCCAGGAGCCAGTGGCTGCCCAGGACCGGGGTGAAGGTGGAGCTCTGGGTGGGGATGGAGGCGGGGGGGGGGGGGGAAGGGTGGCCTGTGGGTGTGGCCGACTTCTAGGATCCAGTAGAGAGTGTGCGAGAGTAGAGGATCAAGGCTCTGATGCTGGGGACAGAGGCAGCATTTCCATGATGGCACCTGACAAGGGGCATCTAGAGAAGAGGAGAAAAGCCAAGCGACCCAGCAGGCGGGGAGAGGAGCTGTGTATTCTAACTATATCGGTCGTAGATCCTTCAAGAATCTGAGAAGCTGTGGACGGTCTCCCCTGAAACAGCGCACAAAAATCAGAAGATTAAATTTAGTTACGATATGACCCAGGAACTTCACTCCTAGGTTTATCCCCAGGACAACGGAAACCACGCCCACACAAAAACTTGTACTTGAATGCTCATAGCAGCATTTACCGTAATAGCCCCAAAGTAGAAACAGCCCAGATGTCCATCAACTGAGGAACGGATAAACAGAGGTGGTACATCCATACAAATGGAAAAATATTCAGCCTTGAAAAGGAATGAAGTCCAGATCCATGCTACAACATGGATGAGCCTTGAAAATAGTATATGTTAAAAAAGCCAGTCATAAAAGACCACACATGGTAGGATTCCGCTTATATGGAGTGTCCAGCATAGGCAAATCTGTAGACCTAAGGCAGGTTTGTGGTTTCCAGGGGCTGGGAAACAGCAGGAGTGCGGAGGAATGAGGAGTGACTGCTAACAGAGACAGGGTTTCTTTTTGGGGTGATAGAAATGTTCTAGAATTGACCACTGATTGGTTGCACAATACTGAATATATGAAAGAAACCACTGAATTGTACACTTTAAGGGGGTGAATTGTAGGATATGTGAATTATATTTCAAGAAGGCT
Source organism: Halichoerus grypus (assembly GCF_964656455.1). Taxonomy (NCBI): domain Eukaryota; kingdom Metazoa; phylum Chordata; class Mammalia; order Carnivora; family Phocidae; genus Halichoerus; species Halichoerus grypus. The sequence continues at coordinate 12,203,136 of NC_135726.1, forward strand.
GTTACTTTTCAAAAGGGAGAGGAAGCCTGGCCAAAGCAATGGCTTATGGAGGAAAGTATAACTCGGAATGAGAATAGGCGTGGAGAAAACGGTGACCGGAGCTGGTGTCCCTGTGAAGCCAAGAGTGAATGGGGACAAGAAATGAGAGCTTCCAAGACTGTCATCAGAGGGTTGGGGGTGGGGAACCTCACACTTGATGACAAGTCCATCTCTCCGGTCTTCTGGTCTCCAGGCGAATCATCTTCAGGTTTTCCACGTCTCCCTCGTATGCTATGATTTCAAGTCTTGTCTGTTGAGATTTCTGTACTTGGGTTTTTCTGTCCCTCCTGCCCCTCCCTCCCCCATCCCTTTTTGTTAAAACATCTTTCATCAATAGTCCCCTGGTCTTAGTTGGGGACCCTCCCTCTCCCCAATGCCACTAAAGCAAGGTCACCCTTCCCAGGCATGTCAGCCATTTGGACTGCTTTAACAAAACATCGCAGACTGGGTGGCTTATAAAAAACAGAAATTGATTGCTCAGAGTTCCAAAGACTGAAAGTCCAAGATCAGGATGCCAGCCTGGTCAGGTGAGGGGCCCCCTTGCAGGTCCCAAACTTCTTGTTATATCCTCACATGGCCGAAACAGGGAGGAGCTCAGTGGGGTCTCTTTTATGAGGGCACTAGTCCTGTTCGTGATGGCTCCACCCTCATGACCTAAGAGCCCCCCAAAGGCCCCACCTCCCAATACCTTCCCATTGGCAGTGAGGTTTCGGTTCACATAAGAATTTGGCGGGGAGGACACTCGGACCACAGCACCAGGGAAATTTCCAGCACTGGCAACAGCTGCTCCTCCTAGTCCCCCCAAGGAAGATCTCAGACCTCTGGCCGGCAGCACCATTGTTCCCTGAGAGGACCCCTCCCAGCCCAGGACAGATCCTCACGGCCTCCTTCCCATTTTGACCCAAGAGCCCCATCCAGTGTGGCCCGGCCCCACAGCTGCTGGACGGAGAGCAGCTACTCCCAAGGTGATGGGGCAGAGAGACAGGACGCCTGGAGCCACCAGCCATCACTGCCCCCCGGGGCCGTCTGCCCTGACTCCGGCCTCTCTCTCTCTCCTGCCGTTCTGCAGAGTACTCGGTAGCCATGCCTGAGTCTGTGTTCCCGGGCCTCTTCGTGCTGGGGATGCTCCTCTGGAGCCTGCTAGAGTACCTCATCCACCGCTTCCTGTTCCACATGAAGCCCCCCAGCGACAGCCGTTACCTCATCATGCTGCACTTCATCTTGCACGGCCAGCACCACAAGGTGAGCGGGCAGCCTCCTGCCTGGGGCCTGGCAGCTGTCCCCAGTGCAGGGGGGCCGCAGGTCTTTGTGGGGGTCAGCTGGGGAGCAAGAGGCAATCAGGGCACTCCATGTTGCTCGGAGGGGTGACTGGGTCCCCATCTGACCTGGGCGTGGGCTTCGAGAGCGTGCATGCCTGCCCACTGTCCTTACTAATGCCAGGCACGCTGCAGGTACATTTCAGAGATCATCCTCACAGCAACGAGTTCATTCATTCATTTGACAAATGTTTACCCAGTGCTCACCATGTGCGGGCACTGTTCTAGACACCGTTGGGCAAAGCAGTAAAAAGTCGTGGCCCTTGGGGAGTTTCCTTCTGAAGATGGTGCCACAGTTCTCCCCATTCCACAGAGCAGCAAACTGAGGCTTGGAGAAATTAAGAAACTGAGGAACTTGCCCAGAGTCACACCTGGCACAGCCAGGAGGTTGTGCCCCGTTCTGTGAACTCCAGAGTCCGTGTGCTCAACCCTCCACCACCCTGGGGCTCTTCGGGGACAGACAGTATGTCATCCAGAGGCTGGGAGCAGAAGCCAGGGCTGACCGAGGAGGCTGCATCCCCCTGGCTGCCTCTCAGTTCCTGCATCTCAGTTCCTGCACGGTGCTGTTCTCTGCCTCTCCCGGGGCATCCCTTCCTTCTTTTCTCCTTCCCCCCTTCCCTCCCTTCCTGCCTCCTTCTTCGAGGAGCTGGTCCTGGGGTGAGGGAGGCCCACATCAGCACATTGCTCTGTGGCTATCACCTGCTTTCTCTTACTCTTCCCCCCCCCAGCCCAGAGAGGGTCTGTCTCTTCTCAGAATACTCACCAAGGCGTCTCTGAAATCTTACCCCTATGCCTGGCCCTTGGCTTCTGAAGCTCCAGAGCCTGATGCTTGGCTCTTTTGTCTGGTTCACTGTGACTACACCCCCTTGGAACCAAGAAGGGCTCCCATTAGGATGTAGGGATGGGGAGAACGTATCCATGAACACTTCCAGTACCATTCCTCCCTGTGGGCCTGCATTAACCTCAGCTTGCTGGAGTGCTGCCCTCCCGGACAACGTCAGGCCTCAGTCTGGTGGTGGGGCTCCTCTCTAGCACTTTGCAAATTCCAGAGCCAAAGTGGCCTCATGAGCATAAAGCAGGACTCTGAGCCGTGAACATCCCGTCCACCACCATATACTTGGACAGGCTTCCAGGTCCCATCCTGGCTTGGAAATTGGGAGCAGGACAGTCTCTCGAGGGCTCTCAAGCATGGTGGCCTGCCCTCCCCAAGGCCACCAAAGGTGCCAGGCCCCCCCCATGCGTGACAGGCTGCTGCCACCTCGCTGGAATGGGCGGGCTGCTCTGCCTCTATCCTCTGCCTTTCTGAGACTACAGGCAGGCCGGCCCGGCTGTCTTCTGACATGTGAGCCTCTCCATCCACAGGCACCCTTCGATGAATCCCGCCTGGTCTTCCCCCCCGTGCCGGCTTCTCTGGGCATTGCCTTCTTCTATGTAATCCTACGGCTCCTCCTGCCCGAGGCGGTGGGGGGCACTATGTTTGCCGGGGGCCTCCTAGGCTACGTCATCTATGACATGATCCATTACTACCTGCACTTCGGCTCGCCGCACAAGGGCTCCTACCTGTACAACATGAAGGCCCACCACGCCAAGCATCACTTTGCACATCAGAAGTCAGGTGAGGCCCGCACATCCCTGCCTCCTCCATTTGCTTACTTATTTATTTGACAGCCACCACTGAGCCCCTAGCAAGGGCCAGGCACTGTTCTGGGTACCGGAGATCCACGGTAAGGCTAGTCTGGGGCTCCCACCCTGCTCACTGGGAGACAAACAGGAAATCAATAAATTAGCAAAGATAATTTTAGGCAGTGTTAAGGGCCACAGAGAAAAGAAACCAACAGGATGTGGGGGAGGGTCCAGCTCTGTCTAACAAAATATAATGCGAGTCACAGATGTGATTTTAAATTTTCTAGTAGCTACACTGACAAGTAAAATTAAACAGATAGAATTAGTTTTTTCTAATTTTTTAAAAGATTTTTATTTATTTATTTGAGAGAGAGAGAGAAGAAGCACGAGCAGGGGGAGGGGCAGAGGGAGAAGTAGGCTCCCCGCTGAGCAGAGAGCCCAATGCAGGACTTGATCCCAGGACCCCTGGGATCATGACCCGAGCCAAAGGCAGACGCCCAACCAACTGAGCCATCCAGGCACCCCAGATATAATTAGTTTTAATAATATATTAAGCCAAATACAACCAAAATATCATCATTTCAACCTGTAACCAATATAAAAAATAGCTAATGAGATATATTACATTCTTTGTCGTATATCAAGTCTTCGACATCTGGTGTGTACTTTGCACTTAGAGCACATCTCGATTCAAGTGCTAAGTTTTCATTAGAAATACTTGATCTATATTTAGAGTTTATAAAAATTGACTATAAAAAAAGCCAAAAAAGTAGATTCATATATGTGAGTTGTCATAAACGTGCTTAAAAGTTTTCCAGTAACTCAATCAGCACTGCGTTTTCAAATTGAAATTTAAGTCAATTAAAATATTTTGTTTTATTTTTTTATTTTTTTTTATTTATTTACGAGAGAGAGAATGAGAGAGAGCACGAGAGGGAGGAGGGTCAGAGGGAGAAGCAGACTCCCTGCTGAGCAGGGAGCCCGATGTGGGACTCGATCCCGGGACTCCAGGATCATGACCTGAGCGGAAGGCAGTCGCTTAACCAACTGAGCCACCCAGGCGCCCCTAAGTCAATTAAAATAAAATGAAATTAGGAATCTAGTGCCTCCATAGCTCTAGCCACGTGGTAGGTGCTCAGCAGCTACATGGGCCAGGGGCTCCCACCTCGGACAGCACAGCACTGGGTCGAGTGGTCCAGGAAGGTGTCTGTGCAGAGCTGTCTTTACTGCTGAGGCGTCACTAGGAGGAGCCAGCATCCAGTGTCTGGGGAAAGAGTATCCCAGGAGCAACAGGTGCAAAGCCTCTGTTCCAGCCTCTGAAGCAGGAATGAACTTGGCATCTCCAAAGAGAAGGAAGAGGCTGAAGTGTGAGAGAGAGAGAGGGCAAGCATCAGACGGGGGCCAGGCTCTCCCCAGAACTCAGGACGGATAAGGAACTTGGGTTTATTCTAATGGCATCCTCGGGAGACTAGAAACACAAGTACCGGGCTCTGGACTTCTGCCAGGATGGCCCTGAGAGTTGGGAAGGCCAGCGGGGACAGATGTTCAAATGTTGCCTACGCGCTGGCCCTCCCTAGGCTCCCTTCCCGAGGAAATCCCTCGCACTTCTTCACCACTGCCTCATATTCTCCCCATTTGTCTCCCTCTCTAGGATATGGCATCAGCTCTAAATTGTGGGATCACTTCTTCCACACCCTTATACCGGAAGAACCCCACCTGAAGATGCAATGACAACTCCCAGCCCCACCGTCCTGCCCTCAGCCCGGCCGTGGCCCCTGCCCCACCCCCAACCCCCATCCAGACCCTGCAAAGAAGGTTTGCTTGGCCAGGCAGGACAGGCTTTGTCAGGCCTTTGTGCCTGGTGGGGGTGCTGGGGAGACCAGGAAGACTGGGACTGACCCTGAGACGGCTGTCCTGACCCACCAAGTAGCTCTCAGGGACTAGCGCTTTCCTGGAGCATTCCAGCCTCTCCACAAGCATCCCTGCCCTGAGCCTTAGCCCACGGGACTGCTTCAGGACCTGGTCAACGGGGAGTTTTCCAAGGGGAATGAAGGAAACTGACCTCTGGGGCCAAGCCTGTGTCCCACCTGTGTCTTACATCTTGGACTCGTAGGACACCCCTCCCCCCGCATGGTGGAGCTGCAAAGAGCGGGTCTGCAGGGCCCGTGTCCTCGTCTTCCTCACCTTCCCTTCCTAGGGAGGGTTTGGTGGCTCTTGCTGTTCTCCTGATGAGTGGACAGCACTGAGGTGGATGAAGGGCTCTCACAAGAAGAGACAACATGATGCCTCCCACAGGCCACCTCCAGTTCCTTTGCCCCAGCCAATCACCAGTTGTAGCACCATATGCTTCGGGCTGCAGCTCATCCAACACCCACACGCGTGGCCCTCACCTGCCCGTGCAGATGGGCCCGGGGTCGCCGGCATGGCCTCGAAGCTGACGGGAGCCCAGGCCCCTTTCTTTAGGAACCACCAGCTTCTCTAGCCCTCCTCCCGCCTGCCTTCAGAATCACAAAGCTTTTCCCCAGGGGAGGCTAAAGAGGCCTCTCTGTGGGTGGGAGCCCCACCCCATGTCTGGCCATTCTTGACCTCCCCCTGGAATAGGTGGGCCTCTACCCCCCTCACTCAGGACCCTTCCAGCTAGTGCCTCCTTACACCAAGAAGGAGCCTTCCTGCGTGCCTTATCTCCCTCTCCTTTTGCTTCTCTGCACCACCCCCAGCAGATGAGGTTCCCGCCCCTTCTTCCTCATAACCAAAACCCTCACTGCTCATAAGAGAGTCTTATTTATAAACCATATAAATGCCCTTAGTCTGGCCCCAGACCAAGTAGCTGCTCAGACTGCCTTATCTAATCCTGTATGTCAGGCTTATGTAAAAAAATTTTGTCCTGTTCTTGTGTCCTTCTTACCCACAAACCGTTACTACTTGAAATTTTCTGAAAACTCGCCGAGTGTAAAGGCTAAAGAGCAGTGTGAGGGATCCTGTGATTTGTACTGTTTACTGTGGAGTTATTTAAAATTTTCAGAATAAATATGCAAACTACACTTGTGAAATAAAGGTGTAAATAAATTGTATATTTTGAAAAATAAAAACGCTGAAAATCAACAAAGTTTGTTGCTCTTGTTGATGGTGCCTCACCAGATGTCATGGGCTCGGGGAGGGGCGGCCGGCTGGGGGACGGCGGTGGCTGGTCCAGCGGGGAGGGAACATTTATTTTATCACTGACCAGGCTGTGTAGACTTGCGGGAGCATCGTGATGGTCAAAAGCTCACCAACTCTTACCCTCTTACTCGGTCTTATTACTGTTTTAAAATTCTCTGCAGACCACACCGCCCCTCTCTGCTGGCGCCTGGGGTGGAGGTCGGAGGGTTGTCACTCCCACCAACTGCCTGGATACACCACCGCCGAGGCGCTCCTTCTGGGGTTCATCAGACCCCAACTGACATGCCAACGGGCTTTCCTAAAGCAAAGGGGGAAGGCTGTGACAACAAATGCCCGCACTGGGAACGAGAAATTCAGGCTAGCTCAGGGCAGGTAAAAGAGTTTCTCAAGAGGTCTTCTCACCCACGTCAGTTCCCACCTGGGGAACCTGTCCTCCACACTCAGTGTCTGACTCAACCGGTCTGGCGGCGGCGGACTGGGTTTGCCCGCCCAAAGAGGCAGAACCGGAAGTGGAACGGCACCGGAAGAGGCCGGAAGCTAATGTTGGTGAGGCTCTGGCAACCCGGAAGGAGCCCCGGGGCCGGCTGCCTGGCCCTGCTCCGGACGCCACGCGGAGGCTTCATGCGTGTGGCTCGCAGCCTGGAGGTACGTGCGACCTGTCTGAGCCTCCCGTCCCGCAGACTCCTGAGTCGGGCCCGTGCAAGCGGCAGAAATCACAGCCTCCACTTCCTCGGTGGTGCTGGAGGTCTGACCACGGAGCATCACGCCCCAGGGATAGGAGGAAACAAAAAGGAGGAGCGAAGGAAGAGATTCACTAGGGTACGTGGGCAAGTCCACCGGAGAACAGTCTAAGATGAGCAAGTTTGAGCAAAAAAATTAATGGGGGGGGGGGGGGACTTATGTAAAAAGACTGAAACAACGAGTAAGAAACGCCAAAATCCAAGCGAGTTTATAGCGTGGTAATAAGATTTAGGGGGGGAAAAGTAGTGCAGCCAAGCCAATCTATTAATGAAAAGTTCTACTCAGTGAACATTGGACAGATTTCCCCAGAGCTTCTTGTTGTGCCCACTAGAACTTTCCAGGGGGTTAGGAATTTCCACAGAGCCTTCCTTTGGAAGACAGTCAGCCTCACTGTACAGAGAAGAATATAAGTGCCATGAGGCCATTAACCTCAAGCGAGTTGGCATTCATAGTGCATTCCCTACTCGGGACCATCAGGTAGAGTCCAGGGATTTTATTATCAAGTGCAAGAGACGTAAGGAAGAGTCAAAGACATGATCAAAATGCCAACACAGCTAGCATGATGGGAAAGCCTGGAACTCATGGCATGTGATTATGTTTCTTTTTTGTTCGTTTGTTTTTGTGTGTATGGCTTTTTGTTAACATTTATTTACTTTATAGAGAGAGGGAGCCCGTGGGCCCCTGGGGTGGGGGTGGGGGGTGTCAGAGGGACCGGGAAAGGAAGAGAAGCAGACTCCCCACTGAGCAGGGAGCCTGATGCAGCTCCATCTCCTGATCTCACAACTCTGAGGCCATGACCTGAGCCAAAATCAAGAGTTGGACGCTCAACTGACTGAGCCACCCAGGCGCCCCTGATTATGTTTATTTCTATAGTGAGAGAAGACTCACAAATGATCAAGAAAGTTTAATGTTTGCTCGGGCAAAGGGCCATTTAAATTCTGACTGGTGTAAACATTAGGGCTGACTGACTCTCAGGGATCCTGGAAATTTACCGTATCTTACCTCTGCCCTGGCAGAGGACAGGCCCATAGCCATTACGTTTATTTCTGGCCCTGGGCTTGTACTTACAGATATGCTGTCTCTGGGTGTTTCTTGGCTGACCTGAAGACCTGCCCCCTTAACTCCGCTCTGTTCTATTTCTCCGTTGGCTCTGGCTTCTGATCTCTGCCTTTGAACTTTGTATCATTTCTTACTGTGCCCAGCACAATGCCCAACTTGTAACAGGCCTCAATAAATGTTAGTCTTGTCTCTGTCAGATCTCTGGCAGGTTACATTGTTTGGTAGATGCTCCTCCACCTGTTCCCTGGCCTCTGCTGCCCTCTGGTGACAGCATGAGGCTCTGCCCCTTATGACTACCCTCACAGGGACTGTTTTGGAATCAGGTGTCTGTGGTTGTAAAATTCCAGCACTTTTCCACTTTACCTGTTCTCTTGACTTACAGTTTTGTCTCGTCGACTGTTTTTGAGGGAAGTCTGGAACTATGTGTATGAATTTCCCGTTCTAATTTTCCGGGAAGATAATGATGGCTGCAGAAATTCGACTGGAGCTTTCATTACAGTGAGGTAATAGCACAGTGAATAAATTTTATCTACTAAAGATGCTACAAGTTGAATGTGAAATTTGGAAAATGCCAGAACTCTCATATTCACTCCATCCCAAATACCTTATAAGCTTGTAGCAGGGAGAAAGAAGAAATGATTTAAAAAGAAGGAGGAGGAAGAGGAGGGGGAGGAGAAGGAGGGGAGAAGAAGAAAAAGAAGAAGGGGAGGAGGAGAAGGAAGGAGGAGAAAAAAGAGAAGAAGAAGAAATCTCGTTTTGGCAAAAGCATAAAGGCAGGATCCTGTTTTCATTTAGGTTGACCCTAACTACTACATGGATGTAGTTAATTTGGAAGGCGATTGCAGAAATAGTGAGAAATTGGGAAGGATTAGAAAGGGAAAGTGGGGGGCCATATAAGGATGATTATATGAGGTTCTCATGCACATCCTGCAGGGGCATCTTGAGAAACAGACAGAATACCTGCCAGGATTGTCCACCTAAAGGACAAGAGGCTGGAACATTTATCCACCAGCTTCCTCTCCTGATGGTTCAGGATTGTATTCAGGGGTGTCAACTCCCTCCTCAAATATGAGCTGTCCTGGCATGCAAGCCGACCAAATTCTCTGGCTTTGACAAAGGTCCTGTAGCAAAAGTAGAAATATGGATATGTACACTTGAAGTGGGATGCAGTTGGTATAAGTTGAGTGAGAGCTTGCTAGGAAATATCCACCAGAACTGTGGCTGAAATCAAAGATGAGACCGTGTTCAGACAGAACCTTCCACCACAAGTGAAGTGAAGACCAGAGGTAGACAGAAGGGGTATGACAGGGATCAGCATGTGTATCTGACACAGAACCCAAAGGGCTGCATTGTCAACATAAGAGTGAACCAGCATTAAGCCTACCTTCCCAGGGCATTGCCTGCATGGAGAGGAGAAAGGAGAATGTAGAACCACAGGCATAGCCCTTATGGAGGTCTGAAGCCTGAATTTATGCAAACCGTGTGGTCCCAAACACCTCAAGTCAAAAATTTAGTGTAAAGTATGCCTGGCTGGTAAAACCTCAAGGCTCTCAGAAGAAGGATTTACAAATTTCTGTGGAGAAATGCAATGTCAATCAGGCCTCAAAAAACTCCCACAGATAAAATTCCAAGTAAAACTCACAGTAAACTCACAGTAAAAACAAAACAAAACACACAAGGAAAAAAGGCAGCATGAGTAAACGCTGATAGAAACAAAATGCAACAGAAACACACAAAGACATCAAACATTGGAATTATGAGATGTGCTAGTTATTTTCCATTTGTTCTCCAGATTCACTCTGCATCTTTCCCCATCCCACTCCGTATCCTTTGTGAACTGCATTGGTGTGTTCTCTTGCTTATTGGCTGCAAATAGAGGTACCTCAAGAGATTGGCAGGATGGAGAGGAGTAGAGTCCAGGAATGAACACCTCCACCCTGTACTTTCATTTTTTTCAGCAGTGTTTTGTACTTTTCAGCGTACAAGTTTTTTCACCCACTTGGTCGTGTTTATTCCTAAATTTTTATTCTTTTGACTGCTACTGTAAGTGGAATTGTTTTCTTAATTTCCATTTTTTATTTTTCATGACTGATTTATAGAAACACAACTGATTTTTGTATTAGTCTTGTATCTTGCAACTCTGCTGAATTCATGTATTAGCTCTAGTAAAATAGATTTTATGGATTCTTTGAGTTTTCTATGTGCAAGATTATGTCATCTGTGAACAGAGATAGTTTTACATCTCCTTATCCAGTTAGGATGTCTTTATTTTTTTCGTGACTAATTGCTCTGGGTAAAACTAGTAAAATATTGAATAATGGTGGTAAGAATGAGCATCCTTATCTTGTCCCTGATCTTAGGGGGAAAGCATCCAGTCTTTCACCATTAGGTATGATGTGAGCTATGAGTTTTTCATAAATGCCCTTTATCATATTGAGGAATTTCCCTTCTATTCCTGGTCTGCTGAGTGTTTCCATCATGGCTGCTAGAGCCATGTTGAGTTTTGTCAGATGTTTTTCTTTTCTTTTTTTTTTTGAGATGATCCTGTGAATTTTTTTTCCCTTTGTTCGATTAATGTAGTGTATTCCATTGATTTTATATGTTAAACCAGCCTTGCATTTCTGGAATAAATCCCATTTGATCACAGTATATAATCCTTCAATATGTTCTGGAATTCAGTTTTCTAAATTTTGTTGAAGAGTTTTGCATCTGTATTCATCAATGATATTCGTTTGTAGTTTTCTTTCTTGTGGTGTCTTTGTCTAGCTTTGGTATCAGGGTAAGTCTGGCCTCCTAAAATGTTTTAGAAAGTATGCTCTCCCTTTCTAATTTTGGAAGAGTTTGAGAAGGATTGCTGTTAATTCATTTTTTAAAGATTTCTTTTATTTATTTGAGGGAGAGAGAGAGAAAGATAATGCAAATGGGGGAGGGGCAAAGGGAGTAGGAGAGAGAATCACAAGCAGACTCCCCGCTGAGCACAGAGCCTGATGCGGAGTTTGACCCCACGACCCTGAGATCATGACCTGAGCTGAAACCAAGAGTCAGAGGCTCAACCCACTGAGCCACCCAGGCACCCCCTGTTAATTCATTTTTGGTAGAATTCACCAGTGAAATCATCTGACATGGACTTCTCTTTGTTGAATGGGTTTTGATTACTGATTCAATCACTTAGCTTTTTGTAGGTTCAGATTTTCTTTTTTTTTTTAAGATTTTATTTATTTATTTGACAGAGAGATAGAGAGAACAAGTAGGCAGAGAGGCAGGCAGAGGGAGAGGGAGAAGCAGGCTCCCCGCTGAGCAGGGAGCCCGATGTGGGGCTTGATCCCAGAACCCTGGGATCACGACCTGAGCCGAAGGCAGCCGCTTAACTGACTGAGCCACCCAGGCGCCCCTGTTCAGATTTTCTATTTCTTCTTCAGTCCTTTAGGTAATTTGTGTGTGTCTCTCTCATCTAGGTCATCTAATTGGCTGGCATATACTTGTTTATAGTATTACAGTACTTTCATTTCTTTTTTTTTTTTTATTATTGTGGAAAGAATATTTAACATGAGATCTACCCTTTTGACAAGTTTTTTTTTTTTTTTTTTAAAGATTTTATTTATTTATTTGACAGAGAGAGAGAGACAGCGAGAGAGGGAACACAAGCAGGGCGAGTGGGAGAGGGAGAAGCAGGCTTCCCGCTGAGCGGGGAGCCCGATGCGGGGCTCGATCCCAGGATCCTGGGATCATGACCTGAGCCGAAGGCAGACGCTTAACGACTGAGCCACCCAGGCGCCCCCCCTTTTGACAAGTTTTTAAGTGTACAATGTGTTACTGTTGACTGTAGGTACACTGTTGTACAGCAATCTCTAGGGCTTATTCATCTTACTTGACTGAAAGTTTATGTCCCTTAATTAGTAACTTCCCATTTCCTCCTTACCCCAGCCCCTGGCAGCCACCATTCCACTCTCTGAGTCTGTGAATTTGACTGTTTTACATACCTCATAGAAATGTGGTCATACAGTATTTGTCTTTCTATGTTTGGCTTATTTCACTTAGCTCAAGGTTCATCCGAGTTGTTGCATATTGCAGAATTTTCATCTTTTTAAGGCCAAGTAGCATTCCATTATAAGTATATACCATATTTTCTTTATCCATTCATCTGTCAACAGACATTTAAGGTCTGTTTCTTGGCTATCATGAATAGTACTGAGATCCTGATTTCAGTTCTTTTGGACAAATACCCAGAAGTGGAGTTGCTGCATCATACGGTAGTTACACTTTTAATTTTTTGAGAAACTTCCATACTGTTTTCTGTAGTGACTGGACCATTTTACATTCCCAGCAGTATACAAAGGTTCCAATTTCTCCACATCTTTGCCAACACTTGTTGTCTTTTTTTTTTTATAACAGCCATCCTACAGGTGTGAGATAATATCTCATTGTGGTTTTGTCTTGCATTTCCCTGTGATTAGTAATGTTGAGCAGTTTTTTCCTACACCTCTTAGCCTTTTGTATGTCTTTTTTGGGGAAATGTCTATTCAAGTCCTTTTTAAAAAATCAGATTATTGGGGGGCGCCTGGGTGGCTCAGTCGTTAAAGCGTCTGCCTTCGGCTCAGGTCATGATCTCAGGGTCCTGGGATCGAGCCCCGCATCGGGCTCCCTGCTCAGCGGGAAGCCTGCTTCTCCCTCTCCCACTCCCCCTGCTTGTGTTCCCTCTCTCGCTGTGTCTCTCTCTGTCAAATAAATAAATAAAATCTTTAAAAAAAAAAAATCAGATTATTGGGGCGCCTGGGTCGCTCAGTCGTTAAGCGTCTGCCTTCAGCTCGGGTCATGATGCCAGGGTCCTGGGATTGAGCCCCGCATCGGGCTCCCTGCTCAGCCGGAAGCCTGCTTCTCCCTCTCCCGCTCCCCCTGCTTGTGTTCCCTCTCTCGCTGTCTCTCTCTCTGTTAAATAAATAAATAAAATCTTTAAAAAAAAAAAAGATTCTCTCTCTCCCTCTTCCTCTGCTCACCCACCTCCCCCCGCCTCAACGCCGCTCATGTATGCCCATGCACTCTCTTTCTCTTAAAAAAAAAAAAGAAAAAGAAAAGGATGGATTAAAGGATAGAAAGAGGCATGGATATATGGGTAAGTATGTGCTAAATATAGTACATTGCTAGTTGTAGAGTTTAGGTGATGGGCATATGGGTGTTTAGAGTATAACTGTACTAACTTTTCAGTGTATTTGAAATTTTTCATAAATAATGTTGGAGAAAAAATTAGGTACAGGGTCTTAGAAGATATTCTGTGCAAGAGAAGGACCCTGAATATTAAGTTGTATTAGTTTCACAGTGAATCCACCTCTGCCTGTGGGTCTGCCAGAGTATAAATAATAAATCTACAAGAAAGACTTTTGTTGCACTTCTACAGCAAAGACAACAAAGGCTCTTAAAGATGAAAACAGTAGTACCTGATAAGCTCTAGAAAAGAATAATTTTTTTTTTTTTTTTTAAGTAGACTCCACGCCCAGCCCAGAGCCCAACACAGGGCTTGAACTCACGACCTTGAGATCAAGACCTGAACTGAGATCAAGAGTTGGACACTTAACTGACTGAGCCACCCAGGCATCCCAAAAAGAATAATTCTGAATGTTCAACATGTCATATTTATTTTTCCCCGTTTTTATTTATAGAAAAAAATATGTTCTAGGTTTTTAAAAAATCAAGAATAAGTAAAAGGTAAAAAAAAAAAAAAAAAGAAATCAGCCATAATTTTATTCCCCAGAGATGATTACTAGAATAGAATATAAGCTCTAAATGTGTTTTGTCTGTTGTTTCTTCAGTGATTGGAACAATGCCCAGCACATTTGCTGTTGAATGAGTTGGGATGAGTCCTGGGGAAAAAAAGCAACATGTAGAGGTAAGTGTTAGTGTACCCTAGGTAAAGCATACACTATGAGCAAAAGTGTAAGAATTTCAGAACAAATGGGCCCCATGCAGGAAACATGCATCTGAGTCTGGCAGGGTTTAAAATTTGAGAGCTCCTAGGCTAACATATTGTGTTTGTCCTCTACAGCATTAAAATAATTTTTAGATGCCAACCTTTAAAAAGATGAACAATTTACAGAAAAATATGAATTTTCAGCCTTTTTTTTTTTTTTTTGGCAAAATAGAAAGCTCTGGAAACACTGGAATCTCATTCCTGTGTGATAAAAATAGGCTGGAGCAGAGTGGAGGCTGTCTCTTCACAAAGTTCATCTGTTCACTGAAGTCCCTTCCAGGCTTAACTTACTCATTTAGATCCCCCCTTAGACCCTTTAGGCAACCAGAGTTTGCAATCTCTGGTAAGAGAGCTCTGGGACTTAATAGTGGAAATCAGATTTGAGTCCGAGATATAAGGCCAACTGTATCCAAAGGAAGACTTTGTACCCATTTCTATGGGCTAGAGGAAGGATTGAACAGTGTTTGCTCAGTTACTACCCTTGCATAGCAATTCACCCCAAAACTTAGTGGTTTAAGACAACAATTTACTTAGCTCATGTTTTTGTATGTGGGCAATTTGGGCTGGTTCAGCTGTGCGGTTCTTCTGGTCTTGCCTGGACTTGCTCATGTGACTGCTGCTGGTCTGGCCGGTCCCGTATGATCTCAGCTGGGGCAGGCTATCTCTGTTCCATGTGGTCTCTCATCTTCTAGCACACTAGCCCAGCTCATTCATGGCTGAGCAGGGCTCCAAGCAAGGGACTGGAAGCTTGTAAGGCCTCTTGAAGGCTAGGCTTGGAACTGGAATACCATCATTTCTTCTACATTCTTTTGGCCAGAGGGAGTCACCATGCCAGCCCAGATTCTAGTGATGGGGAGGTTGACCCCACTTCCTCATAGGAGAAGCTGCAAAGTCACAATGCCAAGTGCGGTGGATACGTTTTGTAAAACATTTATCACAGTTACTATCAGAGGTGTAATTTTGACCATATCCTTTGGAGTGGGAGGGACTCTGTATGACCAGAATTGTTTTCTGTTCGTAACAGGGAGGTCCTGCCTCCCTGCACCCACAAATAACTCCATGCCAAAGGATATGAGACAGAAAGATGCCCAGCTTATGCCTCTTCCCAGTTTCTTGTCCAGGGACACTCCTTAGTTTCCCTTTCAAATCACAGCTTAGTAAGAGGTAGACAATTTCTTTAAGATTTCTGTGAATGAATGAACAGAAAGTTAGGCAACAGCAGAGAGCCGAGAGCCCAGGTAAAAACACAAAGACATTTCTACAATGCACAATAATGTAGAAACTGCATTCCTCTTGGTCTGCCTGGAGCCTAAACCACCATCTGCATTCATGTCTTTGTGATATGAAGTTCCTTCTTACTTGCTCAACTTTTAAAATACAACCAGCTTGTGTGAGGGGTAAACTCACATCTTGGTGTGAATTAGTCTCCAGTATTGGATTCTCTAATACCAGGAGGACCCCGGATTGTAAGGGAGCCTGGAAGAGGGAAGAAGAAGACAAAGGAGAGTCTGAAGGAAAGGAAGCAACATAGAAAACATTGTCAGCTTCTCGTCCACCCTGAAGGCTGATTCTTTGGGAAGCACCATGGAGTCAGCTCTTCCACCCTGCGGTGGCAAAGAGAAGTTCCTGATAGACGCCAGGCCATGATTTTGATTTTTCACTCCAAAAGGTGGGGATGGGGGTGAAGGGCGGGGAGGGATGAGGGATGAGCTACCTTCTGTTAGAATGGTTCCCAACGCACCACCTATCAGAAGGCCTTGAAGGACAGTCGTCGTGCCAGAGACTTCTGTAGATAGTGCCGATGTCCTTGGAGAACTGCCTCAAAAGGCTAGATACTGTCTCTTCCTTTACTTCCTCCCTCAAGGCATTCCATCCGCAATAATCAGTGTTCTCCACCTCCAGGTCTCTAAGTGCAGATACTCTCACATGTGTGCCCCAGAATGTCTGCACAAGAATGTTTAAAGGGGTATGGTTTCTAAGATCAAAGTACTGGAAGAACTAAAATGTCCATCAGTCGTGAGGTAGGTAAGTAAGGCACATGGTTATCCAATGGTCTACTCTACAGCAGTGAAAATGAATGAATTGAAACCACCACATTAGCATGGATGGATGTAGAATCATAATGCTGAGCAAATGTAGCAAGTTACAGATTATGGTATCATTTATCAAAAGTCCTCATACCTGAGAAACCAAATGATGTAGTATATCTAGGTTGTAAACCTATAAACAAATTTTTACCACCAAAGTTAGGACAGCAATTACCTTTGGAGGAAGGGAGAGGGATGTGAAAAGGAAGGGATGTGTAGGTGGTTTCTGAGTTAATGGCAATTTTCTTTCTATTCCCTAACCAAGGGGTGGATGAGTGGTGTTCTTTTACTTGGCTTTTTTAATTTTTAATTTTCATTTTTTTAAAGATTTTATTTATTTATTTGAGAGAGCGAGAGAGAGCACAAGCAGGAGGGGGGCAGAAGAGGGAGAAGCAGACTCCCCGCTGATCAGGGAGCCTGACATGGGGCTCGATCCCAAGACCCCAGGATTGTGACCTGAGCCAAAGGCAGGTGTTTAACCGACTGAGCCACCTAGGCGCCCCTGGATTTTTTTAAAAGAAATTTTACATATACATTTCATACAGTGCTGTAGTAGAATACAGATCATAATAAAGATAAGAAAAAAAATATTCTGTGACTCTATAGTAACTTCAGTGGAAACACTTCCCCAATCCAGGAATGCTCTTTTGTGTCTGGAACTCTGTGGAATGCCTGAGAGATGTGGAGCTAGGGTGGGAGAAGGAGACTTTTCCAGGGAGGGAGATGATGTAAGGGAACTACGAGTAATAACATGGTGAGATAAAAGTCTGAGTAGGGGAAATTATCCCAAGGATATTAAAAAAAGGAAGGAAAGGGCGCCTGGGTGGCTCAGATGGTTAAGCGTCTGCCTTCGGCTCAGGTCATGATCCCAGGGTCCTGGGATCAAGTCCCGCATCGGGCTCCTTGCTCAGCAGGGAGCCTGCTTCTCCCTCTCCCTCTGCCTCTCCCTCTGCTTGTTCTCTCTCCGTCTCTCTCGCAAATGAATAAATAAAAATCTTTAAAAAAAAAAAATAAATAAAAAATAAAAAAAGGAAGGAAAGAAGGAAGGAAGGGGAGGGAGGAAGAAAGAAAGAGAGAATATAGACTGGAGTAAACTAACCTGCCTTTCCAACCTACTTCAGACTAAGCAATGACCTTAGGGCAGGGTTTCTGAACTGCTATTCTAATGATATTTGGGCTGGATAATTCTTTGTCATAGGGGGCTCTCCCGTGCCTTGTGGGATGTTGAGTAGCATCTGTCTGCTAGATGCCAGTAACATGCCCGACCCTACCCTACCTCCCCTGAGTTGTGAAAACCAAAAATGTCTTTAGACATTGCCAAATGTCCCCTGAGAAGCAAAACCACCCCGGTTGCAAACTACAAAGGAAATCTTTCACAAATGTGAAATAACATGTGTGGTTCCTGCTCTTTAGACCAGAAAATTACCCCCACCATTAACAGAAGGCCGCCTGGAGGGCTCACATGCCCAACAATCATCAATGATCTCCTGCAAGTGTGAAGGGCAATCATCACCCATTGGCTCCTGGTGCTGGGCCATGGATACCAGGTGGCAAATCTTAGGATCACAGCCGGGCGTGAAAACAACAGCATGGGAGGCTTAGAAAGTTGCTCTGGTACTCAAACATCTCTCTGGGTGCTGATGGTGGGCATCAGAACTAAGGACTCTAAGTATTTAAGAAATAAGAGCTTCCAGTGATCCCACTGACCAGCTCAGGCAGTGCCCACATTGAAGAACAAAGCTCCCAGGACAGCACTAGGCACCCCTAGTTATTAGTTTTTAATGTATTTTAATATTTTATAACGTAATTTAATATTTAATATTTTAATATAAGTCACCTTTTTTTTTTTTTTAATTATTTGAGTGAGAAAGAGAGAGAACACGAGGGGGGAGTGGGGCCCCAGAAGGACGCCTGGGTGGCTCAATCCGTTAAGTGTCTGACCCATGACCTCAAAGTCATGAGTTCAAGGCCCCGTTGGGCTCCAGGCTGGGCGTGGAGCCTACTTTAAATAAATAAATAAATAAAAAGGGTCCCCGAAAAGGAAGATGGCACTCATCGTTAGGAAGTGGAACGTCTATCTTGGTAATTTCCCACTGACAACCTGGAGTTTGTCTGGGGCTGCTTCTGCCTGGACAATCCCCGCCCTCCCCCCCACCCCCAGCCGGTTCCCCAGGCTCCTCCTCCGCCGTCCCCACTCCCCGTCCCCCGTTCTGCGCCTTCCTTGGCGGGAGCTCCTCCTGCATCAGAGCGGAGGAAAGGAAACCAAGTCGGTCCCGAGTTCCAAGAAATGGGGCTGTGGGTCACCCCCACTTCCCACCCCGCGTCCTTCCCTCGCTGCGCAGGATCCGGCTGCAGCCTCCCTGCCCTGCCGCCTCCGGGGACCGCGGGCGCTCCGGGCCGACGCCGAGACTCACCCTCGTCCCTCCCGAGGGCGTCCAATCTGTCCCGTGCACAGTTCCGCTGCTCCGACCGCGGCCTCCCGGGGGGCCACTTGCGAAGATCAAGTCCCTGCACCTCCTTCCCTCGGTGCCCTGCGTTCTGCGTTCCCGCTGGTCCAGTTTCCTTGCGAAGTGAACCTGGGGGCAACACCCTGCGCCTGAACCCCACCCCTACACGCGTGGCTCCGCGCCCCGGCCAGCCTATTGGACTGTGTCCTTAGCTGGGACGTGGGCAGGGCTGTCTGACTTGCCTCCTCCGAGCTTTCCATGTTGTTCTTGCTGCCAACCACCGGGCTCACAGTGCCCTGACTGCCTAGAACCCCTTTTTGGCAGTTCTCAGCGAAGGCTCCTTCCTTCCTCCTGCCTTGTCCACACTTTCCCAAAATCACTCAGTAACTATGTATAGAGTACTCAGCAGTATCAGGCCCTCTACTGAGGGCTGGGGATTCAGAAAAGAGTAAGGTCCAGAGAACTATTATAGCCAGAATACAGTATGGGAAGGATTGGATGAGCAAAAAAAACTGTGGGAGCTGGAGAAAAATTTCTTGTGTCTGCTTTTGTGTGCTTGAAAATATGGGGGTGGGGGTGTGAGGGAAGAGACACACCTAAGAGGGGGAAATCACCTCCCCCTATTAGGTCAGTGCTCAGCTTTCTTTTACAGTGTGAGACATGTTTTATTAAAGTTAGCTGTGTTCCCAGCTAGAAAGTCTAAGTGATGTCACTCATTTACTCATTGGACGATTTTCCTCTGAAAGGACAGGATTGGATTGCAGTTTGGATTGGGAAGGCAGAGGTGGAGGATGTCTGGGGTGTTCGTTTATTCGTGTATTGTTCTTCATCTATCGTCACGTTTTCTTCTTACCTGAGGTTCCCTAGAAGCAGAATCTGAGAAAGAAGTTCAGGTACATGTGATCTATGGAAGGAAGGCTCTCAGGACAGAAGTTAAGATTGGGCAGAAGGAAAAAAGAAAGCTAAGCAAGGATGTGGTCTCAGGGGAGACTAGCTTCAGTCAGATTCCACGGGGGGTCCGGAGCAAGAGGCAGTGTCTGTTCTGCCTATGATAAATCACATGTTAGTTCAGATAAAGTCTTCACAAATTTAAGAACACTGAAATCATACCAAGTATCTCTTCTCACCACAGTGGAATGAAACTAGAAATCAATAGCAGAAGGGAAACCGGAAAATTCACAAATATGTGGAAATTAAACAACTCTAGAACAACCATTGTGTCCAAGAGAAAGCAAATCAAAAGAAAACTACAAAATACCTTGAGACAAATGAAAATGAAACACAACATACCAAAACTTATGAGACACAGCAAAAGCAGTACTAAGAGGGAAGTTCAGAGACGCCTGGGTGGCTCAGTGGGTTAAACATCTGCCTTCGGCTCAGGTCATGATTGCAGGGTCCTGGGATTGAGTCCTGCATTGGGCTCTCTGCTCAGAAGGGAGCCTGCCCTGCTTTGTGCTCTCTCTCTCTCTGTCTCTCTGACATATAAACAAATAAAATCTTTAGGGGTGTTTGGGTGGCTCAGTCGTTAAGCGTCTGCCTTCAGCTCAGGTCATGATCCCGGGGTCCTGGGATCGAGCCCCGCATCAGGCTCCCCGCTCAGCGGGAGGCCTGCTTTTCCCTCTCCCCCTGCTTGTGTTCTCTCTCTCACTGTGTCTCTCTCTGTCAAATAAATAAATAAAAATCTAAAAAAAATAAACAAATAAAATAAAACCTTTAAAAAAATAAAAGGGAAGTTCATAGTAATAAATACCTACATTAAAGAAAAAGCTCAAATAAGTAACCCAGTTTTACACCTCAAGGAACTAGAAAAAGAAGAACAAACTAAGCCCAAAGTTAGTAGACGAAAGGAAATAAATATTAGAGTAGAAAGAAATGAAATAAAAAATAAAAAAAAATAATAGAAAAAGGGGCACCTAGGTGGCTCAGTCAGTTAAGTGTCTGATTCTTGACCTCAGCTCAGGTCTTGATCTCAGGGTCATGAGTTCAAGCCCTGTGTTGGGCTCCATGCTGGGTGTGGAGCCTACATGAAAGATGAAAGAGAGAGAGAGAGAGAGAGAGAAAGGAAGGAAGGAAGAAGGAAAGAGAGAAAGAGAAGGAGAGAAAGAAAGGGAGAAAATAGAAAAAAAATCAGTGAAACCAAAAGTTGTTTTTTTAAAAAAAAGAAACAAAATTGACAAACCCTTAGACTAAGAAAAAAAGAGAAGATTCAAATAAATATAATCACAAATGAAAGACCTTATAATTGATATTACGGAAATAGAAAGGATCATAAGAAACTATGATAAACAACTACATGCCAACAACCTAGATAACCTACAAAAAATGAAAAAATTCCTAGAAACATACAACTCACCCAGACTAAATCATGAAGAAATACAAAGTCTGAACAGATCTATAACAAATATGGAGATTGACTCAGTAATCAAAAACCTCCCAACAAAGAAAAGTTCAGGGCCAGATGGCCTCAATGATGAATTCTACCAAACATTTAAAGAATTAACACCAATCCTTCTCAAACTGTTGTGAAAAATTGAATGAGAACACTTATAAACTCATTTTTTGAGGCTGCATTACCCTGAAACCAAAGCCAAAGGTACCACAAGAAAACTAGAGGCAATATCCTTGATGAATATAGATGAAAGATTCCTCAATAAAATATTAGCAAATCAAATCCAACAGCATATTAAAAGGATCATACACCATGACCAAGTGGGATTAATTCCTGGGATGCAAGAATGGTTCAACATTTGAAAATCAAATAATGTGATACACCACATTAACAGAATAAAAGATAAAAACACATGATCATCTCAATAGATGCAGAAAAAACATTTCACAAAATTCAATATTCTTTCATGATAAAAACTCTCAACAAACTAGAAATAGAAGAAATGATCTCAACTTAATAAAGACCATACATGACAAGCCCACAGCTAACATCATACTCAATGGTGAAAAACTGAAAGCTGTTCCTCCAGATCAGGAATAAAGCAAGGATGCTCATTCTCACCACTTCTGTTCAACATAATAATGGAAATTCTAGCTGGAGCAATTAGGCAAGAAAAAGAAATAAAAGGCATCCAAATGGGAAAGGAAGAAGTAAAGATGTCCCTGTTTGCAGAAGACATGATCTTATAAATAGAAAATCCTAAAGACTCCATTAAGAAAAACACTGTTAGAATAAATGAATTTAGTCAAGTCACAGGATACAAAATCAATATAGAAAAATCAATTGTGTTTCTATACACTAACAACAAAGTATCTGAAAAAGAAATTAAGAAAACAATCTAATTTACAATCACACCAAAAAGCATAAAATACTTAGGGGCGCCTGGGTGGCTCAGTCATCATTAAGCGTCTGACTTCGGCTCAGGTCATGATCCCAGAGTCCTGGGATTGAGCCCCACATCAGGCTCCCTGCTCAGCGGGAAGCCTGCTTCTCCCTCTCCCACTCCCCCTGTTTGTGTTCCCTCTCTCACTGTGTCTCTCTCTGTCAAATAAATAAAATCTTAAAAAAAAAAAAGAAAAGAATAAAATACTTAGGAATAAATTAACTAAGGAGATGAAAGACTTGTACACCAAAAACTACAAAGCACGGATGAAGGAAATATAACAAGACACAAGCAAATAGAAAAACATCCTATGTTCATGGATTGGAAAATTTAATATTGTTAAAATGTCCATACTACCCAAAGTGATCTACAGATTCAGTGCAATCCCTATCAAAACCCTAATGTCTTTTTTTTACAGAAATAGAAAAACAAGTCTAAAATTAATATGGAACCCTAAAAGACATGAATAGCCAAATTATTCTTGAAAAAGAAGAAGAACAAAACTGGAGGTATCATACTTTCTGATTTCAAAATATATTACAAATCTACAGCAATCAAAACATTATGATACTGGATAAAGGCCAACATACAGACAAATGGCACAGAACAGAGAGCCCAGAAATAAATCCACTCATATACAGTCATCTGATCTTTGACAAGGTGCCGAGAATACACAATAGGGCAAGGATAGTCTCTTCAACAAATAGTGTTGGGAAAACTGGATATCCACAGGCAAAAGGATTAAATTGGACCCTTACCTTATATCATACACAAAAATCAACTCAAAATGGATTAGACTTAAACATGAGACTTGAAACTGTAAAACTTCTGGAAGAAGAAACAGGAGAAAATCTTTGTAACATTGATCCTGGTAATGATTTCATCGATATGGCTCCAAGAACACAGGTAACAAAAACAAATAAGTAGGATTATATTAAACTAAAAAGCTTCTACATAACAAAAGAAACAACCAATAGAGTGAAAAGGCAACCAATGGAATGGGAGAAAATATTTCCAAACCATATATTTTGATAAGGGGTCTATCTGCAAAATATATAAGGAATTCCTACAACTACAATAATCTGATTTTTCCCTTTTCATTTTCTTAACAATGTCTTTTTGAACAGCAGAGTTTTAAATTTTGATGTAATATAATTTATCAATTTTGGCTTTTATGAATCATGCTTTTGGGGGTCAAATCTAAAAAATCTTTGCCTAACCCAAGGTCATGAAGATTTTCTCCTGCTCTCTTCCAGAAGTTTTATAGTTCTTGAATTTACATTTAAGCCTATGATCTCTTTATTTATTTATTTATTTTTTAAAGATTTTTATTTATTTATTCGACAGAGAGGGAGATATAGCGAGAGAGGGAACACAAGCAGGGGGAGTGGGAGAGGGAGATGCAGGCTTCCCGCCGAGCAGGGAGCCCGACGTGGGGCTCGATTCCAGGACCCTGGGATCATGACCTGAGCCGAAGGCAGACGCTTAACGACTGAGCCACCCAGGTGCCCCAAGCCTATGATCTCTTTAATACGGGAATTAGCAAAAGGATTTAAGGACCGAACACTCTTCTGGTTGTCAGCATTTGGTGGAGGAGATCATTCTTTTTCCCCAACCTGCTTTGAAGCTCTGCATCATTTTGTAGTTTCATAGATTTGCTGCACTTTAAACAAAGAGAGGTTTTCATCTGCGTCCAGGTACCTAATTTTGCCACGCAAAAAAATGAGATCCAGGGGCGCCTGTGTGGCTCAGTCGGTTAGGTGTCAGACTCTTGGTTTCATCTCAGGTCATGAACTCACGGTTGTGGGATAGAGCCCCCGACCAGCTCCAGACTCTGGTTGGAGTCTCTTGAGATTTTCCTCCTCTCCCCCTCCTCCCCTCTAAAGTGAATAAATAAAATCTTTTTTTAAAATAAAAAAAAAAAATGAGATCCAAAAATGGGCAGCACCTTGTAGATATTAGTGGTGGCTGGGGGAGGAGAGGCAGAACCCCCAGTGTCCTGAAGTCCTATCCAGTTGCATTATCTGGGCCACTACCATGCCTATCACAGCACTAACTTACTCTATTTTTTATTATGGTCATTTATGGACTATACACCATTTCTCAAACTTTTCTTTAAGGTAGTTAGGTGTCAGCTCTAATATCAGCACCTCAGAGAGTCCTTGCTTGAATCCCTCAATTGAAACTAGCTTTCCTGAGCACTTCCCACTCATATCCCTCTGTTTTACTGTTTTTATGATACTTACTACTAGAAATTACCTTATTTATTCTTGATTATTGGTTTAGGATCTGCCTCTCCTTAGGAGGATAGAAGGGTTTTTTGTTTTGTTTTTATGGCTTGTGTCTTTATTCTGTTTTTAGGGGTGAAATTCCCACCTTTTTGTTTTGTTTCTACCTCCCTATCTCCAAACATCATTTATGATGCTAATTCTTTTTCTTTTTCTTTTTCTTTTTTTTTGAGAGAGAGCACACATGGAGGGGGTGGAGCAGAGGGAGAGGGTGAGAGAGAATCTTAAGCAGGCTCCATGCCCAGCACAGAGCCTGATGCAGGGGTTCGATCTCACAACCCAGAGATCATGACCTGAGCCGAAATCAAGAGTCAGAAGCCCAACCAACTGAGCCACTTAGGTGCCCCATGGAGGATAGAAGTTCTATTAGGTCAAGGTCTTCTCTCTTTTTTTTTTTAAGATTTTATTTATTTATTTGTCAGAGAGAGAGAGCATAAGCAGGGGAATGGCAGGCAGAGGGAAAGGGAGAAGCAGGCTCCCCGCTGAGCAAGGAACCCCATGTGGGACTCCATCCAAGACCCTGGGATCATGACCTGAGCTGAAGGCAGGCGCTTAACTGACTGAGCCACCCAGGCATCCCAAGGTCTTCTCTATCTTATATACTATATCCATACCATACAGACCAGAGCCAGGATTGCAGTAGTTGTTGAATACTTGTAGACTGAATGAATGAGTGAATGCATGAATGGTACTCCTAATGGTAGAGGAAAATTAATGACTTCCCCAGAGTCTGAGGATAAGGTTTCCACAAGTATAAAACTTCCTTTGGCATCTTTTGTTTAACCTTGACCATTCTTTCAAATTTTGCATTTTGAATTATACATGCAGGTTTTAATTACTATTATGCAGTATAGAAGAACTCATTAGTCATGTCTTTTGGTGGATAAAAAGAAAAAGACATCCATCCAAACAACTTTCTATGAAGTGAGTCTTAGTGCATTTATTTTTCAGTCTTTTTACAAATGAACCAATAGACACATTGGTATTCAACTAATCACCCATAAAGGTGGGAATGTCACCCCTAAAATGGAACACAGCCAACACCTTTTCCCTCTAGCTATATATAACTTTTGGTAGTTGGAGACAAGACTATAAATTGCTGGCATGTGTCTGTATTCTGTTTCTCTCCTAGCTAGTAAACATGGCCATTAGGTGGATCATGAATGAGTATCAGAATCATTTAGAAACATTCTGTATACTTCTCACCAAGTAGCCTTAACTGTTGTCCAGTTTTTTTTACCATGTGACATTTTACCTATTTCTATTTAAATTCTTTTCAAAGAGTCACTCAGTATTTGATGATGTGCCTATGCATTCATTAACATGGAAAGGAATTCAAGATACATTTTAAAATTAAAACAAGCTATTTAGGTAGATGAAGATTTTAAGCAACGTTAATAATGACTTCTCTGGATAGACACAATTTTTCTTTTTCGCTTCTCTGCATCCTCTAATACTTCTGTACTGAACTTGCAGGATTTATATGAGTACAGACGTTTTTCATTCTATTCCTTAACATACCTGTTTGTTTACAAAAGAAAGTTTCGCTTCTCCCATTAGCCATGCTATAGCTCAGTAGCAGATCCCTTAGATGGCAGGAAAAGAAGAAAAAGTAAAAATGCTAATGCTGACTTTGGTAACAGGTTCAGAGGAGAAAATATTTGATTATCCAAGACTTTCAATTATTTATGCCATCAATTCCCCTGAGAATTGACAGCTGCGTAAATAAAATGTTGGCAATGTGCCGTCTCTGCCTGAGGTTTAGATTTTCTAGGTCTTACTCCTAGAAGTGAGATTTCGACTTTCAGTGAGATTCTTAAAAAATGTTTGCTGTCAAGTAATGTGACGATAGAGTAGCAGGCAATTTATTGCAATGGCTTGGGATTAAAGAGACGGTGTAGGCAAGTTGTTTTGCATGAGCTCTTCCACCTCAGCAGAGGATATACAGGAACGCGACTGTCCCACGCCTCAGGCTCCGGAAAGATCCGAGAGATCTTTTTCTTACAACTTTCTCCCGCCAAGAAGTTCAAATAAAGAGCGGTGAAACGCTGGTTCTGTTTTTCTCCTTGTGGGCTGGGCACGAGGTGACTGGCGAAGGTTTCCACCAATTGAACGAGGGCCCCTCGCACGTGGTCCCGCCTAGTCAGTTTACGAAATATCAGCCAATGAGAGAGCCGCTTTTTCAGTCAGCGGCGACCTAAAGAAGAAGAAGACAGGGTACTGGCCGCCGTCTAGGACTGCTGCCCAATAGGAGCAGGCCGCGCCCGCACCTCAGGCGGGCCGCTTGAGCTGCTCAGGAAGTGGCTGTTGGCCCGGGTCTGTGCGAGTTTTTCCAAAAAACGGCCGCGACCGCGGTGATTTTGCAAGCCCACGGCGTCCTCCCGGCTCTAGGTAAGGCGGGCGCTTGCGTCTGCGCAGGCCTTGGGCCTCTGGCTCCAGGATAACTTCCCGGGTTTGATCCCTGGCTGCGGGGCCTGGGGACGCCCCACGAGGGGAGTTGCGAGCGGGCACCGAACCCGGCGGCCTGGGGAGGTTCGGCCGCTCCGGGTTGCCCCAATCGTCGGGCCCGAGGCGCCCGAACCCAAGCTCTTTCGGGCTTGCTCGGGGCAGGCGCCCAAGGTGGGGGCGGGGGAGGGGGGCGCGAAGGCAGGAGCGGAGTTCGCCGCGGGCCGCTCTCCTGTTGAGCCAATCTTCCAGCTCTTCATGTGCAAATATAAGTGCTCTCCCGCTGAGCGCCCGTTTCTTGCGTTACTTTCCGGTTCACCGAGGAACCTGATGTTTGTTCTTATCCACTCTGTGACGTAAATACTCCTTTATCCCAGTTTTAGTAGTGAACAAGCTGAACAGAGAGGCTAGGAAACCCGCCGAAGGTGCCGCAGGTAGTACGCGGCAGAGTGGGGATTTGAACCGAGGTTCGCTCGCCTCGGTGCTGCAGCCCCTTATCCGGGTGATTGGCGGCCGTCGTCCCGCCCGGTGCGGACGTTGATCTGATACCAAAGTTGGAAAGATGACAAGTGGGAGGCTAGCGTTTGTTTGGCACGCCGAGGTCAAGGACAAGGCTGCTCCAGGCTTGGGGTGCCCAGCCGACAGTCTTTTTGGCTCTGATCACTCCTGGCTAGCCCAGGGCTGGAGGATATTTATTTCCCCGCACTGATCGGGAAGCTCAGCTCTAGGCCGCCGCTGTTTCATAGAACTTTCTGCCAGGATGAAAATGTTCTCTCTCTCTCTCCTAGATCTGTCTTTATCCGATGCTGTTCTTAGATGTTGGGGGGTGGTTGGTTGGTTGGTTGTTTTGGTTTCTTTTTTTAGGGGTATGGTGGATAATTCTGTAGGTATTTAAGCATCTGCTGTGTGCTTGTTGCTCTGGAGGATACCGAGATGAATCGGTTGGATTCGGCCGTCTGCCTTATTCTAATCAGAACAGACCTATGACGGGGAGAAATTTCCTTTCTAATATTTAACCATAATGAAAAGTACAGAGAATGATAAAAAAAAAAAAAGACCTGTGCACTCACCATCTAGATCTAACAATTCTTGAGCTTGACCTTTTGCTATAATTATAATTGCATCCTTTTTTTTTTTTTTTGAGAAATAAAAGTATATATATAGTTGAAGCCCCACGTGTATCTGAACTCTCCTTCTCCAGAATTCGGTATTTTTCATGCCCACGCTTGTTTCATACTGCTGTTGTATATTTGTAAGTCCAGATAGCATGGTTTTTCATGTTTTAAAGCGTCCTAAAAATGGGATTATAGCGGATTCCTTTATAACCTGCTTTTTTCTGTTTGATGTAATTTTGAAGAAAATTTACTGTGTTGGGGCTCTTAATGGGAAGAGAGCTTATGGTTCTGTCTTGAGCAGAGGTTTTGTTTTACTTTCTTCTCCACTTTCTTGAGTTCTCTTTCTGGTAGTTCAGTTAATCAAATATCCTGGCTTGACATTTTAATTTTATTATTGTCCTTTTTGACTGTCTTTTAGTCTGTTTTCTAGACGAGTTCCTCAACGTTATCTCCCAATCTTTTTTTTTTTTTTTTTAAGATTTTATTTATTTGACAGCGAGTGAGCACAAGCACGCTCCCATGCACACACACAAGCAGGGGGAGCGGCAGGCAGAGGGAGAAGCAGGCTCCCCACAGAGCAGGGAGCCCGATGTAGGGCTCAGTCCCAGGACCCTGGGATCATGACTGGAGCTGAAGGCAGACGCTTAACGGACTGCCACCCAGGCGCCTCTCTTCCAATCCTTCTATTAAATATTTTATTTTGGCTGTCATTTTTCATTTCCAAGAGCTCTTTCTTGTTTTCTGATTTGTCCTTTTCCCTCCTGGCATTCTTTTCCTATAAGTTTGAGGGAGTTTTTTGGTTTTGTTTTTTACAGTTTTTCTTGCATTGTTTTCCCTTCTTCCTTCCAAGTTTCTTCTGTTTGTCTGCTTTGGTCTCTGTCTCATGTTGGCAGCTTTGCTCAAATGTCAATTGAACCTTGGCTCTTTGTTTTAAGGAGGGCCCCCTTCTTCCCCCAGAAAGCAGATTGGAAGCTCTGTATGAGTGGCTGAACCTTATCAACCAGTAGGCTTTTACTGTTAAATAGATGGACAGAGACTCAGCCATTTTTGGGGGGGATTCACAATAGTCAGTATTTATAGATCTTTTTTCTTGAGGTGGTTTTCTGTAGTGAACAGTCCTCTAATCTCCTGCCTTGGGTAGAGAATGTGTATAAACCAGAATGTTGTGCCCTGGATTTGTGCAGGGAAAAAAGCTGGGGAAGAAGAGTTGGAAGGGTCTCACACTGTTCAGTGTGTATACTTGCACTTAACTCCTTATCTTCACTGCTGTGCTGTACCCGTTCTGGTGTTAAGCCTGTGTGGCACAAACTGCCAGTTTTCTACAGCATACGCGGAGGAGGTGTTTGTTTGCCTGGCTTTTTGTTCACTTGAGACAGGCTTTCAACCAGTCCTCTCTTTCAGCTCCGTCTTTCAACACTGTCCTCTGTGGTCCCCGGTTTCTGCAGTCCCCTCAGTGGGAGTCAGCTTGCTTCTCAGGAGCACACAATCCCCCCTCATTGCAGGCACTTGTGGGTTTGATCTTTTCAGCTCTACTAAGAAGTTACCGGTTCCAGTAAAAATTGCTTATCTCATACCCTGTTTGAATTTGTCTTGTAATTTATCTTTTCTTAAATGCCTTTGGGCGTTTGTCTCAGGTTCATTGGTTTTCAGGAATGACTAGAAAAAGAAAGATAAGTGTGCTTCATTCATCCACCATGTTTATTGAAATTCCCTTTATTTACTCAGCCCCTTCCAGTCTGGCCTCTGGGCCCATCACTTCAGGGAAACTGCTCTTTTCTAGGCTGTGTGTCATCTCCATGTTGTTAAATGTAGTGGTGATCACTCTTCTGTACTAGACTCACTTGACCATTCCATTCTTGAAACAGGCTTCCAAGAGCCCGTGCTCTCCCAGGTTTCCTCCTCCTTCATAGTCTGCTCTGGGTTCTCTTCCTGTTAGCTGTTGGCCTTTTATAATGTGTGTCTCAGGTTTGAGTTCTTGGCCCGATATTCTTCTATCTCTGTTCCATAGGTAGTTTGATCTATCTTGTGATTTTAAGTAACATGTCTATGCTTAGGGTTCTTAAAGCTGTCTACTACTTTACATCTCCTGCTACCACTCGCCCAAGCCTCTGACCACTGGTTTACACCCCCACAGGGAGGCTGTGAACTGGTTGGCTTGCTTGCAGTCTTGCTTCCCCTGCAGTCCGTTCCTAACACAGAAGAAACTCCTTACTGAAGCCTTTCGTGTTAGTGTTCTGCCTCCTCAGCCTCATCCCATACTTCCACTCTTCCTTCCTGTGCTCATTGCATCTGCCCTGTTTCTCAGTTGCACCAAACCCATGCTTATCAGGGACCTCTGTACTGCTTTCCTTCTGAAACTCTTCCTTGGCTCTTCATATGGCCACCTTCTTTTAATCCTTCACACCTGGGCTCAACTTTCACTCTTTTTGAAAGACTTTATAAAATGGTGCTCCTTGGGGCACCTGGGTGGTTCATTCGGTTAAGCGTCTGCTTTCAGCTCAGGTCATGGTCCCAGCATCCTGGGATCGAGTCCTGCAGTGGGCTCCCTGCTCAGTGGGGAGTCTGCTTCTCGCTCTTTGTGCTCTCTCTCTCTCTCAAATAAATAAATATTAAAAATAAAATAAAATATGAGCCATGTATACAAGACTAATTTCCCCAGTGAAGCTGAGTAAACTTTCCCCAAATAGCTGAGGGAAAGATTCTCACATGAATCTTCCAAATATGGGATGTGATAATATTTCTTCATATAATTGATACTGTCAATTAAAGACCATTTCTGTCACGTTAAGCCGTTAACTCAAGCAGCAGATCTCAACAATCTATCAACTATCTTTCAGGACAAAAATTGCATAATATTTAATATCCATGATAAGATGTCAGGATTTTTTTTGTTTACCAAGACCAACAAGGCTGCAAATGGCTTTATCCCCCAAGAACCTGACTTTTCCCATTTGATTATTTTTTTTATTCATTGGAGAAATAAATTTATGATAAATTTTGGACCAAATTTTAAAAACCATATCCAAATGACAACATAGGATGTAATGAAACACATTGCAGAGTTGCAACCAAAACTGAGAGAAGGGGTCCACCCACTGGGTTTCTACAGAGAAAGATTTGCCATGGGAGCATCCGAGAGAATTTTGAAAGTTTTCAGTAAGAACTTGCTTTATCATTCCTGTGTCCACGTTTGATCCAAATATTCATAACCATCTGCTGTAACTACCAAACACTTGCTACCATTTCAGTGCTCTTCTTTCCTTTAAGCTTTCTTGATTTAGCAGAAATAAAAAGTTAATAAATAAACTAAAAAAAAATAAAATGGCTCTCCTTGACTCCTACTCCCAAGACCAAGTATTACAATGTATAATTTCCACATTCATTTATTTTCCCATTTGCTAGAATGTAAAATCTGTTACACAGTTTTATCCTGTCATTACCTCTGTGGGGTATCTGACTACTTAACAGGTGCTTAATAAATATTTCTTGAATGGATAACATCATGGAATTAGAGACAAGAAACAATGAAGGGGACATGCCAGGTCCCTGGTAAATATCTGTGAAATGGGCTAACCAATAGCGTTAGAGATGGGAAACAAAAATACTGGAAAGCACAGAGCAAATAAAATTTGGTCAGCCTTTTTGGAGAAATTAGGTAAATTTCTATTTTGAGTTAGTATTGAGTTAATTTTGCAACTATAAAAACCTTTCTTTGTTTATCCTTAGTAACTTGGTGCTGTGAAAGATGAATATTGCCTATGCCAACTAAAATCAAATATAGCATATATTTTGGTAAATATCTGTATTTGGGTCACAAAGAACTGCTAGAGGTCTGGGAAATTACTTTCAGTCACAAAAGTTCAGTCCCCTTGGAGATGAACCATGAGAGACAATGGACTCTGAAAAACAAACAGGGTTCTAGAGGGGAGGGGGGTGGGAGGATGGGTTAGCCTGGTGATGGGTATTAAAGAGGGCACGTTCTGCATGGAGCACTGGGTGTTATACGCAAACAATGAATCATGGAACACTACATCAAAAACTAATGATGTAATGTATGGTGATTAACATAACATAATAAATAAATTAAAAAGGGGGAAAAAAGTTCAATCCCCTTATTTCATAGATCGTTCTGTTATAGAAGATAGTACTATGATCACCTGCCTTCATGTTTTCAAAAGGGAAACTGGAAAACTAGTTATAAGTACTTGTTATGGAGAAAAAAGTTACTGATTACCAAACACTTCTGACTTAAAGAGGAGATTTTAGTTGCTTATTTAAAAAAAAAAAAAAAGATTCTCAGTTTTGCCAAGAATGACCTTAAACAGAAGTTCTAGAAAACTTAGATATGATTATATCAGCTATACGGCATGTTTTATCTATTTTACTGATATTTTTTACAAATCTTCTCCAGAGATGGCTCAGGAAGCAATGGAATATACTCTTGACGGGCAATTAGAGCATCATGTTGCAGAACAGCCTGTTCCTGCTGAAGTGGTCAGCAGCCAAGGGGGACCACCCCTGCTCCAGCCTCTACCTACTGAAGTGGTCAGTGGCCAAGGGGGACCACCCCTGTTCCAGCCTCTACCTACTGAAGTGGTCAGCGGCCAAGGGGGACTACCCCTGCTCCAGCCTCTACCTACTGAAGTGGTCAGCGGCCAAGGGGGACCACCCCTGCCCCAGCCCGCTCCAGCTGAAGGGACCAGCAGCCAAGTGGGACTGCATGTGCTCCAGCCTGCTTCACAGGTGTCTGTTGACCTGACAGAAGAAGTGGAGCTGTTGGGAGAAGACCGTGTGGAGAACATTAATCCAGGGGCTTCAGAGGAACATAGGCAGCGATCTCGTGTTAACCGCCCCATCCCAGTGTCTTCATTGGATTCAATGAACACCTTCATCAGTGGACTGCAGAGACTTCATGGCATGCTGGAATTCCTGAGACCCCCTTCAGACCACAGTGTGGGACCAGTGAGATCGAGGAGGAGGAGGGCGTCTGCTTCACGCAGGTCAAGAACCGCAGGGTCTCAGAGGACAGATGGTACCAGGTAAAAATTTGTTAAAATCTTGGGATTAGTGCCAGGTTGGGAATTATGAACGCTGGTTACGCCCCCAGTGCTGCCGAGGCTTGACGCAATGACTTTTGGCAAGTCAGATAGTCTTTCTGAACCCCCAGTTCCTCACAAGTCAGATGAAAATAAAAGTGCTTGCCTTATTTACTTCACAGAGTCATTAGGGAATAAGTTACACTGATGTGCTTTGAAAACTAGGTGGTAGTTTGTTGGTAATGGATTCTATGGGGGCTGGCTCTTCTTTAGATCATTTGCATATCAAAAAAGTATTTCTTTTAACTTAAAACTCACAATCCAATTACCCAGTATCCATCGTTCATTGGCACCCCATGTAATGGTGCAGTAGACTTTGGAAGACAGGCAGGCTGGATTTAGAGAAGCCTTGTGAAAAGTAAACTGTGAATTAATTTAGAGCTTAATCTGACTAAGTGGGGAAACATTCCAGCCCTCCTCACCTGAGAATGTGTTGCAGAGTTGAAAATAATTTTCTTTCATAGTTTTTCATTTGAGCTTGCCTTTTGAAGAGCTTAGCTGTCAAGTCTTGACAGGGTTACTATGAAAAATAACCAATGGCTATGCCTTGCCTGTTTTTTAACTTCCTCCTGCTTTTGAAATACTTGATTTCACATTTGGCCTTCTAAATGTTTTCATAATGTTTAAAGAGATTGAATTCAACATCGTCATTTTATATATGAAGGAAACTTGGACCCTGAGAAAGTGTTTTGTTCGGGGTCTCATAGCTACAACAGGGGACAAGGTTGAGTTGGTATTGGAACCTGGATCTGACTCATTTTCTATCCAAGCAGATAGAGGAAGCTTCGGTCATATCCATTTGTTTTCTTAACATTATGAAAATAATGAGATGATACTAAAAAGTAGCTAGGCCATCTGTTGACTGTGTTTTACAAATGAGGAAGCTGATGGAATAATTTGTGTTCTAACTAGGGTAACTCTGGAATTGGGATTGTGCCTTCTGATCCTGGACTCAGCATCCTTTTCCGTGGATTCCGCTGATTACTGTGGGGTGAAGGGGAGGGTCCTGCTGTTCCTGTGGATCTAGTCTCTAGCCTAGTCATTCCTGGATGTGACCCGTCAGGGATGATGTGCTTAGTTTTGTGTTGACAAGAGTTTCAGATGCATGTTACTATTATTTTAAGGTGTCATTCCCTCTGATTATGAAGGCAGAATAAGATTTCATATGTTTGCGTCGTAGGTGAAGGCAGCTTGTAGTGCAGTTTGGGACCCTTTCAGAGTCTGTGGGCTGAGAGTTGCAAGTGAAGTCCCCAGGAACTGGCTGACTGCCAAGAGATGTCACAGTATTCCGCAGCCTTGGTTGTTCATATATTCATTCGGGGGAGGGGAGCAGGGGCAGATTTGATTGCTTTTTGGTGGGAGACTCTTGTGTTAACCCAACTCACAGGAGAGTGACACTTAAAAACCAGATGCCAGTTTACAGAGAGAAATAGAAATGCCAGAGAGACCAGAGTCTCTTGCTGGCACAGTCAGCACGATTCTCCCAAAAGAAATTTACACACAGAAGCTAAGCTCTAATCAGAAAATTGCTTGACATATATAAGAACTGTGCTCAGGGACTGTGAAAGGATATCAGTTAAGCTCTTTGACGATTGTGTTTGTTTCTACAAAAGGAATAAACCTAAAGGGCCAGGGATTGTGCAGCTTAGTGGAGAAAACATGGATTCTGGAGCCAAATAAATGTGGTATTAAAACTTTTTTTCCCTAAATACTGTGTTGGAAGCAAATGCCACACTAAATTCACATAAAAATAGGAGCTTTTCTAGGATTGATTGCTTATTATACCATCTGAATTTCTTAACATGAATTTCTTATTATGGTGTTTGGCATTTACTCACCTGACAGACTATCTCTGGGTCAGGTGTTAAGAGCCTGGGCGAGGGTGAGCAGCTTTTGCCTCAGACTCCACTGAGAAGCCAAAGTTGGGGGAAGCTGAGTAATGAGGTATTTTTCCCAACAGGCTTCTCAGCCAAGGTCACAAACTCCTTTCCTGTTTCTTTGTTTGAGGCTGCTTGATTCTGGCTGTCAGCGTCATCACTCATTCATCAAATATTTCTAATACTCCACTATGTGAGAGACTGAACTTTGCCTTGGAGTTACATTCAGGGGAGGGGAGTTACATTCAGGGGAGGACAGATCAGGGTACCTGTTCTCATGGAGCTCATGGAATCTAGGACTACAGAGGGTAAGCAAGGGGCAAGAACTTATACTGTTATTTAATTCAGAGATGGTAAGCGCAGGGAAAGAGGAGGATTTCTTGGGTTTCAAGATTGTACTCCCAGAGAAACCCTAGCACTGCTTCCTGATGACGTAGCTCCCCTTTCCTTTGTCCTCAATCAGACCTTGGAAATGCCTTTTGCTATATTAAAGCAATGTTAATGAGTGGGGTTTTTTTTTTTTTTTTGATCGCTTAATTTCTTACCAGTTTCTATGCAGAATTCTCAGTATGCATGTCAGTAGCCTATTAGCCTAACTTTAGTGTGGATTTCATTTGATTAAAATGATCTTAGGAGATACCATTCTCATGGTGGCTGTAGCTCCTGTTAGCACACAATTGCCAAAATTAGTTGATAAACTTGCTTATTAGCATTTTTAAAAAAGAAAACCTGAGTAACATCAAAAATGGCGGAGTAAGGACCTCCAAAACACTGGCAAAATTTATCAGAATCAATTTTCAGGACTGTGGAAATTAAGCAGATGCTTAAAGCAATTCAGGGAGTGAGTATTAAAAAAAAAAAAAAAAAAACAGCTGAATATCAGAACAGTAAGCTTCATGGCATTCCCTGTTCCATATCCCTCTTCAGCTCGATGGTAGTGGTGCAAACCAAGTGCCTGCAAGGACAGTGAAAACCAGCAGCCTGACAGCCACTAGAGGGAATAGATTGGGATTGGAGCTCCTTCAAAGCTTCATTCCCGGAGAATTCTCTTTTTTTTGTCCTGTTTGCTGGTTTCCTGGAAGATCCCACTTGCAGGGCTATTTCTGACTTACCACTATGCCCAGTCTAAAAAGCTGAAAGCCTTTTCCCCAGAGGCTGCCTGAGGAGGTGCATACAATGGGGGCAAACTAAACTAAAAAGCTTAAAAGGAAAAGCTGAGGAATGAGATCTTCATAGGGGTTTTGAAAAGCTCTGACATATTCTTGGAAATCTAGAAGGCCACAGACATGACATGCCTAGGGCTGTGTACGGTTGTGCTCATGCCCAGGAAAGACCTAAGAAGGCACTAATTTTTCAATTCTGGCTGACCCTGAGGCTCTGCACAATCAAGAAGAAGCATTGTCACCTGCCTGGCTGATTCCTGAACGTGTGTCCCAACATAAACACACAGTCACATACTCGGCAAAGACTAGGAGACTTACTCGTCCTGGGTGTTTGAGCATATCTCTGTCCAGGCATGAACTAACACCTAAGCTAACCACATAGATTTAATGGCCACATGCAACAAAGAATGCAAATCTTACAGAATCACTTCAGAAAAGTCACTAAACAAAAAGTAACAAGTATAAGAAATAGCAATAACAACAAAGCCTGAAAAGGGGAAGAATCTGATTTCCAGAGTTACTACATTATAGTATTTGAAATGTCCAGTTTTCAAGAAGAAATTACAAGACACGGAAAGAAAGTATGGCCCACACATAGGAAAAAAATAAAAAATAAAAAATACGTAAAGAAGCCAAGATGTTGGACTTACCAGACAGACTTTATTTTTTTTTTTTAAGATTTTATTTATTTATTTGAGAGAGAGAATGAGAGAGAGAGAGCATGAGAGGGGGGGAGGGTCAGAGCTCAGAGAAGCAGACTCCCTGCCGAGCAGGGAGCCTGATGTGGGACTCGATCCCGGGACTCCAGGATCATGACCTGAGCCGAAGGCAGTCGCTTAACCAACTGAGCCTCCCAGGCGCCCCAGACAGACTTTAAATCTGCTTTTTAAATATATTCAGAGAACTAAAGCAAAGTATAAAATAGTGTGTCACCATATAGACAATTTCAATAAAGAGATTGAAGTTATAAAAATATACAAAATAGAAATGGTGGAGTTGACAAGTACAATAAATTTAAAAAATCACTAGAGGGCTCAGCAAGTTTGAATAGATAAAAGAAAGAATTGACTTTGAAGAGTCAAGAAACAAAATTGAAGATAGGTGAATTGAGGTTATCTGGCCTAGATAACAGGGGGGAAAATGAAGAATAATGAACCGAGCCTCAGAGACCTGTAGAACATCATCAAGTATATGCCAACATATGCATAATGGAAGTCCTTGTAGGGGAGGAGAGAGAGAAAGGGACAGAAAGAATATTTGAAGAAATGACAAAAACTTGCCAAATTTGATGAAAAACATTAATCTACTAGAAGCTTAACAGACTCTAAACAGAATAAATTTCAAAGAGATCCACACCTACATAGATCACAATCAAACTCTTAGCGCCAAAGAAAAAGAGAATCTTGAAATCAGCAATGAAGAAGTGACTGACTCATCATGTACAAAGGATATTCAATAAAGTTGACAGCTGATATATCATCACAAACAATGGAGGTCAGAATGCAGTTGAATGACCTGTTCAGAGGTTTGGTTGGGTATTTTTTAGAGAGAGTGCACGTGCAAACAGGGATGGGGAGGGGCAGAGGGAGAGAGAGAATCTTAAGTAGGCTCCACGCCTAGCATGGAGCCAGATGCAGGGCTTGAGATCATGACCTTAGCCAAAATCAAGAGTCAGATGCTTAACTGACTGAGCCACTGAGGCACTCCTGACCTGTTCAGAGTATTAAAAGAAAAAAAACTCAACTAAGAATTCCATGTCAAGCAGAACTATCCCTCAGAAATGAGGGAACAATGAGGCATTCTAGGATTTAAAAAAACAAAACAAAACAAACAGAAAGCCTGTCCTACAAGAATTACTAAAGAGAGTCCTTCAGGCTGAAATTAAAGAATCCCCCCACCCCCCCAAAAAAACCCACCAGACATAAATAAATTGAATCCACAAGGAGGAATAAAGAGCACTAGCAAAGATAACTACATAAGTAAATACAATAGATAATACACATGTATTTCTTATTTATAATTCTTTTTTCTTTCGATTTAGAACAAACAGCATAAAGAAATGACTATAAATCTGTGTTGATGGACATAAAATCATCAAAAGTGGGGAGTGAATAGAATTATAACTCTAAATGTGGTAAAAGAAATGAGAGAATTAAAATGGTGCACTTGAAAATAATTCAAAAGAAGGCAATAATGGAGAAATAAACATTTTTTTAAAGATTTTTTTTTTAAGATTTTATTCATTTGAGACACAGAGATAGAGGATGAGCAAGGGGGGAGGCAGAGGGAGAGGGGGAAGCAGGCCCCCTGCTGAGCCAGGAGCCCGACACAGGGCTCGATCCCAGGACCCCAGAATCATGACCTGAGCCGAAGGCAGACGCTTAACCATCTGAGCCACCCAGGTGTCCTAAAGATTTTTTTTTTTTAAGTAATCTCTACACCCAATCTGAGGCTCCAGTGCATAACCCCAAGATCCATAGTCACATGCTCCACTGACTGAGCCAGACTGAGCCCTAAACATTTCTTTTATGAGCATTTGGAATAGATATTCCTATATGAACAAAAAAAGACACAGGATTATAGAAAATAGAAAAATGGTAGATATAAATCCTGCTTTAAATTAAATGCAAATGGTTTAAACACTCTAGTCAAAAGGCATAGATCAGCAGCACAGATTTTTTTTTTAAAATCCAACTATATACTCTCTGCAAGATACACAGTTTAGATTCAAAGGCATTAATAGGGGGGCGCCTGGGTGGCTCAGTTGGTTAAGCGACTGCCTTCGGCTCAGGTCATGATCCTGGAGTCCCGGGATCGAGTCCCGCATCGGGCTCCCTGCTCGGCAGGGAGTCTGCTTCTCCCTCTGACCCTCCTCCCTCTCATGCTCTCTGTCTCTCATTCTCTCTCTCAAATAAATAAATAAAATCTTTAAAAAAAAAAAAAAAAAAACAAAGGCATTAATAGGTTGAAAGTACAAGGATGGAATAAAATATGCCATGCAAACAGTAACCACAAGAGAGCAGGAGTTGCTATACTAATATCAGACAAAATAGACTTTGAGACAAAGATTGTTAAAAGAGTCAAAGAAGGACATTTTATAATGATAAAGAAAGAACATGGATTAACCCTTTTATCATTATATCCAGAAGATATAATAATTATAAACCTGTGTATATCTGCAACAGTGCCCCCAAATACATGAAGCAAAAACTGTCATAATTGATGGGAGAAATAGACAATTCACCAGTAATAGTGAGAGGTAGCAGTACCCCATTTTCAACAATGAGGATAACTAGACAGAAGGTCAACCAGGAACCAGAAAGCTTGAAAAACACTTTAAATCTACTGGACCTAATAAACATCTGTAGGACATTCCACTCGACAGCAGAACATACCTATTTCTCAAGTGCACATGGAATATTTTCCAGGACAGATCATTGTTAGGGCTAACATATGGGTATAAAACAAGACTCAATAAATTTAAAGTATTGAAATCATACAAAGTATGTCTGGACATAAGTAACAGAAAGAATTTGGAGAAATTCACAAGTATGTAGAAATTACATAACTCCTAAATAACCAATAGATCGAAGAAGAAATCCCAAGAAAAATTAAAAAATACTTTGAGATTAATGAAAAGGAACACATACCAGAACTTATAGGATGCAGCTAAAGCAGTGCTTAGAGGGAAATTTATAGTTGTTAGACGCCCACACTAAAAAAGAAAGTAGGGGCACCTGGCTGTCTCAGTCGGTAGAGCATCTGATTCTTGATCTCGGAGTCATGAGGTCAAGGCCCACACTGGGTGTAGAGATCGCATAAATAAATAAAACTTTTAGGGTAAATACCCAGTAGTGCAATTGCTGGGTCATAGGGTAGCTCTATTTTTAACTTTTTGAGGAACCTCCACACTGTTTTCCAAAATGTCTGTACCAACTTGCATTCCCACCAACAGTGTAAGATGGTTCCCCTTTCTCCACAACGTCTCCAACATTTGTTGTTTCTTGTCTTGTCAATTTTTGCCATTCTAACTGGGGTAAGGTGGTATATCAATGTGGTTTTGATTTGAATTTCCCCGATGGCTAATGATGTTGAACATTTTTTCATATGTCTGTTAGCCATTTGTAGGTCTTCTACCTAAAAGACACAGATGTAGTGAAAAGAAGGGCCATATGCACCCCAATGTTCATAGCAGCAATGTCGACAACAGCCAAACTGTGGGAGGAGCTGAGATGCCCTTCAACAGATGAATGGATAAAGAAGATGTGGTCCATATATACAATGGAATATTATTCAGCCATCAGAAAGGATGAATACCCAACATTTGCATCAACATGGATGGAACTGGAGGAGATTATGCTGAGTGAAATAAGTCAAACAGAGAAAGACAGTTGTCATATGGTTTCACTTATTTGTGGAACATAGGCAGTAGCATGGCGGACATTAGGAGAAGGAAGGAGAAAATGAAGGGGGGGAGTCAGAGGGGGGAGACAAACCATGACAGACTGTGGACTCTGGGAATCAAACTAAGGGTTTTAGAGGGGGGCAGGGGATGGATGAGCACAGTGATGGGTATTAAGGAGGGCACGAATTGCATGGAGCACTGGGTGTTAACATGCAAACAATGAATCATGGAACACTACATCAAAAACTAATGATGTACTGTATGGTGACTAACAACATAATAAAAAAATTATAATAATTAAAAAATAAATCTTTTAAAAAGAAGAAGGTACTCAAATCAATAACCTAACGTAAGGAACTAGAAAAAGAAAGGAAAAAAATCCAAAATTCAAAGCAAGTGGAAGGAAAGAAAGAATGACCATTAGAGCAGAAATAAATGAAATAG
Source organism: Halichoerus grypus (assembly GCF_964656455.1). NCBI lineage: Eukaryota > Metazoa > Chordata > Mammalia > Carnivora > Phocidae > Halichoerus > Halichoerus grypus. The sequence continues at coordinate 12,243,737 of NC_135726.1, forward strand.
AACCTAGAAAAGCAAGAGAGAAAACCAACTAATCCAGAAGTTGGTTTTTCTGAAAAATCAACAAAATTGATGAATTGCTAAGTAGACTGACCAAGATACAGAGAGAAGACTCGAAGTAATAAAATCCGGAATGAAAGAACATTACTGTCAGTCTTACAGAAGAAAGCAATATTATAAGGAAATACTGTGAACAGCTTTATACAAGAAATTAGATAGCCTAGGTGAAATTGACAAATTTCTTTTTTTTTTTTTTTAAGATTTATTTATTTGAGAGAGAGAGAGAGCACGAGCTGGGGGAGAAGCAGGCTCTCTGCTAAGTGGGGACCCCAGTGCGGGTCTTGATCATGACTTGAGCTGAAGGCAGACACTCACCTGATTGAGCCACCCAGGCGCCCCTAAATTGACAAATTTCTAAGAAGACATTAGTTATCAGTATTCTTTCAAGAAGAGAACGAAAATCCAGATAGATGATTAACAAATACAGAGATTGAATTAGTAAAAGAACAAAAAACGAACTTCTCACACAGAAGAGCCCAGAACTAGATGGCTTCCCTGGTGAATTCTACCAAATGTTTAAAGATGAAATAAATAGGGGACGCCTGGGTGGCTCAATCGGTTAAGTGTCTGCCTTTGGCTCAATTCATGATCCCAGGGTTCTAGGATTGAGGGTCCTGGGATTGAGTCCCACATCAGGCTCCTTGCACAGTGGGGGAGCCTGCTTCTCCCTCTACCGCTGCTCTCCCTGCTTGTGCTCTCTTTCTCTCTCTGACAAATAAATAAAATCTTAAAAAAAAAAAAAAAGATGAAATAGGCAGTGGATAAGGAAACCCAGATGGCTTCGGTACTTTCCTTTTTTCAGGCAGCCAGAAAGATGGTGGACATTCAGACTGAGCATGCCTGCCAAAAGCAGCCAACCATCTTTCAAAATAAGAAGAGGGTTCTCCTTCAGGAAACTGGCAAGGGGAAGCTCCCGCAATACTACAAAAACATTGGTCTGGGCTTTAAGAAACCCAAGGAAGCATTGAGGGCACCTATATTGATAAATGCCCCTTTACTGGTAATGTCTCCATCCAAGGGTGGATTCTGTCTGGTGTGGTGACCAAGATGAAGACTCAGAGGACCATTGTCATCTGCCACAACTACCTCCACTACATCCGAAAGTACACCACTTTGAGAACTCCTCAAGAACACGTCCATGCACCTGTCCCCCTGCTTCAGGGATATCCAGATCAGTGACATTGTCACAGTGGGTGAGTGCCGGCCATCGAACAAGACTGTGTGCTTCAACATGCCCGAAGTCACAAAGGCCACTGGTACCAAAAAGCAATTCCAGAAGTTCTGAGACTAGACATCTCCCCACATGCCTGAAGAAAATAAAGTTATTTTCCCAGTCAAAAAAAAAAAGATAAGTAACACTAGTACTTCATAAACTTTTACAAAAAATGGAAGCAGGGGGAATACTTCCTGATTCTGTAAGGCCAGTATTACTCTGATACCAAAACCATATAAAGACATCACAAGAAAACTATAGGCCAGTATCATCTATGAATATAGATAAAAGAATTCTCAACAAAGTACTAGCAAACTGAATCCAACAACATATGAGAAGGATTATACACTATAACCAAATAGGATTTGTTCTAGGAAAGCAAGGCCGATTTCAATATATAAAAAACGGTCAATGAGATATACCATATTAATACAATAAAGGGGAAAAAACATGAACATCTCAGTAGATGGAGAAGGAGCGTTTGAGGGGCACCTGGGTGGCTCAGTCGGTTAAGCGTCTGCTTTCGACTCAGGTCTTGATGTCCGGGTCCTGGGATCGAGCCCCGAATCGGGCTCCCTGCTCAGTGGGGAGTCTCCTTCTCTTTCCCTCCGCCCCTCCCCACTACTCATTCTCTCTCTCTCTCAAATAAATAAATAAAAATCTTTAAAAAAAAAAAAAAGGCAGCATTTGACAAAACCCTTTCATGATAAAAAACACTCAACAAACTAGGAATGGAAGGGAACTTCCTCAACCTGATAAAGACCATCAATGAAAAACCCTCGACTAACATACTAAATGAGCAAAGACTGAAAGCTTTACCCCTAAGATCAAGAACAAGACAAAGATGTCTGTTTTTGCCAGTTTTGTTCACCACTGTACTAAGGTTCTAGCCAGAGCAATTAGGCCCCTCCAAAAAAGGAGGGTAATTCCAGTTAGGATGAAATAAAACTATAGCTATTCAGAGATGACATGGTCCTTGTATATATCATGAAGTTCTGAAAGGGGTCAGACCCAAAAGACTATGCTATATGATTGCATTCATATGAAATGTCCAGAATAGTCCATAGAGACTGAAAGTAAAATAGTGGTTGCTAGAGGTTGGGGAAAGGGGAAAAGAAGGAAAGACTGCCTATATGGGTATGGGGTTCCTTTTACGTGTGGTAAAAATGTTTTGGAATAATACAGTGGTGATGGTTGCATAACCGTGGTTATGCTAAAAAACACTAAATTGTACACTTAAATTGTGAATCAAAATGGATTCACAATTGCTACTTCTCATTTCAATTTATTCACATTTCTCTCTCTCTCTTTTTTTTTTTTACAAAGGTGAATCTTCTGTTGAATTGGATACCAAATAACATTTATTTTGTTCTGTCATCATTTTTTGTTGTTGTTGTTCTGTCATCATTTTTTAATAGAAAGCCCTGGTTTGCCGTAAATTGCAGCCAAACTACGAGAAATCAAATTTTTTTCTGTATGAGCAGTCTCCAACGATGTTTCTGGGGAATAATATATCTTAATGTTATAAAGACAGTTATTAAAACTTAAAAGTAGGTCACCTTTCAGTAATACTTCGTAATTAGTAGCTAGGTAGTATGCTCTAAAGTACAGAACACCTTTTTGGTTTTTAATATTGAAGGTCATTCTGTGCAGGAAGTAGGGTGTGGTTTGTTAGCTTGGATGTGAGGGTAACTGCAAACTGTAGTGGGTGTGGTTAAAACTCCGCCAGCCTGAAGAGATGGAAGTGTTACTAAATCTGCTACTGGCTCTTCTCATCCTGAGTTATTTTTTGATATCATGCTATGTTTTTAACCTTAACGTGACATTATTTAAACTTAAAAAGAAAAATAATGTTTTAAAGCAAGAGGTAAAGCAATGGTGACTGAAGCCAGACTTCATTTTTACCCTGAAAGACTGTGGTGTGCGTTGTTGCAGCAGCAGAATCCTGTGAGGCTGTATTTGGTCAACAGAGCCGTTTTTCTTCTTGTCCACTCTCTTTCAGCCCTCTAATATTAATAGACAGATTGCCGCATTGTGTCCTTTAGAAGATACTGACACATGGCCAAAAGCCAATAAAGTAGAATTTGCTTTTAGCTAGAGTCAACCTCCAGTGTGGCGAATGTAATAATTGAGTGGAAAAGAGAATATCCAGGCCAGCCAACATCTGCCTAAAACTGCTGTTTCTGCTTCAGTGTTCAAAGGTAGCATTTAACGGCCTGGAGATGGGTTGAAATGACTAGGATTTACCTTCCGATCACTGTGCATTTTTCTTGTGATGATGGTCCATTGTACTGTAATGTTCTATATATACATAGGTCGAGAGCACCATTGGATGCTTACTTTCAAGTGAGCCGGACCCAGCCTCATTTGCCAAGCACCTCTCACAATTCAGAGACCAGGAATCCTGTCTCTGAAGACTTGCAGGTCTCAAGTAGTTCCGATTCTGACAGTGATAGCTCTACAGAGCCCGAAGAAGTTGTTGTCCAGGCGGAGGAAACCAGAGCTGTTGTTTTAGAAGGTGAGTATTTTATTCAGTTTTGGATTCGCAAGGCTAACACCCAGGAAGCTTAGCCTCCAGGACTTGTGTTTTGATACTTTACCTTTTCCCCAGATGTCATCAATTCCTCCTTCATATAGTGCAGAGCTTTCACTGGCCATAAGCCTATGTAGAGGATTTGATCTAACTTGAAGTGTAATGTGATTTGTGACCCAGTAAGTTGGTCACTTTGTCGTGGCATTTTATATCCTCTTTCATTTTCTTTGACATCCGAGAGGGAAGTAGCTTCTTTATTTAAAAGAAAAGCTTTGTAAATTCGGTACCCTGTCTAGTCTGCCACTCTTGAAGTCCTAGTATAATGTTACGCATTGTGCAAGTAGGACTTTGTTTAGCAGTAGTGGGCAGAGACCCCTTGAGCATATGTCCTGCTTACTCTCTGATACCCCAGATTGTGGTGTTTTCCCACTTAAAGGAACCAGGGCTTCTTGGAGAAATGATTTTCCAAGTCTGGGATAGAAGATACACAAGGTGAGCCTAGGGCATTTAATTGTGCTAGGAAGCAAGGAAGCCATCTCTCATGGAGTTATCGTGTCCATAGACATGGGAGCAACCTTAAAAGGGCTCCTCGTGGCTTAAGATGGGACATTTTAAACATCAAAATGAATAATGAATGTATTCTTGGATTATGGATTGAAATGTAGGTTAAAATACATCAAATCTGTTAAAAATATAAATTCCTAATTATGTACTTTTTAAAACCTCATTTATCAGCATCCTAAGTTATTAGAGCCCTGACTCATTACTCTGAAAACTGGTAAATTAAAGGATTAAGCATTTATCCTGTTTTTTCTCTGTCAACTTTATTCAGGAAAACCAAATAGTTGATGAAGGAGGTTTGCTTTTGTTAAGACTTTTTTTTTTCTTTAGAGTAGTTTAAGGTTCACAACAAAATTGAGAAGGCTCAGAGATTTCCCATGTGCATGTCTCCACACATGCATTGCCTCCTCATTATCAGCAACTCACCAGAATGGTGATTTGTTACACAGCATAATCACTCGAAGTCCATAGTTTACCTTAGGGTTCACCTTTGGGTTATACATGTTACAGATTTGGACAAATGTATAATGACATATCCATCATTATATAGAAATTTTCAGTGCCCTAAAAATTCTCTTTGCTTTGGCTATTCATTCCTTCCACCTATTACTAGGGAAGTTTTTCTAAATGAAAAATTCCAGCTAATATTCGAGCAGGAATGATAGGAAAAAGTCATAATTTCCTGACTCCTAATAAAATTATGTATCTAGGCAAAGATCAGCAGTTGATCCTAAAACCATTAGGTTGAAAGGCTAATGGGATTCCTTTTAATAGAGGGACCAGGCTGGCACCACCAGACCTTAAGGCCTTTTGATGTGTTGCAATCAGAAATATCCAGGGGGGCACCTGACTGGCTCAGTCAGTGGAGCATGCAACTCCTGATCTTGGTGTTGTAAGTTCGAGCCCCACGTTGGATGTAGAGATTACTTCAAAATAAAATTAAAAAAAAAAGAAAAATATCCATAGCACTTAGGAAGTACTGTTGCTGCCCCCCAAAAACCCTGAATCTACTTAAGACTCTAGATAAAATAACCAGGTTGCACAGTGTATGGGAAGTAGAGGAACAAGGTAAATAATACTTGAAAGATGCAACCATTCAAATCTAAAATGTGGGACATTCTACAAATGGAACATCTAGAAAAAGATCTAAATGTATATGAAAATGTAGTATAGGGATGCCTAGGTGGGTCAGTCAGTTAAGCATCTGCTTTTTTTTATTTTATTTTATTTTTTTAATTTTATTATGTTAGTCACCATATAATACATCATTGGTTTTTTTTTTTTTTTTAAGATTTTATTCATTTATTCATGAGAGAGAGAGAAGCAGAGGGAGAAGCAGGCTCCCAAGGAGCAGGGAGCCCGATGTGGGACTAGATCCCAGGACCCTGGGACCATGACCTGAGCCAAAGGCAGACGCTTAACCATCTGAGCCACCGAGGCACCCACATCATTGGTTTTTGATGTGGTGATCCACGATCCATTGTTAAGCATCTACTTTTGGCTCAGGTCATGATCCCAGGGTTCCAGGGATCGAGCCCCACGTCTGGCTCCCTGCTTATCGGGAAGTCTGCTTCTCCCTTTGCCCCTCACCCCACTCATGCATTCACTCTCTCTCTCTCAAATAAATAAAATCTTAGGGAAAAAAAAAAAGAGGGGTGCCTGGGTGGCTCAGTCGTTAAGCGTCTGCCTTCGGCTCAGGTCATGATCCCAGTGTCCTGGGATCGAGCCCCGCATCGGGCTCCCTGCTCCGCGGGAAGCCTGCTTCTCCCTCTCCCACTCCCCCTGCTTGTGTTCCCTCTCTCACTGTGTCTCTCTCTGTCAAATAAATAAATAAAATCTTAAAAAAAAAAAAAAAAAAAAGAAAATTTACTATATTCTAAAGGGACCATCTCAAATCAGTGGGGAAAAGATAGACTTTTAAATTAGTCCTATTGTAAAAACTGGATTGCTAACTGGAAAACAGTAAAACTAGATTCATGGCTCATACTAGAAAATAAGATATAGTGGATCAGGGACCTAGTGTAAAACAAGAAACCATCCTAGTATTAGGAGGAATATATACGTGATAAAACCCAGAAGTAAGGAGTACTTTGAAATTTAGAGGCAGTACAAGAAAATTGCATTAAAAAATTCTTTTTTAGTTTATGACAGTGAACCAGCATAGATACTTTATGATACCACTTACATAAAATGTCTAGGAAAGGCAAGTCTATAGAGAAAAAGTAGATTAGTGATTACCTGTGGCTGCTGGTGCAGATGGGAAATGATTCTAAGTTGGCATGAGAAATCTTCAGGGGATGATAGAAATGTTTTAAAATTGGATTGTGGTGATGCTTGTACAGCTCTTTAAATTTACTATAAATAAAAGTTAATATCATGAGGAAGCAATCGGTCAAATCCAGGATATAGACATTTTTCAGGACAAATGATCAGATTTCTCAAACAAATCAAGGACAAATGAGGTGAATTTTAATTTAGAACTTAGGTTCATCAACAGACATCATTAGGAGAGTGAAATGGGAACCCATTGACTGGAGAAGACATTCATAATACATATATCAGAAAAAGGGCTTATATCTAGGGTGTATAACTTTTGCAGCCTAACAGAAAAATGGGCAAAAGATTTTAAAAGGTACTTCCAAAGGAGGGTAGCCAAATGGCCACTATATATATAAAAAGACTTCATTAGTCATCAGGGAAATACAAATTAAAACCACAGTGCAGTAACTAATATGCATCCACCACTACAGCTAAAATTTAAGACTGACAATATCAAGTATTGGAAAGAATATAAATCGTCCAGACCTCTCATACACTGCTGGTGGGAGTGTAAATTGGTACAGACATTCAGGTAGTATCTTTACAAACTCATCTGTACATATAAAACCTGTGGCTAAGCAATTCTGCTTCTAGGTATGTAACCAAAGAAAGGAGTACATGTGTTCAATAGAAACGTACAAGAATGTAACAGTGTTGTTTGTAATGGGAAAAAACTGAAAACTACCCAAATACCCATCAGCAATAGAACAGATAAATGTGATATACTTAACACAATAAAACACGATACAGTGGTGAAAATAAATGAACCACAACTCCACATGTTAGTATGGAAGAATCTTACGAACAGTGTAGAGTAAAATTAGCAGACAAAAAAGTTGGATAACTCTGAAATGCTGTTTATATACAAAAGCAGGCAAAAGTCAATAGACGTTCCTAGAATTTAGTAAGGTGGTAACCTTTGGTGGGGGCAAATCATCTCCCCTCTACCCCCAAGAAATAAGGAGGACATAAGGTATAAAAGGCACTCTTGTGGTTTTTGGTGATGTTCTGGTATATAGTTCAGTTTGTGAGAATTCACTGAATGGAATACTGAGGATACACTTTTCTGTATATATATTCCACTTCAATAAAAGTTTGTGGGGTTTTTTGGTGTTGGGGTTTTTGTTTTTTGGTTCTAGGAGCCAGTTTAAAGGGGCTCCCACAGGTCTATGATGAGATCATTTGAGCCTCAAAAGCAAAAGGACTAAAAATTTAAAATCACCTCCTTGACCATTAATGGAGGTTTTGAAAGGTTGACGAGGAACCTGATAACCTAGGGATCAGACTGGTACCACCCAAACCCAGTATGCGCCTCCTTATGTGCTACAATCAGAAGCAAACAGTAAAAGATGTATTCTTGCTGCCCCTTTTCTTGCCAAAGAAGAAAATTGAATCTACCGAAAGCTCTAGATTTAACTGCCAGTTTTTAGGAAATATAGGTGATAGAGCAAATAAGTAAGCAGTACCTCAAGGAAGCAGTCAGTCAAATGTGGGCGGTAGGGTATTTCATAAGACAAATGACCAGATATCCTCCAACAAATCAGTGACAGGAAAGGGGTAAAAATGAGTAAAGGAGGGACGCCTGGGTGTCTCAGTCGGTTAAGCGTCCGCCTTCGGCTCAGGTCATGATGATCCCAGGGTCCTGGAATCGAGTCCTGCATCGGGCTCCTTGCTCAGCGGGGAGCCTGCTGCTCCCTCTGCCTGCCGCTCCCCCTGCTTGTGCGCGCACTCTCTCTCTCTCTGACAAATAAATAAAATCTTTTTAAAAAAATGAATGAAGGAGAATTGTTAGAGTGAAAAAAAACAGATAAAACAATCAAGCTCGTGGAGGCCTTGCTTAGATTCTGATTGCAATAAATGTGCTGTAAAGAGCAACTTGAAAACAACTGGGAAATTCTGAGTATGAACTGCGTGGATATTAGACAGTATTAAGGGATTATTGTTACTTTCCTTAGGTATGATAATAATAGTATGTGTAAAATCCTTATCAGTATTACAAAAAAAATTTTTTTTTTTTTAAGATTTAATTTTTTGACAGAGAGAGACACAGTGAGAGAGGGAACACAAGCAGGGGGAGTGGGAGAGGGAGAAGCAGGCTTCCCGCTGAGCAGGAGCCCGATGCGGGGCTCGATCCCAGGACCCTGGGATCATGACCTGAGCCGAAGGCAGACGCTTAATGACTGAGCCACCCAGGCGCCCCTACAAAATTTTTATAAGTGAAGTAACATTTTAGAGTTTGTTACTAAGCATTACAAAAGAAAATAATGGGAATGGGGGCTTAGAACGAGATTGGCAAAATACTGATTTGTTTTGAAATTGGGTGATGAGTACTTGTGTGTTACTTACACTATTCTGTCTACTTTTTATGTATATTTGAAAGTATCCAAAATAAGTTAAAAAATAAATTCACTATTACTACTTGGGGAAATTTACAGCATTATTACCAATGAGAAATGAAAAGCTGTGGTGAGCTAGGCTCTCCTGCTAGCCTCTCATACCTGACTTCTGTCTTCTTTTATGCATTACCTACCTTACTGTTCCTGGAAATGACTTGGCAGAACAAGTAGGAGGTACCTCAGCAGAGCAAGAAGTTACATGTATTGGTGGAGGAGAGACCCACCCCAAACAGGTAATATGAACATCCTTTTAAATGAAATGTTTGGATTTGCATTTAAAGAAGAGGCTGAGGGCTAAAGTGGAAAGCTTGCAGACTCTGTAGGCAGGAGGTCAGGGTGTGAGTCCAGTCTATCTTACTCAGTTATGTGACTGCTTCCTCATAGGTTTAGAAAAGCAGGGATAGAGGTAAGGATAACTTGTCTTGCCTACCTAACAAAGTTAAGTTTTGATTAAAATAGTGGATATGAATACAGTTTATGAAATATCTGGTAGAATATGATTGCTATGTGTTAAACAATTTTTGTTTACAAAGATAACACATAGTCCTTAATATGAGTTATTTACATCAGCCGTGGACTCTGCCAATCTCAAAACATCCTTGACCTACTTTTTGCATGTTTCTATATGGCCTCCATGTTTTTATTTTTTTCTTCTAGAAAAATTTTGTGTGCATGTAAATTTATTTGTGTACGTAGATGTTCTATTTTTTTAATTTACACAAAAGGGAATCTCATTCTTACTAATCACTGCATAGTGTTCAATCATAAAGAAATTTTTAGTTAACTCTTATTTTGTCGTGTACACTATAGTTCCCGTTTCTTCCTCCCTCTCTCCCTCTTTCCTCCTCCTCCCTCCCTCTTCCTTCCTTCCTTCCTTCCTTCCTTCCTTCTTTCCTTCCTTCCTTCCTTCCTTCCTTCCTTCCTCTGGTACAAATCATGCTGGACTAAGCATTTTTGTACAGTTGTCTTGCAGGTATTTGTGACTATTCATGGATGTATTTCTAGCAGAGAGATTGTCTGTGAAAGGAGAGATAGATGTGTTCAGGTTTGATAGATGAAATGCCCGATGGCCCTCTGGAAAGTCTGTGTCACTTTCTACCTGCAGCAACAGTATGGAAGTGCACCTGTCTCTTCCTTAGCCCTCAGCATTGCTTGGTGTCATCACACATCAGTTTATACCACCTAATAAATGAAAAAATGGTTTCTTACCTTAATTTGCATTTTTTAGTTATAAATGAACACTTATGAACCATTTGTATTCTTTTTGTAAGCTGTTTCTATCCTTTCTTTGTTTTTCTGGGTTTCTTTTACGTATTTTCTATTCAAGTATTTTATAACTATTTGAGTTGATTATGAACCTAATTTTGAATGTTTAACAGCCTACTCTTCTGTGTTGTTGGTTATTCAGGTAACTGCTAGATTTGTTTTGTTTTTTTAATGTCTTTGTAAAGATAGCTCCTTTTCTTCATTTGAATGGAAAAAAAAAAAACCCCAAGAATTTCATAAGATCAAAGGGAAGTAATATTTTCATGGCTTCTATGAAACATTTGACCAGATTGCACTTTACAAAGAATGACAAGTGATTCAGAGGTGTTGCAGTTTTTCAGCAGCGTTTTCAGTTGGGTTTGTATTGTCTTTGTGTGGTTTTGTTGATTTGATAGAGTTGCACATCCTCTTCAAGACTGATTTTGTATTTTCTCTAATTTGAATATATTCTGGTTTCCATCTAGTCTCCCCAGAAGACCAACCCTCTTCTACCTTCTGTTTCTGTGGATGATGAAGAAGGGGACACTTGCACAATATGTTTTGAACATTGGACCAATGCTGGGGATCACCGACTCTCAGCATTACGCTGTGGACACCTCTTTGGGTATAAGTGCATTTCTAAGTGGCTCAAGGGCCAGGCAAGAAAATGTCCCCAGGTAAGAACCATAGATAAGGACTGAGCCTGTGCACAGTCAACATGTTAAGTCAGGAGGATTCCTAGAACCACACTAATTTTATCTTGTTGGGCTCTTTAGTGCAACAAGAAAGCCAAGCACAGTGACATCGTTGTTCTTTATGCCCGAACCCTGAGAGCTCTGGACACTAGTGAACATGAGCGCATGAAAAGGTAGGTGGCAAGAATCTACCTACTTGGCAAATCTGAAAAAGGAGGAATGAGTCACTCTTAATGTGGTTGTAAGGCTTTACTTGCATTGTGACGGGGGAGTCTCTGGGGGATCACTGGCAGTCTGTCTCACATTGTGATTTATAATACATGTCTGATATCTTCTGAAGGAGGTCTGCATGGTTTGCTGTCCATACAGCATTAAAAATGAGGTTTTGGAGTAACAACTAATTGTGACTTCAGCTAGCTCAATGAATGTGGGCCCCAGGCTTATTGAATGTGTACCTTCTCAGCCATAGAATGGGGAAGCCTACCTAACAATGAAGTTGATGCACAGAAAGCAGAGCTGGGAAGTGGAGAAAGACAGATTCATGGCCCTTGATTCAGCCATGCCTAAAGTTAGACTCCAATGGATTTCTCAGTTATCTAAGTCAATACGTTGGTTTTCAGTTTTAGTTTGCCAGCTTAAATAAAGTTTCCATCATATAATCTAGGGAGTATTGACCAATGTTTCATCACATAACATTTTCATTCTGGGAAAACTGACACCTGGGTCATGAAAAACTCATTCCTTGAAAGAAGGGGAAGAGTGCTCGCTTTGGCAGCACATATACGGAAGAAGGATAACAGGTGGTAACTGTGCCACTTAACTTCTGTACCTCGTGTAAGCCTCCGCTTTCAGAGCCTGAGTGCTGTGTGCTGATTGGAACAGGTAGATTCAGAAGGAATAGAGCAGCTGTTCCTTCTGCAGGAGCACTTAGCTATCCCCAAAAACTTAGAATCAGCTCTAATGCTTAAGCTGGCAGTAACGTGACCCGGGAAAGCCAAGACCGGGGTGTCTTAAGCCCTCCCCCAGTCAAAAGTCATAGAGAAACCTGCAGCCCTCCAGTAATACCTCACACCTGGTGTGGGCAGCAGACCCAAGCAGAAAGGTTCCGTGGAATTTTTGTAGCTTATTCAGATTCTTCTCTAGGGTTTACATTTCCTGCCTGCCTGTCCTTCTAAATACCATGAACATTTAATCAGGGATTCCTTGTCTTACTCTTTGTAGACAATTTATAACCACTTGGAATATTTTCCAAGTCTTAGTTTCCTCTTCCCTACAGTAGGCTTAATGATACCTTAAACAAAACAACAACAAAAAAGAGAATCTGGCGCATTATTTAAGTGTTGCCATATTTTGCTGCTCATGTCCCTAAGCCCTCCTACAACAGCACTCTATACAGAAAATACATGAGTGAGGCTTTGCACATATAGTGCAATGTAAGAAATTATCAGGATTTTGGAAGCCCAAGAACAGTTGCTAATAACACTGCTTAAAATAAACTTTAAGAACATTAAAAAAATAAAAATACCCACCGAGAGAGTGCAGGGACAGGGGTTTTCTCACAGTGCTGCTGTTAAGAATGTACACCGACACAACTATTTAGAGAGACCCTTGACCCTGTGCTTCAAAAGCATTTAAAACTAATTCTACTTTAGACATTTATTCTAAAGGAACGATTTGTGAAGAAGTGTGTGCAAAGATTTACTAATGGGGGGCACCTGGCTAGCTCAATTGGTGGAGTGCAACTCTTGATCTCAGGATTATAAGTTCAAGCCCCATATTGGGTGTAGTGATTATTTAAAAGTAAAATCCTTAGGGGCACATGGATGGTGGCTCAGTCAGTTAGACGACTGACTCTTTGTTTCAGCTCAGGTCGTGATCCCGTGGGTCGAGAGATCAAGCCCCACGTCACTCTGCACTCAGTGGGGAGTCTGCTTGAGATTCTCTCCCTCTGCCCCTTCGCCCACTCTTGTGAGCTCGCTCTCTCTCTCTCTCTCTCTCAAATGAATAAATCTTTTTAAAAATAAATAGGGGTGGTGCCTGGGTGGCTCAGTTGGTTAAGCATCTGCCTTTGGCTCAGGTCATGATCCCAGAGTCCTGGGATAGAGCCTCGAGTCGGGCTCCCTGCTCAGCAGGGTGTCTGCTTCTCCCTCTGCCCCTCCCCCTGCTCATGCTCTCTTTCGTCTCAAATTAATAAATAAAAAAATAAAATCTTTAGAAGTAAATAAATAAATCATTTTTTAACAAAACAAAAAGATTCACTTCATGAGACTTTCCATTTAAGCATTGTTAATCCAAACCGAGAGAATTAATTGGTTGAGTAAGCTGGCATATCCAGTGATGGAATACGACACATTTATTTAAACTGATGTTAAAGTGTATGTAATATTTTGTCATGTGAAAGCACATTATGGTGATTATATTTTTGCGAAATAGAAAAAATACTACAGGTAGTCACTGAGTAGTGGAATTACAGATGATTTTAATTTTCTTCTTTATTTTTTCTCGTTTGGTCCAACAAATACTTACTTGGTCCAATAAATATTTAGTGTTTTTACATGGCAGCCTTGTGAAGAGGGTAATTTTGTTGAAAAAGCTAACTTTGTAGGCACGGTTGTTAAGATATGAGTATATTTAAAACTTTGCTCATTACTCAAAGAACTCCCAAGAAACAGAAGTCCAGGACCAGGTGGCTTTACAGGTGAATTCTACCAAACATTTAAAGAAGAGTTAATATCTATTCTTTTTTTAAGGATTTATTTATTTATTTTAGTGGGGTGGGGCAGAGGGAGAGAGAGAATTCTGAAGCAGACTCCCCGCTGAGTGTGGAGCCCTACACAGGGCTTGACCCCAGGACCCCAGGATCATGACCTGAGCCCTAATCAAGACTCGGCCGCTTAACCGACTAAGCTACCCAGGCGCCCCAATACCTAATTCTTTTCAAACTTTTTCAAAAAATAGAAGAGGAAGGAAAACTTCCAAATGCATTTTATGAGTCAGTGTCACCCTGATACCAATACCAGATAAAGACACCACAAAAAAAAAGAGAACTACAGGCCAATATCTCTGATGAATATAGGTGCAGAAGTCCTCAACAAAGTATTAGCAAACCAAATCCAACAATACATTAAAAAAAAAAAATCATTCACCATGATCAAGTGGGATTTATTCCCAGGATGCAAGGGTGGTTCATTATTCACAAATTAATGTGATACAGCATCTCAATAAGAGAAAGGATAAAAACCAAATAATCATTTCAATAGATGCAAAAAAAACATTTGACAAAATACAACATCCATTCATGATAAAACTCTCAACAAAGTAGGTGTAGAGGGAACAGACTTCAACATAATAAAGGCCTTATATGAAAAGCCCCACAGCTACATCATCCTTAATGGGGGGAAAAGTGGGATCTTTTCTCTTAAGGTCAGGAACAAGACAAGGATATCCACTCTCACCACAGCGATCAGATAAAATAAATAAAATAAAAGACATCCAAATTGGTAAGGAAGAAATAAAACTTCACTGTTTGCTGATGATATGGTACTGTACGTAGAGAACCCAAAGACTCCACCAAAAAACTGCCAGAACTGATAAATGAATTCAGTAAATTTGCAGAAAGAAAAATCAATGTACAGAAAACCGTTCCATTTCTATACACTAATAATGAAGCAGCAGAAAGAGAAGTTAAGAAAATAATCCCATTTATAATTGTACCAAAAATAATGAAATACCTAGGAATAAACTTAACTAAAGAGAAAGACCTATACTCTGAAAACTATAAAACATTGATGAAAGAAATTGAAGATGGCACAAATGGAAAGACATTCCATGCTCATGGATTGGAAGAACAAATATTGTTAAAATGTCTATGCTACCCAAAGTAATCTACACAGTTAATGTAATCCCTATCAAAATACCAACAGCATTTTTCACAGAACTGGAACAAACAATCCTAAAATTTGTATGGAATCCTAAAAGAAAAAACTGGAGGTATCACAATTCCAGAGTTCAAGTTATATTACAAAGCTGTAGTAGTCAAAACAGTATGGTATTGGCACAAAAACAGTCACATAGTTTAATGGAACAGAATAGAAAACCCAGAAATGAATCCACAATTACATGATCAATTACTCTTTGATATAGCAGGAAAGAATATGCAATGGGGAAAGAGACAGTCTCTTCAACAAATGGTGTTGGGAAAGCTGGACAGCAACATGCAAAAGAATGAAACTGGACCACTTTCTTATACCATACACAAGAATAAACTCAAAATGGATTGAGGACCTAAATGTGAGACCTGAAACCATAATAAAGCCTAAAAAAGAGCATAATTACACTGACATCAGCAGTAGCAACATCTTTCTAGCTAGGTCTCCTGAAGCAAGGGAAACAAAAGCAAAAATAAACTACTGGGACTGCATCAAAATAAAAAGCTGCACAGCAAAGGAAACACCAACAAAAAACAACCTACTGAATGGGAGAAGATAATTTGGAAATGACCTATCTGATAAAGGGTTAGTATCCAAAATATATAAAGAACTTCTATAACTCACCACTCTAAAAACAAATAATCCAATTTTTTAAAAAATGGGCAGACAATATGAACACACATTTCTCCAAAGAAGACATCCAGATGGCCAACAGACACATGAAAAGATGCTCAATATCACTCATCATTGGGGAAATGCAAATCAAAAGTATAATGAGATATCCCCTCATACCTGTCAGAATGGCTAAAAATCAAAAACAGAAGAAACAACAGGTGTTGGCGAGGATGTGGAGAAAAAAGAACCCTCTTGCACTGTTGGTAGGAATGCACACTGGAGCAGCCACTGTGGAGACAGTATGGAGGTTCCTCAAAAAGTTTAAAATAGAAATACCATATGATCCAGTAATCACACTGCTGTTTAACCATAGAATACAAAAACACTAATTCAAAGGGATGTATGCATTATTTTACAATAGCCGAAGTATGGAGGCAGCCCAAGTGGAGATGAATGGATAAAGAAGAGGTGGTATACACACACACACACACACGAATATTATTCAGCCACAAAAAAGAATGAAATCTTGCCTTATGCAACAACATGGATGGAGCTGGAGAGTGTAATACTAAATGAAATAAGCCAGTCAGAGAAAGACAAATACCGTATAATTTCATGCATATGTGGAATTTAAGAAATAAAACAAATGAGCAAAGGGGGGAAAAAAAACCAGACTTTTTAAAGATATTATTTATTTGACAGAGAGAGAGAGACACAGCAAAAGAGGGAACACAAGCAGGGGCAGAGGAAGAGGGAGAAGCAGGCTTCCCGCAGAGCAGGGAGCCCAATGCGGGACACGATCTCAGGACCCCGGGATTATGACCTGAGCCGAAGGCAGACACTTAACGACTGAGCCACCCAGGCACCCCAAAAAAGACTCTTAACTATAGAGAACAAACAGATGGTTACCAGAGGAGAGGTGGGTGGGGGATGGGTGAAATAGGTGAAGGGGATTACGAGTACACTTACCTTGATGAGCACTGAGTAATATATGGAATTGTTGAATCACTGTATTGTACACCTGAAACTAATATAACACTATGTTAACTACGCTGGAGTTAAAAATAAACTTCTGGTTACTATAATCAATCAGTATGCTCCCTATCCTCTTTAGAAAATGAGAACATTTTGAAAATGCCAGTAAATACAGAAACTTAATAAAATGAACACCCTTGTACTGGATTTTATCAGATCTTAACAAATTGCCATATTTGTTTTAGGCCTTAAAAAAATAAATCATTATAGGTAAAGCAAAAGCTTCCTTGTGAATTTCATTGTCCTTAATACCATCTCTTTCCCCAGAGGATCTATAATCATAAATCATATATAGTATGATTTAGAGTTTTTACACTTTATGCAAATGTTATTAGATTATAATTTTCCTCTGTAATTTGTTTTTTTGTTTGTTTTTTTAAAATTTTATTTATTTAGGGGCGCCTGGGTGGCTCAGTCGTTAAGTGTCTGCCTTCAGCTCAGCTCATGATCCCAGAGTTCTGGGATCAAGCCCCACATCGGGCTCCCTGCTCCGCGGGAAGCCTGCTTCTCCCTCTCCCACTGCCCCCTGTTTGTGTTCCCTCTCTCGCTGTGTTTCTCTGTCAATTAAATAAATAAATAAAATCTTTAAAAAAAATTTTTTTTTGTTTATTTATTTGAGAGAGAAAGAGAGAGCATGAGAGCAGGGTGCGGGGCAGAGGAAGAAGTAGACTCCCCGCTGAGCAGGGAGTCTGATGTGGGGCTTGATCCCAGGAGCCTGGGATCATGACCTGAGCTGAAGGCAGATGCTTAACCAACTGAGCCACCCAGGAGCCCTGTTTTTTTGTTTAGAATTATGTTTGGGGTACATATCCTAGTTGGGATAGCTCTAGCTTATTCATTCTAACTCCTGTAGAGTGTTCTAGTTCTCTAATTTAGAATTTCTCTATATGTGTTTTGTATTGGTGGACAGTTAAGGTGGTTTCCAGTTTTTGTTACTATAAGCCATTGTGCGAAGAGATGGGCAAAAGTCTCCTTATGTCTAGAAATGGAATTACTTTATCGTAGGTCACATGCAATTTCAACTTCACTAGATACTGTCAAATTGTTCTTCCAAGAAGCTGTTTCCAATTTGCACTCCCACCAGCAAAAGTAAGATTTCTCATTTTTTTCATACCCTTGTCCGCTTTGTGTTACCAGACTTAGTTTTGACAGTCTCATGGAGTCAAGTAGTATTTATTTAATTTGTATATCCTCAGTTATTAATGAAATTGGACATACTCATCTGTGAATTTTGTTTTTTATCTTTTGTTCATTTGTATTGAGCAAAATATATTGCTTATTTCTTACTGATGTACAGTTCATTGTGTTTTCCTTATACAGTTGACCCGGGGACTAGAGGCACCAACCCCTCACACAGTCAAAAATCCACATATAACTTCTTTAACTCCCCAAAACCTTAACCTGAATAGCCTACTGTTGACTAGAAACCTTACTGGTAACATATATTGATTAACATATATTTTATATGTTATATGTATTATGTACTGTATCCTTACAATAATACCTAACTTTTTCTTAATTTTTTCCACATTTCTAGGCTACACGGCTACACATTTCTAGGTTTATCTATGAGTTTTTTCAAATTGTTGCAAATCTCCAAAAAAATTTTCCAGTGTATTTATTGAAAAAAAATCCACTGTAAGTGGACCAGCACAGTTCAAACCCATGTTGTTCGGGGTCACCTATACTGATTCTTTGCTGGTTGTGTATATTGCAAATAGCATCTCCCATTCTGTGGCTTGTCTCTTTAACTTGTTTATGTTTTCTTTTGTTGAACATGAGTTTTTAATTTTAATGCAGTCAAATTTTATCTCTTGTTTTTTGTTTCTTTGTCCACTGCTTCAAGGTCATAAAGACATAACGTCTTCTAAAGGTTCTTCAAAAATTTTGCTTTTTATGTAGGTTTTAAATATTTTTTAAATATAGTTTTATGGATAACCAGGTGTTGTAGCATAATTATTAAGTAATATGTTCTTCCTGTATAAGTTTTCATTGCTGCCTTTATCCTAGATTAAGTTTTTGTATATGAATGGACTACTTTTAGGTTCCATGGTCTCTTTGTTAATTCTTGCCCCAGTATTCCGAAGTTATAATTTAGTGTAGTTTTAAAATACCTCCTCCCACCTTGTTCTTGAAATTGACTTTGGTATTCTTGGCATTTTGCTCTTAATTTTAAAATTAGTTTCCTAAGTTCCATTTAATGCAATTTCAATCAGGATTTCAAAGGGAAAAGTTCCCTTTGAAATCCTGATTGAAATTGCATTAAATTTTTTGAGTAACTTGAGAAGTTCTGTCTTGATGATTTTGAGTCGTTCCAGCTGTGAACATTATATAATATCCTTCCTTCCACTTATTCACTGTCTTCTTGTGCCTTTTACAAGTGTACTTAGCTTCATAAAGCTCTTGCATGCTCTTTAACTTTATTCCTAGGTTGCTATTTTTAGAATTGCTCTTGCGAATGATTTTTTTTCTGTTACATTTACTAATCAGTTATCTGGCATATGGGAAATGCTGTTGATCTAAATTTTTTGTTTTAGTTCATTTATTGTTTTAGTTCATTTATTTTTTCAGTATTCTGTATACCCACCGGGGGGCTTGAGCTCAATGACTCTGAGATCAAGAATCACGCATTTCTCTGACTGAGCCAGCTAGGCACCCCAATCTAATTTCTTGATCTTAATGCCAGCACATAGTTTGTGGGTTCTCTTAAACTTTCCATGAAGATAAATAGGGCAGCTTTATCCCTTCCTTTCCAGTTTTCATCTTTTTTCTATCCTATCTTACTGAGTGTAAATTTTTTTTTTTTTTGCATATTTGGAAGTGTGTTTAGGTACATGCAAATTTATAACTTTTATTCTTGGTGAATGTATGTTTTTCATTATGCGTTATTCCTCTTTATGCCTATTCATGTTTTTTGTTTGTTTTAAGATTTTATTTATTTATTTGACAGAGAGAGACACAGCGAGAGAGGGAACACAAGCAGGGGGAATGGGAAAGGGAGAAATAGGCTTCCCGCGGAGCAGCGAGCCCTATGTGGGGCTCGGTCCCAGGACCCTGGGATCATGACCTGAGCCGAAGGCAGACGCTTAACGACTGAGCCAACTAGGCGCCCCTATTCATGCTTTTCGATTCTAACTGGTCTTAGCATTTTCCCCAGTATATACCTTCTATCTTTTTAACTTCAGCCTCATTTTTGTAGTGTTATTTAATTTCAGTATCTGATGAACAACTGGTAACTTATTGTTTTCTTTTAATCCAACAGATGACCTTGGTCTTTTAACATTGTCATTTTACTCTTAAAATTTGGCCCTAACTCGAGCAGTGGGTTTGCCTCTGTTCCCTCATTTGGCACTTTTGCATTTTTGGTCTCATTTCCTAGTAAGCGCCAGATTCCTGGTCATCACTGCCTGCATTAATGCTGAATCCCAGTGACCCCTGAGTTCAGCCCTACATGCTCCTTTTCTGTAGTGTTTCTGGATGTGAGGGATTTTTTCTTTTGTTATATTTTCTTCACCATCGTGATGTATTTACAGCAAAGCGTGTGTATCTAGCATGAACTTAATCTGACATCTTGTTGGGAAGTCTTCTGTGGCCTTCCTAATCTTCACCTGTTGCTGGCTTCCCTTTCTAGTTCCTTACTGAAGGAGCAGATGCTGAGGAAGCAGGCTGAGTTAGAATCAGCACAGTGCCGGCTCCAACTTCAAGTCCTCACTGATGAATGCAGTAAGCTTCATAGTCGTGTCCAGGTAGGTTGCCCATCCTAATCTAGAGAACTTTGGGGATAGGAATGGAAAAGGAATCTAGATGGAACTTTGGTTCATCTTAGATACAAATAAGGATTTACCAAGTTTTTCAGGAAGTAAACAAGACCAACTCTTTATTCTGTTTTTGATTAGAGCATTTGTTGGAATTGTACACTCTTGAGGACGAATTCTGCAATTTGAACTTGGAACAAATTAAACAGTCGGCTGTTAATTCAAATTTTAAGTAATTTTACTTCCCTGAATCTACCAATAAAATGAGGGGTTTAGCCAAGATGACCATTGAAGACTTTCAGCCCTCCTGTTTTCTGATCTGTGCTCTTGTTGGCTCAGTTTCTTTTTGAAATACTGGGAGAACGGCAGCGGGGCTCTGGGACTCATGTCAGCATTTCCATATAACAGAGAAGAAACGTTCCCATGTGAAATGAAGGAATTGTGCATGAGAGGAATATCAGACAAAAAGGCTTCACATTTACAACATTGTTTTCATTTTAGGACTTGCAGAAGCTTATTGTGCAGCATCGGGATCAGATTTCACAGTCCCCCGGGGGCTCCCAAGCACGTTTCCTGAACTGCCTGCCCTCCAGCCAGAACCAGCACAAGTACCATTTCCAGAAGACCTTCACAGTGTCTCAGACAGGAAACTGCCGCATCATGGCATACTGCGATGCTCTGAGCTGCCTGGCAGTGTCACAGCCTTCTCCTCAGGCCTCCTTCCTGCCAGGTGAACAGTCCAGCACCTCAGCTTTCATGTTCATTATTCGACTTCATTTATTTCTCTCCTCTCTTTTTGGTAGAATCCAGGACTCGCTAGTGGGTGAACGCTGACCACAGCCCACCAAATCACCTTTCCTAGTCTGTTAATGCAGATACTCTAAGGTGCTGCAAAGATATCTGTCCATTGACTTCATTCTGTACATGTTATTCACCAAAGGCCCAGGAATGCTAATTAATAACTGTGATAAAGTAAGAGAAGATAGGGTACTTGGAAGCATGGGTTACTCATATAGTCCAAGGAAAAGGACAGCACTCCCTGTCTGTCCCATTAAAGTCACACGTTCATGGGGGCACCTGACTGGCTCGGTCAGTAGAGTATGAGACTTGAATTTGAGCCCCATGTTGGGTGTAGAGATTACTTAGAAAAAATTTTGTTTAATAAAAATTAAATAAATAAGGTCACAGATTCATTTTAGACTAGAGATTTTTTTTTAAGATTTTATATTTTTTAAAGTAATCTCAAAAAACAAAAACAAAAAAACCCCCACAAAAACTAAAAAAGTAATCTCTACACCCAACGTGGGGCTCAAACTTAGAACCCCAACATCAAGAGTCACATGCCCTCCCGACTCACCCAGACAGGTGCCCCTAGACTGGAAATATTTTTAAAAATGCTATCCCAGGGGCGCCTGGGTGGCTCATTTGGTATATCATCCCACTCTTGATTTTGGCTCGGGTCGTAATCTCAGGGTCATGGGATTGAGCCCCGCGTTGGCCTCCGTGCTCAGTGGGGAATCTGCTTGGGATTCTCTCCCTCTCCCTCTGCCCTACCCCTTGCCCGTTCGTGCTCTCACTCACTTGCTCTCTGTCTCTCTAAAATAAATAAATAAATCTTAAAAAAACAAAAAATACTATCCCAAGGGCTCGTTCAAGTTGAAACAAGATTGAATACTTATTTTCAGTAGTATTCAAATTCACAAATTCTGAATAAAAGAATTTGGAAATACATTGATTAATTATTGATAATAGTATAGTAAATACTAAATTTTCTCATATTTTGTGCTTTTTAAAAGGCTTAATTTTAGGTTGTCTTAATGTTGAAAACCCTCACATGCTTAATGTTGAAATCTCCTCACATGCCCAGTTAAATCATTCCTGATTGTAGTAGATGTTTCTTTCCACAGTCTTCAGCATATGATTTCTCCCAGCTGTCAGGTCGTTTTGCTTCAGCCTGATTTCCTGTTTACCCACTTAGAAGTTCCATTCAAACACTTCAAAACTGTATCCCCCTAAACTTAGGTATATATAGAATTAGAAGTAGAATTCCTAGATTATTGTATATTTTTCTATTCACTGATAGCTGGGAGTTGAGAGAAGCTCTAGTTAAGGGGAACATAAAAGAATTGTTTATAATGTTTCTATGTCCCATCCACATCTTTTTTTTTTTTTTATCTGAGAGAGAGAATGGGAGACAGAGAGCATGAGAGGGGGAGGATCAGAGGGAGAAGCAGACTCCCCGCTGAGCAGGGAGTCCGATGCGGGACTCGATCCCGAGACTCCAGGATCATGCCCTGAGCCGAAGGCAGTTGCTTAACCAACTGAGCCACCCAGGCGCCCCCATCCACATCTTTAATAAAAGATTTATCATAAAACCCTTCCCTACAAACTGGGAAAATACTTATTTCTTTGAATTGTTCCCCCAATTGGGTGTGATCTATTCCTTTTTCCTTAATGCATCTATTCCACACAGCACAGCCAGGTCTTGATAGCTTGTTGGCACTAATTTCTCTTTGTTTCCCTTGATCATTAACTAGTCCAGTGTTCGTGCTCCCTGTTGATTTAAAGCCCATTATTTCCCTGTTTGTCTTTCTGGCTCGCCTAATTCTGTTTCAGGAGAAAACAAACTTTTCCCACTTGGTTCCCCAGGAAGCTGACATGTGACTCAAGGCTATCCTAAATCTAGGATTTGACAAATTCTGTTTGTGGATAACTTGGATAATAATAGATACTTAGTAAAAATAAATACATTATCAGAGCCTAGGAAGAGAACAGAGTAACAAATAAAAAGGACAAGTTTGGGGGGATTTTTTCCCCTCTGGAATGATGCAAATTGATTAGAATACTTGAAGTGTCATCTGTTTTTATTCCATTCAGACAAATGTAGCATATCTTGACCACCTGACATAGAAATCGCCTATCTCCATTCTTTCTTGTTCACTCCCTCTGCATCTTCACTGTGGATCTCTATATTAATAGCTTTATTGAAATTTGACTGACATACAATAAATTGCACATATTGAAAGTATAGTTGGATGAATTTTGATATATGTATACACCCCTGAAACCATCCCCACAATCAAGATAATGAACATCTATTGCCCCAGAGTTTTCTCATGCCCTTTATAATCTATCTCCCATCTGCCCCTCCCTCCTCTCTTCATCCCCAGGCAGCCACTGATCTACTTTCTGTCACTACACATCAGTTTGCATATTCTAGAATTTTACATAATCGTAATCATACAGTATTACCTTTTTTGTCTGGCTTCTTTCAGCATAAAGTTTTGGAGATTTGTCCATATTATTGTGTATATCAGTAGTTCATTTCCTTGTATTGCTGGGTAGTATTCTATTCTATGTATATGTACATATAGTGGTTTATCCATTCACCTGTTGTTGGACATTTGGAGTGGAATATACTTTTTAAAATAATTATAACCCTGGGGAATTTTTATTTTCTTTGTTTGACCAGCTGTTTTCCAGGGATTTATATGCCAGGAAAGCTGAACAAAGGAGCTACTTGAAAAGGTAGTTTGCTTTGCCTTAAATTGACTTTCAGTGATTTCATGCTCTCTTGTCTTTGGCAGGCTTTGGTGTTAAGATGTTGAGTACCGCCAACATGAAAAGCAGTCAGTACATTGCCATGCATGGCAAACAGATCCGCGGACTGGCTTTCAGCAGTCGGTCCAAAGGCTTACTGCTCTCGGCTTCCCTAGACAACACTGTTAAACTGACCAGGTGAGTGCTTCGGAGAGGAAGTTGGAGCCTGGGCTGTTTAGTGTTGAACAGACTGGAAATTAGTATCCATGTTAGGATGGCCTTAGCTCGCCTTTTTTCTTTTTTTTTTTTTTTTTTTTTGGTCTGAGGCATTGTCTCCTGAGATCCAGGTTCATTGAATTTCAAATGTATTCCTTTTCAAAGTAGATACAACAGGCTACACAACCCTGTTTCTTTAAAAATTATTTGTGTTACAAAATACATCTTAAGAGGCGCCTGGGTGGCTCATTCGTTAAGCGTCTGCCTTCGGCTCAGGTCATGATCCCAGCGTACTGGGATCGAGCCCCGCATTGGGCTCCCTGCCGGGCAGAAGCCTGCTTCCCCCTCTCCGACTCCCCCTGCTTGTGTTCCCTCTCTCTCTGTCAAATAAATAAATAAAATCTTTAAAAACAAACAAACAAAAAACAAAATACATCTTAAGCCAGGCAGATGAGAGGAACACCTTAGAGATGGTTGAATGACATTATGGAGGGAGCCTTGGTACCGGGCACCATGGGATTACCATACCAGCTTGGACCTGCTTATTCCTGGTCCGTTACCGGGATCACCCGGCCGAACAAAAATGCTTTCCGGGAGCTCATTCTCCTGGGGTGCCCTGACTTGTCTCGTCAGTAACCCTTGGTTACTGCATTTTATCCATGTGCCCTGCGACTGCTATGAACCAGATCTGAACGCACTCAGTGCCTTCGTCTTAGAAAGTAGTTCTGATCGACATCTGATAGTTGGTTTCCTGTCCCACAGTTAAATCTGAGGGACATCATGATATTGCTATCAGGCCTGATAAGCCTTTTGATTTTTCAAGAATGCTTTGGCTTAATTAGCCCCAAAACTCAACGTAGCATTATGTTTTATACATATGTATAAAAGGATTTTTTTTTTTCCTAGTAGTGTTAAAAAAATAGGTGAGAAAAGGGCAGGTTAAAGACTAAAGTGTTATTAATGACTATCTCTGGGTGGTTGGATTGTTAGTTTTTATTTTTCTCATAGGTATATTCTAATTTTTCAGCATTGAATATTGATTACCTGTATAATAGATAATTATGGAGAATTATTTATTTAACTTATTCTTTTATTTTTCTTGTATTTCAAGAGGAAAGCCTGTGTCCCCCAAAACAAATATTTTGGAATCGAAAGGAGTTACCTGGGCAGTCCCTACAGGAAATTGGGAATCCCAAATCGTTTGGGTGTGTGGGTGTGTTCTTAAAAGATTATCACTGAAATGATAATCTTTACATCTTTGTTATATATTTGATTTCCTTAATGCATAGTTGTGAAAGTCTTATATCTCCACAGCCTAGAGACAAATACAGTGGTCCAGACTTACAATGCTGGTCGCCCTGTCTGGAGCTGCTGCTGGTGTCTTGATGAAAGCAATCACATCTATGCTGGACTGGTCAACGGTTCGATCCTGGTGTATGACCTTCGAAACACGAGCTGTCATATCCAGGAGTTAGTACCCCAGAAAGCCAGGTAGGGAACCACTTAGTTTTTCCCAGTAGTTAGCAGCTTTCTCTTGGACCATCATATGAATCCTTTCTTTGGAGAGTATTTCCCATTTAGTCAGAATTCCTCACAGAGGGCAGTTCTCTGCGTGCAGTAATGTGTTCTCGCTTTGGGCTCAGTAAGATCCTTTCCATGTGTTCATGATATTTCTACATGGTAGAAAGCCCTAGTGCCAAGTATAGCCAGGTTCAGTACAGTCATTCATCACCCAGCATGGCAAAATGAAGTCAGATCTGTGTTCCAAACCCGGCTCCACTGCATAGGAGCTGTGTGACCTTGGTCACGGTTCTTGGCCTGTTACAGAGACTTGCTTTAATAGCCACATGTCTAACGCACAGGAAGAGATCGATAAAGGATAGGCCTATGCAAAATGATTTAAAATCTCCAGCTAAACCAGCTTGGTCTAAAGATGCCATGTTACTATGATGGATCATCTATAATCCAGTTAGAGTTGGGAAGTTTATAAAGTCAGCCCAGAATCTGAGGGTGGGTGGCCACCAGCACCACTGTGACTCTTCAGAATGTGTTGAGTAGCATTTGGGCGTAATACTCTCCTGAAGGCATAAAGTTCTCAAAAGGAAAAGTGGAATCTGACGTAGGCCAAAATGAGAAGTATCTTAAAAGAGAATTTCCATTTCCAATGTGAATATATATTAAAAAGGGGGCATGGGGATCTAAAGGTAAAGATATCACTATAGTAATGATATAGTAATGGTTACTAAACCTAGGCTCAACGCTCTGGGGTCTTCTCATTTGAGTGGGGTAGACTCATGCTTCATTTATGTGGTCTGGGGGCCTGAAGAGGACGGATGTGAACTCCCAGCAAACATGGGGACTGCCATTGATGTTGACGGATTCAGGCAGAGCAGGCAATAAAATAGAGCAAACAGCCAGGAAAGACAGGGCAATGAAAGAAAGCAGGCAAAGTGACCGTTTTGACGAGTCCAGCAGAAACAAAGTTCATAGGAACAGATTCGGCAGGCTGATAGTTCTGAGAGAATTCTTGGCATACAGTTCTGGTCATATGCTTGCAGAAGGAGATTTAGAAAATTTCTAAAGAAACAATCTTGTTTCTGAATTAAAATGTAGTTGCTTCAGGGCCTGGCTCAGTCGGAAGAGCATGTGACTCTTGATCTCAGGTCATGAGTTGGAACTCCACGTTGGGTGTAAAGAGTATTTAAATTAAAAAATGCAGTTGCTTCCGGCTATATGTTAATTGAAGGGTCTGTCAATTACGGCTTGGAAGCTTTATTAGATGTGTAAACTGCATTTCCTTTCTGACTTTCCTTGTGTATGTGGCTAGCCCCATTACTAGAAACTTCACACCAGTCAATCTTCCTTGTATTTATGATCTTGTACTATTAAATTTCTAGTCCTTTTTTTTTTTTTTTAACTGTTTTCAAACATGTGATATCTCCTCTGAAATTGGATGCAGAGATTATAGGTATACTCTTTTGTTTCTACAGAGTGGGTTGGTAGTTTTTATCAAATGTCAAAAGAGAGTGACCCAAAGAAGGTCTTTACCCTCTTCTGTAGAGGTAGGACTATGCTCGGGCTCCTGGCAGTGGGGTCTGGAGCAGTACAAGTATTGGAATGTGAAACATGGTCTCCTTTCTTCTCTTCAGATGCCCGCTGGTATCCCTATCATACATACCCAGAGCTGCCTCAGCTGCATTTCCATATGGTGGGGTATTGGCTGGAACCTTGGAGAACGCTTCCTTCTGGGAGCTCAAAATGGGCTTTTCTCATTGGCCTCATGTGCTGCCCGTGGAGCCAGGGGGCTGCATAGACTTTCAGACAGAGAGCAGCACCCGGCACTGTCTTGTGACCTACAGGCCTGGTGAGTGTTGGGATGTCCTTGTGGGACCTCCTGTGGGTTGTCTGCAAGCAGATCGGTTCAGGGGAAGAAAGGAGAGCTTGCCCTACCCTTCAGGTGGCGCTGGGAAGCCCCCCACAGACTAATGGCTCTTGCTCCTACATGGAAGATGGTGGCCCCACCTTCCTCCCTAGAGCCTGCCTCTGCTTCTCACTTGTCTGAGGATTCTGCCAGGTACTCCTTGGAGTGAGTCAGCCACTTGAGGAGCCCCTGTGATTTAGAACAGTAATGGGATGAGGAGGCCTGGAATTGAGGCCAGTGAGTCGCCCTCAGTGCAGTTTCGTGTCTTCTGCGTACCCCTAAGGAATATAAAAACCTGAGCCGGGGTCTGGCAGAATACAGTGATTTTACTAAGAAGGATAGCTTATGCTCAGAATTGATTCCCTCATAGGCAAAAATATCTTGTAGATAACTTGCTTTATCTTAGCCTGGGGTTCTGAATTTCATTTATGCTGTATCATTTTGTTCTTATTATTACGGTTGCTTTGTAGCTATTCTTAATGGCTTAGTAAATTGTGGCTCTTGCACTCAGGTAGTTGGTTAGCATCTGAGGTTCGGGTACTTCATTAATTTCTTTGGATCATCCCCATGGAGCAACATTGATTTCTTTGTCCCGTAGATAAAAATCACAACACTTTACGAAGTGTGCTGATGGAGATGTCCTATAAGCTGGATGGTGCTGGAGAGCCAGTCTGTTCCTGCCATCCTGTACAAACGTTCCTTGGGGGACCCACTTGCAAACTACTGACCAAAAGTGCCATTTTCCAAAACCCAGAGAATGATGGCAGCATCCTGGTGTGTACCGGGGATGAAGCATCAAATTCTGCCCTGGTGAGTCTGTTACTTTTTATACTGAAGTGTATAGAGCAAAAAGCCAAAGTTCTCCATAATTGTACATATCTGTGTATGTGTGTATGTAGGGTTGTTTATTTTTACCCAAGTTACACTTTACATACTGCCCTGTAATTTGCTCTTCTCCCATTTAACTTCCTAGCTTGGATATCTTTCCATTTCAATATCTGTAGATTCACCTCATTCTTTTTTATGTGAGCTATAGTGTCCTGTGGGTCATCTTGTGAATCTTTAAAAAAAAAAAAACTACTGAAACCCCTATAAAATAATTGATTCAGGGGTGCCTGGGTGGCTCAGTCGTTAAGCGTCTGCCTTCGGCTCAGGTCATGGTCTCAGGGTCCTGGGATCGAGCCCCATATCGGGCTCTCTGCTCAGCGGGAAGCCTGCTTCTCCCTCTCCCTCTGCCCCTCCCCCTGCTTGTGCTGTTTCTCTCTGTCAAATGAATAGAATAAAGTCTTTTAAAATAGATAGATCAATAGATAGATAAAATAATTTATTCATGTAACAGTTTCATGAGTTCAGGGTGAAACCGACAAATGAATGGTTGATGGGGAATTGTACAGTGCAGGGATAAGTCTGTCATGACCTGGACACATGGATCAACCTTAATATCACTGTAAGTGGGTTAACAAGAAATAATTTGCCTCTTAATGTAAGACAATATGCAGCACACCGCACCTTCTGTGAGATGCCCTTGAGTCTAAATCTAATCAAGCTTTGGAGTGTTGCTGACCAGTGCAGTTGCACTAACCACATAAGGACTTGAAATGTGATTAGTATGAATGAAGAACTTAATTTTTAAATTTTTATTTAATTTTAATTTAAATAGCCTTACGTGGCTAGTGGTCACCATATTGGGTAGCACCACTATAGCATAAGGGTAAAATGACAGGAAGTAAAAAGAAACAAACCAAAATAGCATCAGTAAAGCAGATATGGTAAAAAGCTTAAAATCTGGGTGATGGGCAGTTCATTGTACTACCCTACTTTTTATTATGAAAATTTTTTTCATAATAAAAAGTTTGTGAAAAGGAAAAGAAAGCACTAGTTAGAAGATTTCATGAGGGCAGAGACAGGGACTTTTTGTCTTGTTGACTCTTCTGTCCCTCGCTGGAAGGGCTTGATGGAAGGGCTGAATGCTAGCTTGGTTTATAGATCCACTCACAGGTAGACTAACTGCTTATCGCACTGCAGAGGCCAGAGCTAAACCGTGTTATGTATCCTGGCTTTGTGAAGGTTAGGGACAATCTGTTTTACTCCCCCAGCGGTGCTCTCTCTCTCTGCAGCTCTTTCAAAGTTGTCTGATGGCGTTAAGGAGTGCGCTTGTGATGAGCACCCGGTGTTGTATGGAACTGTTGAATCACTTCATTGTACACCAGAAACTAATATTACAGTGTATGTTAACTAACTGGAATTTAAATAAAAATTTAACAAAAGGGCGCCTGGTGGCTCAGTCAGTTAAGCGTCTGCCTTCGGCTCAGGTCATGATCCCAGGGTCCTGGGATCGATCGAGCCCTGCGTCGGGCTCCCTGCTCTGCGGGGAGTCTGCTTCTCTCTCTTACTTAACTCTCTCTGTATTCTTCCTCCCTCTCTCTCTCTCTCTCTCAAATAAATAAAATCTTAAGAAAACCCCACAAAGTTGTCTGATGATCAAGCAAGCAGGACCCCCAGCTCCCCAGCTCAACTGAATGACCCCTGACCCTTCTCTCTGTCTTCTGTAGCTGTGGGACGTCGGCAGAGGCTCGTTGCTGCAGGAACTGCAGGCCGATCAGCCTGTCTTGGACATCTGCCCATTTGAGGTGAACCACAACAGCTACTTGGCTACCTTAACCGAGAAGATGGTCCACATCTATAGGTGGGAGTGACTGCGTCTGGAACTTGTCAGGCCTGCTGCTGGTTTACGTTAAATGTTGTTTGCTAGCAGCTAGCAGCCCTGAGCAAGATCCCTGCTTATTGTCTGTGGCCTAGAACTTCTGGGATCATGATTCCTTTAGGTTGATGTGACTCAAAGACTCCGGGTCACTGAAACACTACAGATTGTGTATTTGCAGTGTCCATGAGTAAGGGACCGGTACTCCCATCTATGTATTCATGTCTTGGGTTAAAATCCTTCATGAATCTGCTGAGAATCTATTTCTGATCAGACATTCTGCTGGGCCTCAGAGAATATCCTCCAAGCAGTCATGTAGGATATGAGCGTACACCAAGCATTTTCTGAAGATGTGACCCCGCCTAAGTGGTCTTGTCACTTGAGCTCTATGACTTGGGGATGAATGCTTATATTCCAGAAGGGGCCAACCGTCTTCATGGTGCGTGGATGCCACGTGGATGCAGAAGAGTCTTCAGCTGAACACAAGAGGGCACTATACAACCTGTTGAAGGATTTGATCTACTTCTGACGTTGTTGTTGACAACCTTTTAGTAACTTGGTCTCATCCGCACGGAAGTGTGTGGTAGAGCACATCTGGTCTGCTTTGTGGCAGCAACAGAACATTCCAGGTGTGCAGTGCTGGGATCTTGGCAAGCCCAGTGATGGAGGCGGCTAATGAGCTGTAGACCTTTTCCTGATGCTGAGTACATTAAGTTCATCACATTGTGGGAGCCAAGGAAAGAGACCAGTTGTTGGAGCAGTGGGGAAGCCTCATTTTTTCTAGCTAGCTTGGGATCTCAGGCTTGGTTTTATCTAAGCATTGCTCTGAAAACCACTCCTTTTCCCTCACACTAGGAAAAGATGAGTGTATGTGAAAGCTCTTACTTAAGTCTCTCCTAGTAAAAGAGATCAAGAGCAAGGGGCTAACCAAGAGAGGCCTACAAAAGAGAAGCTCCTCCAACTACTTCTGAAAACAGGAGAAAGGCTTGTCTCTTCCATTTTGAAAGAGTTCCTATCTGAATAAAGCTGAGCTCTCAGAGTGAGGGGGCTGTTCTTAAGCGTGTTTAGAGTTCCCAGGTAAAGCCTTCCTCATGTGAAACGGATGTTTGGCTCCGATAGGCCTCCCTTCCTAACCTTTTTAAAAAGTTGTTAGAAAAATAGTTACTCTCAGGAAGATAAAGTGGTTGGAGACCTGTGTGGATTGCAGGGAGAAGCCCACGAGCTTTCGTTCCGACTGTGGATTGTCCAACATTGCGAGCTGCACTTCCCTCCGGGAGAGGGTTCAGTTTATGTGTGTTTGCTTTGCCGAGGGCTGCCCTGCTAAAGCACTGTCCAGTCAGAATGTGCCTCAGGCGTGGTGGCCCGTGCCTGTTCTTAGAAGCAGGATGGCCAACACTGTGACTTTCTTAAATGATTGTTCTGGAAGTGTTTTTATTTTAAAACAGTTCTGGCCTGACAGGTCCTGAGCTGTTTCCAGCATTTCTTACCAGCAAGGGTTATTGCAGTCGATTTCCCCAGAGTTCCAGGTTCTAGTTGTGCCTTTTAAAGAGTGGCCTCCTTCTCTTTTAGTACATCTTTCAAAAAGCCAGTTTCCAGAGCCTTGGAAAGAGCCCCCTTTTCTCAGAGGAGATACTCCTTTCACTATGTTGATGATTCAGAATGACTGCCTGGGCCTAGAGCATCAGTGGCAGGAAGGGATTTGCACTGAAAAGCAGAACTCATCTGGTTTCAGCAGATTGCCAGAGAGGATGCAGTTGGGCAGGCCCTGGCTGCCTTTGTCTTTGGCAGGGACAAAACCTGGAGCGGGGTTAGGATTTGACTAGGGCTGGAAGTACACTCAGCTGATGCTGATTGATCCCCCCAAGCACAGGAACCATGGGCCTTATTACCACGGAGGTTGGGTGAATCTCAAGTCTTGCTAATTCTTGCGTTCCTCCAGTAAATTTGAATGCTTCAGAAACAAATTTATGTAACTTCAACTGATTTCT
The DNA here is from genome assembly GCF_964656455.1 of Halichoerus grypus. Classification (NCBI taxonomy): domain Eukaryota; kingdom Metazoa; phylum Chordata; class Mammalia; order Carnivora; family Phocidae; genus Halichoerus; species Halichoerus grypus. Next base: position 12,275,956 of record NC_135726.1, read on the forward strand.
CCCAAGGAAAAGACTTTGCCCCCAGCCCCTCTACCCCTGCCCCCCTCAGCCCGCAGGAGATTCCATCTGTAGACCCAGGCTCCGGGCTCTCATGCAGCACTAGGCTTTGCCCCGACGTGTCCCCTCACCCGTCTCTAAGGTGGTTCTCCCTTTGGAGGGTTTGGAGTTAAACAGACTCAAAATATTTTGTCAATGTAGATATCCTTGTACCTGCTTTGACAGGGCAGTGGGATCTCTGTTCATATTCTGTGTTTTAATGTTTGTGTTAATGTTAATATGAAAATAAAGCATTTGCCGTGTGTACCAGCTCCTGGTGTCTTTTGTCTCTTTGACTGCCAGAGGCGAAAGCATGTCTGCCTCTTGGGAAAGTGGAACAATCTCAGCCTGGTGGATTTCTTCATTTCATGCAGTACTGGATCTGAATTACGCAGGATGGTCTCTGGCTCTGAAGCAAACATCTTATTTAAATTGATGAGGTGGTTTAACTGGCAATTCTTTTCTACTGTTACTTAATGGGAAGCTGTGTGTTTGCTTCTTAGGAACTTGCCCACACTGGTGATTTGTTTGCTCTCAGATCCAAGGGGCTTGAATCTTGGAAACTACACTTCCCAGACTCCCTTTGCCCACTGGCTTCCTTGGTGTTTTCTTTGAATCCAGAAAACCGTAATGTGGGAGGAGGGGAGTGGAAGAGAGGACTTACCCTTTTATTTCTTTTAGTCTTCGGCAGCTCTGGGCAAGCAGGGACTCTGGGTTCCTGCTCAGCACAGTTCTGGCCTCTTGCCTCAGTGTCTTTGTTCTGTTTAGTTCCAGAATTTCTGTTGCCGTAAATCATGGTTCTGGGATTAGATTGGAAAGGCTGAAAATGTTTTCCAGCTGAACAGCAAATGGAGTATACTAGACTCTAGCAGGACCGGATCCATAGGTAGAGGCTTGCTATTGTCATGGAGCCTGGTGCTCCAACAATACATGACAAAGGTCCTGGGGTGGAAGGAACCCCTGCATTACTAAGAAACCCAACGCCATTTTTTTTCTCTTCCACAGTACTTGGTTCCCATCTCTGATTGGCTGTCAAGTGAAATTCTGGAAACAGACATTTGAGTGTCCTTGTCTTTTAATGGGTCAACTTCGGTATATTGGTAACAATTGCTTTTATTTATCCCTTTAGAGTTTACAAAGTCCCCTCCTAATCTATTGATTAATTTTTAAAATATGTTATGGAATAAGTAGTTATTCCAATTTACAGGGAAAGAAGCAGTTGAAAATCCTATTAAAGGAAAGTGACATTAGATAGCGTTGAACTAAATTTTACTTCTCCTCATGTTGACATCCTATACTTTCCATTACTGACAGCTAAGCACGAGTTGGGGAACGGGGGGAAGCTCACTTTGACTCTTGACGTCTCCATCTCCAGAACAGCCCAGGCTGATTCCCCACAACTCATTTCTCCTATATTTAAAATGAAAATAAAGCAGACAGTCGTGAATATTATCGTGATGCTTTTACACCCTCGCGGGTGCCGAGGCTGCAAACACCGCTGCCCAGTACAAGAGTCACATGGCTAGAACCGCTCTGTTGGCTCTAGAAAGCAGGGTGCAGGGCCAGCTGAATAAGGAGACTGCTGTAGGAATGGCATGTGCGGAGGGATGCCATGAACCCTCACTCGCCCCTAAAAAGTACCGAAAGCTTTATCCAAAAACGGCTACGCTAAACAGAAGGGCTCACCTAGAAGCCGGACATGGGCTGAAACTTAACAATACCTGGATTTGGTTAAAAGGAAGTGTTACCCATTGAGAGGAAAACAAAGGAAGTTCAGAACTTAACAGATGATTGGGTAAAAAGACGTGGAGGTTTGGTTATGTAAGCTAAGCTCTGGGTGAGTTCCCAGCGGTTGGATGGACTGTGGGCTAATGAAAGTGGGGGCTTGGCAGACCACTTGTTCCTGGAATGAAGGAGGGAATATCTGCCCCTGGATAAAGACCCTGCCATCTGATTAAAATACCACCACTAGGGGGAAAATATACAATAAAATAAAATGCCACCACTAGGTTAAAACAGTGCTTCCAGAAAGGTCCTGGTAAATTCCTAGGCTTGAGCTATGGTAGGGGTGTTGGATGTTAATGTGGCTCAATTGTTTCTCTTAAACGTGGTGTAGAAAATTGATGGTTAATCAAGAGGTCCCTGGTTCATATCTGGGTGCCCCATGCCCCCTCAAAAAAGAAAAAAAAAAAGATTGTTAGATTAGCCAGCAACAGATAGGAAGGAATGAGGGTCTAACCTAAGAACGGGTGTTGAGGTCAGGAGAGGAGAAGTTGTTCTGGAAGCTTAAGCCCTTTGAAGTGCTGAAACCGGACTTGGACCCCAGTGGAAGCTCTAGAATTGGCCCTGACACCACGTCCCCTCATGAGGATGGTATCCCGACTGTTGAGACAGTGACAATACTGCACTGGGCAGCCGGTGTGCCCCTTCCCTCAGCTCACAGGAGTCCCTTGCTACCTGAGTCAAGGAAAGGGGAGCTACGTTATCAGAGTCTAACATTTATGTCTCTGATTAAGACCCCCCTTCCCCCCAAAAAAAGCATGAAATTCCTTTACAGTAGGGACCACATGTTGTGCAACGTGGCAAGTTGTCCTAAGGGAGGTGGGCCATCCAGGCTCTAAAATGCCGTGCTCCTCTCTGGGTCTTAGATTCTCGGCCTAGATAATCACTGACGTTTCTGTGATGGACATGTTCAGGTCCCTTAGCTGCATAATTTGGGGGTGCCTGGAAGCACGTTAGTACATTGTTCATCCCGTAAGTCCTAATGGTGTGGTACACCTTTTATATGAAAGGAATGCTCAGAAGTTACAGAATTTGCCCAGGTGTGGTGGCCATGAAAATGAGTCCCTCAGAACCCCAACAGTGGGGAGCATAACTGACTGCTAAGCCCTGACAATCCATTGGTGCCCCCGCAGCAAGACCGCCCTTCCCGAGGGTTGCTCCAGCCAGTGACCGAGGACAGCAGGGATACTGAGGCAGGCCCATTTCTAGGGGAGGCTGAACTCCCGACAGGCAACTTTAGCTTGAGGAGTCTCCCATGTCCTTAGCCAACCCCTTTTTTTTTTTTTATTTGAGAGAGCACGCATGTGTGTGCAAGAGAGAGAGCACTCCCGCGTGCAAGAGAGCACAAGTGGGGGGGGCAAGGGAGAGGGAGAGGGAGAGAGAAGCAGACTCCCTACTGAATGCAGAGCCTACACAGGGCTCGATCCCATGACCCTGAGATCATGACCTGAGCCGAAATCAAGAGTCAAGACGCTTAACCGACTGAACCCCCAGGTGCCACCTTAGCCAAACCTTAAGAGTTGAAATGCAGTCTAAGTTCAGTCTAAGCTGTTTCCACCCATCCATCCTTCCCTCCCTTTCTATTTCACACAGGGTCAGACCTGCGTCATGTTTAATGGCTCTTTAACTCACCAATTTTTCCCACAGGTGTTGCCCCCTAATAAATTTTTTGCATGGCTAACTCCCCTTCCTTTTTTGCCGATTTTTTTAATTGTGGTAAAATGCACACTTATTTATTTATTTATTTATTTAAAGTAAACTCTACGCCCAACATGGAGCTTGAACTCATGACCCCGAGATCAAGAGTTGCATGCTCTACTGACTCGAGCCAGCGAGGCGTCCCACCCTCTTAGACATTTTTAAGTACAATTCAGTATATTTAGTACATAGTGGTTTAAGTACAGTTCCGTGTTTTAAATTCATATTGTTGTACATCCATGTTCATAATTTTTCATCTTGTAAAACCGAAACTCTATACCCATTAGGTAATAACACCTCATTCTTCCCTCCTCCCAGCCCCCTGGCAACCACCATTCTACTTTGTGTCTCTGTGTATTTGCTCTCATCACGTCATGTAAGTGGAATCATATAGTATTTGTCTTTTGGTGACTGGCTTATTTCACTTAGTGCAATTTCCTCAAGATTCACCCATGGAGTAGGATGTGTCAGATTTTACTTTCTAAGACTGAATGATATTTTATTGTATAAGTAGACCACCTTTTGCATATCCATTCATCTGTCAGTGAATACTTGGGCTGCTTCCCCATTTTAGCTACTGGGAGTAATGTTGCTATGAACATGGGTGTACAAATACCTCTTTGAGATCCTGTTTTCAGTTTTCTTCACCCAGAAGTGGAATTGTTGGATTACGGTAATTCTGTTTTTAATTTTTTGAGAAACTGCCATGCTGTTTTTCTATAGCTGCTGTACCATTTTACGTTTCCACCATCAGTGCACAAGGGTTTCAGTTTCTCTCCCCCGCTTTTTTTGTTATTTTCTGTTTTTTTTTTTTTTAAGTTTGTTTTTTATTTAATCTCTCCACCCAGCATGGAGCTCAACCCACAACCCCGAGATCAAGAGATGCAGCTCTTCCGACTGAGCCAGCCAGGCTCCCCTATTTTCTGGGGTTTTTTATATGGTAGCCATCCTACTGGGTATGAGGTGGTATCTGATTGTAGTGTTGATTTGCATTTTCCTTGTGATTATTAATGTTAAGCATCTTTTCATGTGCTTATTGAATGTGTATCTTCTTTGGAGAAATATTTATTCAAGTCCTTTGCCCATTTTTTTAATTGGATTGTTTATTTTTTTTGTTGATGGCTAATTCCCTTTTATTGTCTGCTTCCTGGCAAACCTAGAGTAATAGAAGTAGTGCTGGGAGTGTTCCAGAAAACAGGTAATAAGATGGGGATGATGGGACCCCAGAATAATAAAGACTGGGTGGCAGTACTTAACTGCCAGAAGCCAGGAGAAAACAATTATCATTATTCCCGGCAAGACTGAAGAGGCAACCAAGGGGCCAATCAGCAGGGAGTTGTGGAAAGGGCTAATAAAAGATAGCATCCCGGGGCGCCTGGGTGGCTCAGTCGTTAAGCGGCTGCCTTCGGCTCAGGTCATGATCCCAGGGTCCTGGGATCGAGCCCCGCATCAGGCTCCCTGCTCCGCGGGAAGCCTGCTTCTCCCTCTCCCACTCCCCCTGCTTGTGTTCCCTCTCTCGCTGTGTTTCTCTCTGTCAAATAAATAAATAAAAAATCTTTAAAAAAAAAAAAAAAAAAAAAAGATAGCATCCCTAGGGGCAAAATAGACTCAGTCAACAAGGGTGATTTTTCACATCCATAACCAAAAAAAACCCCAGAAGACTGGAGGGGCAGGAGGCTAAGGGTGGCCATCCCCAGTAAGTCATGCTCCCATGCTCAGTTTCTAGACCTGAGCCAATTTTCAGATCCAGAACCCACTGATGAACAAGGAGCCGGGAGCCTAGGAACAGAGACTCTGCAACACCATGGCAGATATATACCCCAACAATGATTCCCTCTGTCCTTCCCCCAAAGAGATTCATGGCCATCTACTTGGGTGACCATACACTGGCAAAAGGGAAATAACCAAATATGTTGAGGACCGTCGTACACTTGGTCTGAGTTGACACTGACACTCAGAGACCAAAAGCATCATCAGCCCTCCTGCCTCTGGGGGCCAATAGCAAATGGAGTCCTGGCTAAGATATGGCTCATAGTGGCCCCACTGGATAGGTGGGCATATCTGGTGATCATTTCCTCAGGCCCCAAATATATAACTGGAAATCTAGAATAATACCACATTGTGTTTCTGGCCTATGTAAGAATGGTAAGAATGGTAACAGGAGAGGCTAAATGTGAACCTTGGAAACTGCCCTCATCACTGGCCAGAATAGTAAATTAAAAGCAATGTCTTATTGGGGGATGGAGGATGGTGGAGATTCGTGCCACCATTAAAGACAGGAAGGATGCAAGCATGACCCTGAAACAGGCAGGGTGAAAGATACTCCTAAGGAGAGGAACTGCAAGCCTTGCCCTTGGCTTTTCACTTTGTATGGAAGGACAAGTGGTCTAAGGTGAGACGATATACAGGTTCCTGGGCAGGGTTCAATGGCCTCGTGGTTGTGGATGAATTATATGGAAGAAGGCATAACACGTAATTTTTATCAGATGACAACGCCCACCAGAAAGCCTCCTCCATGGAAGAGGCACTGAACAATCAAGCAGGCAGAATGACTAGGTCAATTCACATTAGCTAGTCTTCAGCCCCTGCAGACTTGATAGGCTGGGCACATGAACAGAGTGGCCATGGTGACAGAGATAGAGGCAACATATGGACCCAAAGTCCATATGGAAGAATGGACTCCCACTTACCAAGGCTGCCTCTGAATGTCCACCCTGTCGGGAATAGAGACACTGGGTCTCTGATCGGCTCTATTCCTAGGGAAGATCAAGCAGCTATGTGCTGTTAAGTCAGCTACAATGTGCTCCCTCCCTCCGAAAAGGCCAGCAATTCATCCTTACAGGGCTAGATACCTATTCTGGGTATGGGTTTGCCTTTCTTGCTCTCAGAGCTTCAGCCAGCAGAATACCTGATTGAGGCACAGATTGCCACATGGCGTAACATCTCACCCAGGGGACCCACTTTACGGTGAAGGGATTGCAGAAGTGAGCCCATGACCATGGGATCTGCTGGTCGTATCATGCACTAGACCATCCAGAAGCAGCCAGCTAATGGAATGCTGGTAATGACCTTCTAAAGGCACAGCTGAAGCACTGGCTGAGAAGAAACACTCAAAGAATGGGATGCCATTCTTCAGGATGCAGTATTAAATAAGGGACCTCTATATGGTGCTGAACCCCAATAGAGGGAATACATGGCTCCAGGAACCAATATGGGGAAACAGGAGTGACCCCACTTACCATCACTCTCGATTCCCTGGGTAATTTTGCGTTTCCCAGCCTAGCAACTCTGGGCTCCACGTGAAGTTCCTGTGTCCCTACAGGGTGTACACCTTGCCAGAGGACACAGAACTACAAGTTATAACTGCTACTTCGGGACCTTGTGCCCAGGGACCATAGGTGAGAAGAGGAATCACCATACTGGCAGTGGAAAATAACCCTGGTCAACAGGAGGAAGTGGGGCTGCTTGTACATAATGGGGGTGGGAGGAAATACCCAGGTAGTCCACTTGGGTGCTTTCTCGTTCCCTGTTGCCTCTCTCTAACTATAAACAGACATGTGCAATAATACCACACCAGGCTGACAAGGGTATAATGACCAAGAGTTCAGACACCACCACCACCACCACCAACCCAGGAATGAAGGCTTGGGTCATGTTACCAGGTAATCCACCAAGACTTCTGAGATGCCAGCTGAGGGTAAAAGAAATTCAGAATGGAGGAAGGAGAGGGCAAATACTATTTGCAACCCTGAGATCATTTGCAATGATAGATGTTAGTTTATGCCACTCATCTCCCTCATCGCAGTTTTTCTCTCGGAGAGAGAGGCCTATTGAAACCATGGAGTAGCTGTTCACCAAACTAACATAGAGAAATAAATCTGTGGGCCCAAAGGGTAGAGTATGGTGGCCCTGAAAATTTGCTCCTCAGGTCTCCAAATGGGGGAGTGCAGTTGACCAGTCTTCCCAGCTGCTGTGCTCTGAAACCACATTCCCGAAGGGTTACTCCCAGCCAGTGACTGAGTGTGGCAGACATGCTAGAGCAGATTCATTCCTGGGAAGCTTTCATCCTAGTAAGTCTCGTCCATGGCTAATTCTGTCCAGAGAATTTTTTTTTTTAAGTTTTATTTATTTAAGCAATCTGTACGCCCAACGTGGGCCTCGAACTCACGATCCCAAGATCAAGAGTCACATGTTCTTCCAACCGAGCCAGCTGGGCATCCCTGGAGATTGCTTCTCCTAGAACCCAGAATAACCCAGCAGTAGGCAAATGGTAGAGTAGATAATGAAACCCAGACCGCCTAGTCCGGCTCTCCTACCTCACAGAGCTATCCCTAAGGCGTGAAATAGGAGGCATTCAGACTTAATTGCTGTATAAACGAATGAATATAAAAATGACATGTTGAGGGGCACCTGGGTGGCTCAGTCGTTAAGCGTCTGCCTTCGGCTCAGGTCATGATCTCAGGTTCCTGGGATCGAGCCCTGCATTGGGCTCCCTGCTTGGTGGGAGGCCTGCTTCTCCCTCTGCCACTCCCCCTGCTTGTGTTCCTTCTCTCACTGTGTCTCTCTCTGTCAAATAAATAAAATCTTAAAAAAAAAAAAAAAATGACATGTTGACAAGGGGTGAATTTTCCCAGGGAGGCCTTAAAAACATTGAGACTTTTGAGTCGAGCATTGAGGGATAAGAAAAAAAAGTTTTAGGATGAAAGTGTTAGAACTTCACGGGTCAATGTTACTTCTATTTGATCTTGAAACCTTGGATACCGGCAAAGGTCGGGAAGTTGCCTGGGGAAAGGGAGACCACCCATGCTGTCCTACACTACAGCAGCTGTTGCCAGAGACCCGCGGGGATCAGTGCTGGTTTAGTTGTTGGGAACAGCATATTCCTGGATACCATAATCAGAAACGTTTGAAAATTGCTCCAGGTGATTCAGCTTCACAGTGAAGTTTGGGAAAGTATTGCTGAACTCTGGAAGCTGCCATAGTACTTAAATCAGAGTAAGAAGGAGCGGGGACTGCTCTGCCCAATCACCTCCTTTCACCTTGCTTGCCCAAACAGCAGGTGAGAGAGCAACTGGAGGGCTTCCTGGAAGGAGGGACCTTTCAGCCGTTCAGCAGTGGGAGAAGCAGCTTGGCCATGTCAGTAAGTCTTCACTGACTGCCTTCTGTGTGCCTAGCATCATGCTGAGCACTGTAGAATCTTTATAACTCAATAATAACACAATCCAATTTTTAAGTGGGTTAAGACTTTTAAGGGGGTTTAGTAGCTCTTACTTGGCGATTAAATCATACCCCTGCTGAAAACCCTCCAAGAGCTTCCCATGGCACTTAAATTTAACTGGACTTAAACTTCACGCAATTGTTTCCTATTTACCCCATGTGTTGTTACTTTATTTCCACCCTTTAGGTCTTCTTTTGGATGAATCATGTGCTTTTTATTCCAGTGGGGTTTTTTTGTTCGTTTGTTTCTTCTATTAGCTTTACACACACATTCTTGTCGTGTTCTTTTAGTGTTTACCCTAGACTCTAGAGCCTAGAGAGTACCATCCGCGTCCTTGATTATATACAATGGGAGTCATAGAGTTCACCGTTACATCTGTTATAAATCCCTCATTACTGTTGCTTAAAGCAAGATTCATTGTCCACATATTTACTCTGTCAGCGCTCTGTATTCCTTCCTGCAGTCCTATGCTTCTGTCCGGTCATTTTCCCTCAGCTTAGAGTAGGGCAGGTCTGCTGGTGATGAGTTATCTATATCAGCTTCAGCTTGTCTGAAAATGTCATTAACCTTTTTTAAAATGGGTCCAGTTGTATTTAAAACATTTTTTATTGAGGTAAAATTCACATAACATAAAATTCACTACTTTAACCATTTTTTTTTTAAGATTTTATTTATTTATTTGAGACAGAGAGAATGAGAGACAGAGAGCATGAGAGGGAGGAGAGTCAGAGGGAGAAGCAGACTCCCCGCTGAGCAGGGAGCCCGATGTGGGACTCGATCCCAGGACTCCAGGATCATGACCTGAGCCGAAGGCAGTCGCTTAACCAACTGAGCCACCCAGGAGCCCCTACTTTAACCATTTTTTAAGTGTACCATTCAATGTTTTTTAGTATATCCACAATGTCGCGCAACCATCACCACTATTTGATTCCAGAATATTTCCATCACCCCCAAAAGAAACTCCGTACTTTTCAATTCTCCCCTTCCCTCATCTCCTGGAAACCATTAATCTACTTTTTGTCTCTATTGATTTGCCTATTCTGGATATTTCATATAAATGCAATCATACAGGTGCACCTGGCTTCCATAGTTTCTACTGAAAAGTCAGATATTAGTGTTATTGCTCCTTTGAAGATAATATGTCTTTGTCTGCTTTTAAGATTTTATCTTTCTTTTTGATTTTCAGCAGTTTCATGATGATGTGCCAAGATGTGGTATTTTTTGTTTATCTGCTTAGGGTTCCTGGAACTTCTTGAATCTATAGGTTGATATCTTTCATCAATTGGGGGAAATTCAAAGCATGTCTCTTCAACATCGAGCTGCACCATTGTCTTTCTCGTCTCCTTTTGGGATTCTAGTTACATATATGTTAGAACTTGTGACTATGGCCAGCATATCTCTTAATGCTCTGTTCTTTTTTAAAATCTTTTTTCCTTAAAATAAAACAAAACAAAACAAAATAAAGTCTTTTTTTCTTTCTGTGCTTCCTTTTGGATCTTTTTTCTAATTTTATTTTATTTTATTTATTTATTTTTAGAGATTTTATTTGGGATGCCTGGGTGGCTCAATTGGTTAAGCATCTGCCTTCGGCTCAGGTCATGATCTCAGGGCCCTGGGATTGAGTCCCACATCGGGCTCCTTGCTCAGCAGGGAGCCTGCTTCTCCTTCTCTCTCTGCCCTCCCCCTGCTGTGCTCTCTCTCTCTCTCTGACAAATAAATAAACAAAATCTTTAAAAAAATAAAGATTTTATTTATCTATTTAGAGAGATTGAGCAAGCAGGAGGAGGGGCAGAGGGACAGGGAGAGAAAAAGAATCCTGCCAAACCCCAAGAAGACTACCTGCCAAACCCCAAGAAGACTCCCTGCCAAACAGCCCCCCAATGCACAACTCCAAGATCACCACCTGAGCCCAAATCAAGAGCTGGGATGCCCAACTGACTGAGTCACCCAGGCGTCCCCCTTTTGGATATTTTCTATTGACCTGTTTCCCTTCAATAATTCTGTCTTCTGCCATATCCAGTGCCATGATTGCATGTTTGTGTCCCCCCCAAATTGATGTTGAAATTGTAACTCCATAGTTTCTATTGAAAAGTCAGATATTAGTGTTATTACTCCTTTGAAAATAGTATGTCTTTGTTTCTAAGATTTTTTTCTTTCTCTTTGATTTTCAGAGGGTGGAGCTCACATGAATGGGAATAGTGTCCTTCTAGAAGAGACCCCAGAGAGCTCCCTAGCGCCTTTATACCCTCTGAGGTTATAGCAAGAAGATGGGGCTGTCTATGAACCAGGAAGTGGGCTCTTACCAGATACGGAATCTGCCAGCATCTGGCAGTCTATTATGGACTTCCCACCCTCCAAAACTGTGAGAAATAAATTTCTCTTGTTTTAAGCCACCCAGTCGATGATATTCTGCTATAGTGGCCCAAACAGACTAAGACATCCAGTCTGCTGTTAAAATCATCTAATGAATTTTAGGGGTGCCTGGGTGGCTCAGTTGGTTAAGCGTTTGCCTTGGGCTCAGGTCATGATCCTTTAGTCCTGGGATCAAGCCCCAAGTTGGGCTCCCTGCTCAGCAGGGGAGTCTGCTTCTCCTTCTTCTTCTGCCCCTCCCCCACTTGTGCGTGCTTGCTCTCTCTCTCTGTCTCTCTCTCTCTCTCTCTCACTCTCTCACTCAAATAATAAAATTTTTTTTATAAAGAAGTTTTTTTTTTTTTTAAGATTTTATTTATTTATTTGACAGAGAGAGACAGCGAGAGAGGGAACACAAATGGGGAGTGGGAGAGGGAGAAGCAGGCTTCCTACAGAGCAGGGAGCCCGATGCAGGGCTCAATCCCAGGACCTCATGACCTGAGCCGAAGGCAGACACTTAACGACTGAGCCACCCAGGTGCCCCAATAAATAAAATCTTTAAAAAATCATCTGATGAATTTTAATTCAGTTCTAGAATGTCCATTTTGTTATTTGTGTAGAATCCAATTTTCTGTTGAAATGCTCTATTTTTCACCTCTTTTTTCTTTTCTTTTTTTTTAAGATTTTTTTTTTTTTTTAAAGATTTTATTTATTTATTTAAGACAGAGAGAATGAGAGAGAGAGAGTACATGAGAGGGGGGAGGGTCAGAGGGAGAAGCAGGCTCCCTGCCGAGCAGGGAGCCCGATGCGGGACTCGATCCAGGGACTCCAGGATCATGACCTGAGCCGAAGGCAGTCACTTAACCAACTGAGCCACCCAGGCGCCCAAGATTTTTTTTTTTTAAGTAATCTCTACACCCAGTGTGGGATTCAAACTTAAAATCCTGAGATCAAGAGTCACACATTCCACCGACTGAGCCCACCGGGTGCCCCTATTTTCTCTTTTATTTTCTATAACATATTAGTCACAGCGATTTTATATATATATTTTTAAGATTTTATTATTTATTTGACAGAGAGAAACACAGCGAGAGAGGGAGCACAAGCAGGGGGAGTGGGAGAGGGAGAAGCAGGCTTCCCGCAGAGCAGGGAGCCCGATGCGGGGCTTGATCCCAGGACCCTGGGATCATGACCCGAGCCGAAGGCAGACACTTAACGACTAAGCCACCCAGGCGCCCCTAGTCATAGCTATTTTAAAGTCCATATCTGATTAAGTCCAATATCTGAATCACAGGGAGTTTGGTTTTGTTCACTTTTTTTTTTTTTTTTTTTACCTTTTCTTTTACACGTAGGCTTCTCGCCCAGTGTGGGGCTTGAACTCACAACCCTGAGATCAAGAGTCGCATGCTCTACCAACTGAGCCAGCCAGGCACCCTGACTTTTTTGTTCTTTTTGGTTTGGGTTATTTAGTTCAGTTTTGTTTTGTTTTTAGCATGCCTCATAATTTTTGATCCAATGATGGGTCATGCAGATTAAAAATTGTAGAGGCTTTCGAAGATGTCATCTGTCTTCAGAAAGATGACGTTTTCTTCTTGTAGACAGAGTACCGGTGGGTCACGTTGACATTGACCCCATTGAGGTATGTTTTAGGCTTTATTAGGGTTGGACGATTGTAGTTTTGCTTTTTCTTCTAGTGCAGTACCCTCAGTCCTCAGGTGGTGTCCTTTCTCCTGGGGTGTGGTTTTTGTTCCCAAGGGGTAACCGTTCTGAGGCCTAAGTTTAAAGCCTAGGGCATTGACCAAGGCTTCTATACTTAAGCAGGGTTTAAGCTCTAACTTCTATTTCCCTAGCACACATGAGGCTGCTTTTGTTTTCTTCTGGGTTTGTGGAGTCTCCTCCGTGCTTGCACAGCTTAGGAGTCAGCCAGAGACTTGTGAGAAATGCATTCACAGATTTTTGGCTCTTTCTCTGTGATTCTCTTCTCTCCAGTCTTTTGACCCTTAAGTCCCAGCCATTTGGGGGGCTCTGAACTCCTACCTGTGTATTTTCGGCCCATTGAGATTGCTGCTTTCTGCATGGGCTCAATTCTTTTGAGCTACAAGTTAGATAGTATAACCCAGAAAAAAATCTGGGCTGTGTAAATCCCTTTTCTCAAAGATTGTCGCCCTTCATTTCCTAAATTGCATTGGTTACTTTCTAATTCCTTTCAAAGATATTTTATATATTTTGTCTAGCTTTTATGTCTTTCTTTCAATGGAAATACAAATTCTTTGTTTGGAGTCAGAATTCTCCCCCAGTTATATGGATATATAGGGCCTAAGGAGCCCTATATGATCTGTCCCCTAACCAGTTCTCTGATTCCTTCTTCCGTTTCCTTCTTTCTTCATTCTAATTCAGCCATATAGGCCTTTATTTTGAATGTTTATTCCCACATCAGGGTCTTGAACTTGTTAATCTCTGCTTTTGGAACATTTTTGCTATGGTCTAACTGTTTGTGTCCACCCCTAAGTTTATACGTTGAAATCCTCCTAGCCAATGTGAGTGTACGAGGAGATAGGGCCTTTTGGAGGTGCTTAGGTCATGAGAGGATGGGATGAGTGTTCCTATGAAGAACCCCACAGAGCTCTCTAGCCCCTTCCACTGTGCAAGAACACAGCAAGAAGTCAGAAGTCTGCAATCCAGAAGAGGCTTCACCAAAAGTCTGATCTTGGACTTCTAACCTCTAGAACTGTGAGGAACACATATCTTTTGTTTATAAGGACCCTAGTCTGTGGTATTTTGTTATAGCAGCCTGAACAGGCTAAGACAACTTCAGATCCAGATGTTTTTTCCATGGCTGGCATCTTTACGCTGATTGGCTCTTCGTTCAATTATCACTCAGAAAGCCTCTCCCCAGCTGCCTTTATATAAAAGCCCCTCCCTACTCGTCACCCCATATATCTTTTATTTTCTTTATAGCACTTATATGGTCTGAAATGATCTTGCTCTTTGTTTACTGTCTTATTGTTTATCACACATAAGCCGGTTTTTGAGCAATGCCTGGCATAAAAAAAAAAACTCAGCAGATACCTATTGAGTGAATCAAGGAAGTCAGGATCAAGAAACAAAAGGTACAATAAAGGGTAAAATGAATTCTTAGTTTGTGATAGAGATAGTCTATTTTTTTTTTTAAGATCTTATTTATTTTACTGGGGCGCCTGGGTGGCTCAGCTGGTTGGGCATCTGCCTTCGGCTCCGGTCATGGTCTCGGGGTCCTGGGATTGAGCCCTACATCAGGCTCTCTGCTCAGCGGGGAGCCTGCTTCTTCCTCTGCCCCTCACCCCACTCATTCTCTCTCTCTCTCTCAAATAAACACATAAATACAATCCTTTTTTTTAAGATTTTATTTATTTGAGAGAGTGTGAGCTGGGGGAGGAGCAGAGGGGGAGGGGGAGGGACACGCAGACCCTGCCGTGAGTGCAGAGCCCATCCAGGGCTCCATCCACCACCCCCCCACCACCACCCTGAGATCATGACCTGAGCCGAAACCAAGATTCAGTTGCTTAACTGACTGAGCCACCCAGGTGCCCCAGAGATAGTCTATTTTATATTGAAAAGTCATTGCGGTCGGGAGACCCAAGTTCGGTCAACCCTCCTCCCACTGGCTTAGGGGTTTGTTCCTTGTATAAAGTCTAGACTTGCCTGACACAGCCTGAGCTGGCGAGGTTCCCAGATTTCTCTGGGTTTCTTGCTTCTTGGTCATTGTGATTTTAAGATAGGCACATACACTCCTTCCTATCTCCAGAGGCAATCTGTGGCTGGGTCTAGTGTTTCCTCAATGCAGGATGAGAGATAGGCAACTGCTGCCTTCTCAACAGATTGTCAATTTCTAGCCTTAAACTAGTTTATTTTAAAATGTTTTTAAAACGTTTTATTTATTTATGTAATCTCTGCACACAATGTGGGGCTCAAACTCACGATCCCGAGATCAAGAGTTGCATGCTCTTCTCACTGAAACAGCCTGGCGCTCTTAGCCTTAAACTTGTTTTTTTTTTTTTTAAAGATTTTATTTATTTATCTTAGAGAGAGAGAGAGAGCTAGAGAGAGCAGGGGAGGAGCAGAGGGAGAGGGATAGGGAGATAATCTCTAGCACACTTCGCACTGAGCACAGAGCCCAATCCGAGGACCCTGAGAGCATGACCTGAGCCGAAACCAAAAGTCAGAGGCTCATCCAACTGTGCCACCCTGGCACCCCCTTAAACTAGTTTAAAATAATCTCCCACTTGTTGTCTGAGCACATGCAGACCCATTATTGAAAATTAATGGTCCCTAGTGACTTTTCAAGAACTTCTGGTGATGTCTCCAGCCTGCTAACTGACAACTTACCTATGCCGTTATCTGTTAATGAATATGTATGTTTATCTGGTCAATCCTGGGCTGCCTTAGTCAATGCTAAAGTTAGCATCAGCCTCAGGACCATTTTCTGGCGGCAGCGGGGTGGAGGGGGAGTGTTTGCGCAGATGCCAACATACCCTCATTCCCAAAGATAGAGACCTGCTGGCAGCCATAGTGGGGGGTTTGTACTCCCAGGATATTCTCGGTCTCCGGGATTCCTTATGGGGTCTCTGAATCCCCACCCAACTTCTTCTTTTTTTTTTTTAAGATTTATTTATTTCAGGGGTGCATGGGTGGCTCAGTCTTTAAGTGGCTGCCTTCTCAGGGTCCTGGGATCCAGCCCTGCCTCCAGCTCCCTCTCTCTCTGCCCCTCTCCCCGACTCGTGCTCTCTCACTCTCTCTCTCTCTTAAATAAATAAATAAAATCTTTAAAAAAAGAGACTGATTTTAGAGAGAGAGCCTGTGAGAGCGTGCAAGTGGGGGGAGGGGCAGGAGAGAATCTTCAAGCATACTCCCTGCTGAGCACGAACTTGAGGTGGGGCTTGATCTCACAACCCATGAGATCATGACCTGAGATGAAATCAAGAGTATGACACTTAACCTACTGAGCCACCCAGCCCCCCCCCCCCAACTTCTTAGACTCTAGTTATGTCTGATTTGATCTTCATTGCCCATTTGTGGGTCAGGACAGAAGAAGTTGCAGTTTTGAACATTTTGAACATCCCAGTTGGGATCCTATGCCCCTAGCTATCCTCATTCCTCAATATGCTGTACTGGTAGAATGGGATAAAAGTGCACCAGGGCAGTGAGAAGCCTCCCCGATCCTCTTCCCAGGCTGGCAGAGTTCATCCTGGGCAGGTGTTTCAACCCTGCTGTGGAGAACTTGTTACCATCTCTGTGCCATTCCTCAGTTGAATTAGAATCCAACCCAGGCCTGATACAAGGCTCAAATGACAATCGATGTGAAGACCTTTGAGAAGGTATCATCTCTCCTCTAAGGAAAGGGAGGGGATACGGTGTGAACTGAAACAACCAATCCCTGCCTAATATGAAGATGCTGCATGCAGGTCAGCAGAAACAGTTCCGCAAGGCACAGACTTAGAAACCTAAGACTTCAAAGACCTGTTTTATTTTCTTTTCCTCCTTTAAACACGAGGTTAAGTTCTGGTCTACCATCGGGACTCTGGCACAAAAGGCTTCCCAGTTTATTAATAATATTGGCTATAACTTTTTAAGTTCTATATTGTGGGCTAGGCACTTTCCTTATCATTTTTTTCTAATCTTCACAATTATATTTCACATTAGAGCTCCTCCTCTTCTTTATGGGACGAGAAGAATGAGGCTCAGAAAGGTAAAGGACTTGCCTAGTCTGCAGGGGAGCAAAGATTATAACCGCATCTCTTCTTACCCCGGAATCTGTGCTCCTAACCATTATTCAAGACTGCCTTCTTCCTGGGTAAGAAAGATTCTGAGGCAGGTAGAAAGCAGCAGGGAGAGATGCAAGAAGAGGCTCTTAGATTTCGGAATACACCTGATCGTGTAAAGTTCACCTCTACACACAAAGTTTTTTGTTTTAGTTTTTCCCCCCAATCACTGAACAGGCGACATACTCTACCGGCCATCTTGGTTGTGGCAATCCCAATTCCTCTTTATTTTTCTGTGACGACAACCAAGGGAATGAGGCAAAGCCGCCCAGCCCAGGCTTTTTAAGGCGCTCCAGCAATTCCCCAGGCAAAAAGCCTCCAGGGCCCAGGGCGTGGGCCGTTTCAAGCGCAGCCTCCTCCAAGGTTCCGCTCCCGGCTCGCCGATCGGCGGCGGCCGGGGCGGGGCTCGGACTGGCCCCACCGGGCCCCGCCCGCGGGCCCGCCCCCTCATTTAAATACGCGGCGCCGGCGGGTGCGTCGAGCTCGCCGCGGACCCAAGATGGCGGCGTGTGGACGTGTACGGAGGATGTTCCGCTTGTCGGCGGCGCTGCAGCTGCTGCTGCTCGCGGCGGCCGGGGCCCAGAAACTCCCGGTCCAGGGCGGCCACAGCCAGGGCCAGGCCCCGGGGGCCAACTTTCCGGCCTTTGTAGGGCAGACTGGAGGCGGCGGGCCGGCAGGTCAGCCGCTGCTCCAGCTGCCTCAGTCATCTCAGCTCCAGCACCAGCCGCAGCAGCCGCAGCAACCGCCTCAGCCGCCGCAGCCGCCTTTCCCGGCGGGTGGGCCTCCGGCCCGGCGGGGCGGAGCGGGGCCCGGCGGGGCTGGTGGGGGCTGGAAGCTGGCGGAGGAAGAGTCCTGCAGGGAGGACGTGACCCGTGTGTGTCCCAAGCACACCTGGAGCAACAACCTGGCGGTTCTCGAGTGCCTGCAGGACGTGAGGGAGGTGAGGAGGCGGGACGGGGCCGGGAGGGCCAGGCCTGGTGCGGGCCCGAGGGTGTTGCCGGCCTTGGACGCCGCTGACGCGGGTCCGCTGCTTCTCTCTCTTCCTCTGTGCTGCGCTCCTTCCCTCCCCGTCTCTAACTAGCTCCCCAGCGCATTCCGAGAAGAGGACCCCCCCCCCCCCCACCTCTCATTCCCTCCCTGGTACGGGGGTCTGGGACTCAGACCTGGCTCCTGGCCGCTGTCTGCGAAGGCCCAGAGCGTGTTTATGTTTGCTCCGGTCTTTTGTGTGATGCTCTAAGCACAGTGGCTCCTCGCGGAAGACCTGCTTAGAATTTGGCTATTTGTTTAGACTTGGACAGTTCGTAGCAGCCCTTTTAAACATGAAAAATGGTTGGCGGGCGTACCTAAGCTGTTAAGAAATGATCTGTTTATTGGCAGTAGATAACGTTTGTTTAGGTAACTCAGGTTCTGTTCTGATGTGTATTGTAGTCAATACCGAATTTACTGTCTTTACCCCATTCTTTTGTAATTTAGCAAATTCGTGTTATCCAATAGGGTGTTGAAACTAATGTATCTTTTTTTTTTTCTTAATTTCTTTTGGTCAATTTGTAGTGAATCTCAAGCTATTACTCCAAGTAAATTAGAGTCCCAAAGCTTGAAAAGTTTTGGTGGGGGGACAGCAGTCGAAGCTGTAATACCTATACAGTATTTGTGATTGGGTTGTGGGATCATGTCTTTCTGACGTCTGAATATGATTTTAGAGTACCTTTTAATGAAATCCAGATTTAATACTCTTTAATGTGAGTCAGTTAACTGACATGTCTTCTCTTGATTTAATGCTGCAGACATATTTGAAAATTCTCAAAAGTTTGGGAGCAACTCTGGTAGGGTTGTGGGGTTTTTGTTTGTTTGTTTGCTTGTTTTTTAAGATTTAGGTGTATAGAATTAGACCTAAAGGTTGACAAATAGAATGAAACTGCTGCTTGATACAGTTTTGTGTGGGAAGTTGTATCATTAGAATTCTGTAAGGTGTTCATGATCATGGGATCGCTGGTTTGTAGAAAATTGCTAGGCTTGGCAGTACTCCCCCCCCTCCCCCCGCCCCGTCCCACTGTGATACCTGCTCTAGTATTCTATACAGAGTAATTCATAAGAGGAAAAGACATACATAATCCGAAGACAGAGAGAAAGGAAATTTCCTGAGCCAACAGAAGTGTGGGGCGGCAAATGACTTCTCACAAATCTACAACTTGAAGACTAGAAGGATAATTCATTGTCATTCTTTATTCTTCAGCTACTTCTCTAGTAGATACAGCTGACATTCTTAACTGTCAGGTTTTTTGGAATTTTCTGTTTGGTCTTTGAGGATATAAAATCGATGTTGTTCCCTCAGAGTAGGACCCTAATATTGGTGACCAAACACTTTGTTTGTGGCTTATGGCAGAAATAGGATGTTAGTAGGCAAAGTGGCAAAAAATGGCCCATGCTTGGAGTACGTCTCTTTGTGTACATTAGGGACATTTGGAAACCTCCACTTACAAGAGCAGGCTTCCTTTGTCATGCAGTAGAAGTGTGTAGCAGCTTATATAATCCATAAATAACAGATTTGACCACTGTTGGAGTCTGCTTAATTTTGTAGGTACTGTCTTGCATTACTTAGTGCAGAGAACCTGGCTTGAAAATGGAGTCCCTGCTCCACATTTGACTGTAAGATTCTCAGCAAGGATACTCTTTCAGTAACTACGTTTTTCCTCCTTCATGGAGATGATGTATAAACTCTTTGAGGGTGGTTACTAGGTCCTTTATTTCCTTTGTAACTTTCCAGATTACTTAATTCGGTGATGCGGCTCAGTAAATATTGCCAACAGATTGAGGATGAATAAACCAATGAAGTCAGTTTTATGCTCCAGAGGAAGAAAAAGTGTCATGTAAATTGGAGTTGGGGGTATTTTGGGGAGCAGAGCTTTCCAAATTTATAATTTAGTTAATTTTCCTCTGATTTTATATACATAAAAGTTGAAAAAAGAGTACCATGAATGACCATGTATATTCTTTGAGAAGTGGAACTATTTTCTTTTTTTATTTTATTTTTAAGTAGGCTCCTTACCCAATGTGGGGTTCGAACTCACAACCCTGAGATCAAGAGTTGCATGCTCTAGGGACTGAGCCTGCCAAGCTTCTGGAGGTGGAGCTATTTTAAACTACTTTTTTTTTTTTCTTTAAAGACAGCAAAAGAACATTTAAATCCACTTAGTCTGAGAATTAGTTAGATCTGATTTATGTGTTTGAAAGCACATACACATACCTGAATTAAAGAAAGAAACTGCCTAGGCACATTTGAAGTGAAATTATGGAACATATTTTGTATTTGCTTTTTGCTAAGTAGTACTATTTGATAGGGAAGTTGATATAATGTGCTTCTTTATCCCTTTGGGTTTTCTTTGTTTTTTTTGTTTGTTTGTTTTGTTTCCTTCTTTATCCCTTTGGATACAAATTTGGAGAAGACTGTTCTCTGTGTACTTGCTATTAGAGTTATGGAAAGGCAAAGCATGTGAATATTTAAATGGTAGTAAACATTTGTATTTTGAAACAACATGGTATATAGTGTTAGGTTCAGTCTTGAGCTCAAATATTTTAAGATTCTCTCTACTGTAGTGTGCAAAGTTATGTAGTAATTTCCTTACAAACTTTATTTGAAGGTATTTATGGCTACCTTTAAATAATTTCAACCGATACTTTCAGTTTGTCTAATGTATGGTATATCAACAAATTAAAAATCTGTGTGTAAACTACAGTAAACCTGCATATGGACTATAGTTCACAGCTTTTCCTCAGTCACTTTGGCTGCTATTGTGAATGTTATGTGTTATGTGAGGGATTTTTTTTTTTTTGAACCCTTTCAGATGAGTCATGCTTTTTAAAAGGTCAAGTATACCCAGTGGGTCCACTATTAAATAGTAGATGTAATAGTACAAATAATGGGATAGTAGTCCTGGTTGTGTGTGTGTGTGTGTGTGTGTGTGTGTGTGTGTGTGTGTGGTGTTGGCATGTGTTAGTGTATATACATGTATACATATATATGTTAGGTTACATACATGTGTATATATATAGAACTAGTAGTAGTGCTAGTCATAAAAAATGTAACAATGTATAAAGGGGAAAAAGGAAAAATATACCCTGGGCTGTTCTACCGGGTGGAAGAATAATAATACCAAAGAAAGAGAAGGTACTGCTATGTAGTTAGTATTTAATGAAGAGATAAGACATGCTTTATGTTGAGAGTAATTTTAAAATACTTTATGTATTTTTGGCTGAAATGACCGGTGTTATCTTGTCTTTAGAAGTTTCAGATGGAGACATTGGTTTCTTGGGAGTTTATTAGTGATGTGCATAGTTTTTCTTAGGGTTTTTTTTTTTTTAATATCTGTTTGTTTTTGTTAGTTTTTTTTTTTTTTTTAAGATTATTTATTTATTTATTTGACAGAGAGATAGAGAACACAAGTAGGCAGAGCAGCAGGCAGAGGGATAGGGATAAGCAGGCTCTCCGCTGAGTAGGGAGCCCGATGCGGGGCTCGATCCCAGGACCCTGGGATCATGACCTGAGCTGAAGGCAGACGCTTAGCTGACTGAGCCACCCAGGCGCCCCTGTTTTTGTTAGGTTTTATTTTTTATTTATTTATTTTTTTTTAAAGGTTTTTATTTATTTGACAGAGAGAAAGACAGCCAGAGAGGGAACACAAGCAGGGGGAGTGGGAGAGGGAGAAGCAGGCTTCCCGCGGAGCAGGGAGCCCGATGCGGGACTCTGGGATCATGACCTGAGCCGAAGGCAGACGCTTAACGACTGAGCCACCCAGGCGCCCCTTTGTTAGGTTTTAAAAAAAAAACCTTTCTAATATGGAAAATTTCAAGTACGCACAGAAGTAGGATAGTATGGTGATTCTCCATGTATGCATCACCCAGCTTCAGCTGTCTCTACATTTTTTGTTCGTTTGGCACAGGAGTTGGGAGACTGGCATATTTTTTTTTTTTTAAAGATTTTATTTATTTGACAGAGTGAGACACAGCGAGAGAGGGAACACAAGCAGGGGGAGTGGGAGAGGGAGAAGCAGCTTCCCGCTGAGCAGGGAGCCTGATGCAGGGCTCGATCCCAGGACCCTGGGATCATGACCTGAGCCGAACGCAGACGCTTAACAACTGAGCCGCCCAGGAGACTGGCATATTTTAAAGCAAGTCCCAGATACATGTCATTTCACTTCCTTTTTTTTTTTTCCATTTCACTTTTTAACTACTTGAATGTGTATCTTTGATAAGGACTTAAAAAAATAAAACTGAATGTAAATATTTACTTAAGATGTACTCTTTTATGTATTGAACAGGAATTAACATTTAAACATTACAAACTGTAAACCCACTTTCAAACTCACAGATGAACATTTTTATTACTCTATTTTTTAAAAAGAATTTTTTATTTTTGAAGATTTTTATTTTTCAGTAATCTCTATACCCAGTGTGGGGCTCAAACTTACAACCCTGAGATCAAGAGTCTCGCACTTTGTCAGCTGAGCCAGCCAGGTGCTTCTACTCTATTCTTAACCTTTCATTTAACGGTATCCTAAGATCATGTTTTGCACTGTCTGTATTATCTCATTTAATATTCTTGATAGTCCTGAGAGGTGAATGTCTTATTATCTTAGTTGAGAAACAGGCTCAGAGAGATGAAGTAATTTGTCTGATGTTATGTCCTAAGTGATAGACCTGGTATTCAGCAAGTTCTCTTTGACTTCAAAGTCATACACTTTGCAATCTACCATGGATGGTTGCAGCTAGGGAAATTGGTATGTGACTTTTGAGAATGCCAGGGTTTCAGAAATGGACACAAAATGAGAGGAGTTGCCTGGAATTAGAATCCTCTTTTCTTTACTACTGAGAACAGTTTGGGTAGCAACAAGTCCCATGCACTTGAATATTGTAGATTTCTCAGAGAGACAGACCAGCATTATTAGACAAAGCTAATTTAATTTCTAATTTGAGCCCATCATGAGCAGCATTTCTGTTTAATGAAAAGATTTTCAAATTCCATCTTACCTGAAGCAGGATTTGTACTAGTATAATGGAAGAATTTAGACGTATTTCCCTACTGTTTGTATTGAATCCGTGGACCAGCACAGAGTGAATTAGGACTAGAGCTGGCACTGCCACTAGCTAACCATACGACTGTCGCAAGTCTTTTTACCACTTTGAGTTCTGGTTTCCTCGTGTATTAAATGAGAGGTTTGGGTAATAGTACAATTTCTAAGATCCCTGTTCCTTTTTTTTAAAGCTTTATTTATTAGAGAGAGAGCGAGTGAGCGTGTGCACGAGTGGGAGGGAGGAGCAAAGGGAGAAAGTCTTAAGCAGACTTTGCTCTGAGCGCAGAGCCCGACATGGGGCTCGATCTCACAACCCTGAGATTATGACCTGAGCCAAAACCAAGAGCTGGATGGGTGCTTAACCGACTGCACCACCCAGGCACCCAGTAAGATCCTTGTTATTTAACCTGTACAAGTTTCCTATATTCTATGTATATGTTGTGTAGTTTTTAGGATTTATAGGTATACCATCTCCTGATTCCTTATTCATTTATGGGAGGAAATAGTGATGTGAATAATGCAAATGGCAATTAATCCAAACAGTGTTTGGCTTTAGGATATGTTATGATTGTTTTGTTTGAGCCAATGTGGAATTTCCTCCAGTGCTAACTCTCAGTGGTTGGAAGCAATCTAACCACAAAATCAAGGCGTTATTGATCTTTTATTATGAAAGAACACTAGTGCTTTAAGATACCACCACTGCTTACAGTTGGTTTGATAAATGAGATTGTGATCAAGAAACAATTATGTAAGAGAGTGTTAATCTGTTGGTGCTGTACAGACAGTAAATTGTTTAGGGCAATGAAAAGAGCCTAAAAATCCTAAAAAATTAGGATTTAGGCTTGAGTGGAATCCAGCTCTTCTACTCTTAGCTTAAAAGTTTTTTCTCCCTAAGGGGCACCTGGGTGGCTCAGTCGTTAAGCGTCTGCCTTTGGCTCACGTCATGATCCCAGGGTCCGGGGATTGAGCCCCGCATCAGGCTCCCTGCTCCGTGGGAAGCCTGCTTCTCCCTCTCCCACTCCCCCTGCTTGTGTTCCCTCTCTCGCTGTCTCTCTCTCTCTCTGTCAAATAAATAAATAAATAAAAATCTTTTAAAAAAAAGTTTTCCTGCAGCCATCAAAAGGAATGAGATCTTGCCATTTGCAACGACGTGGATGGAACTGGAGGGTGTTATGCTGAGCGAAATAAGTCAAACAGAGAAAGACATGTATCATATGACCTCACTGATATGAGGAATTCTTAACCTCAGGAAACAAACTGAGGGTTGCTGGAGTGGGGGGTGGGGTGGGAGGGATGGGGTGACTGGGTGATGGACACTGGGGAGGGTATGTGCTCTGGTAAGCGCTGTTAATTGTGCAAGACTGTTGAATCTCAGATCTGTACCTCTGAAACAAATAATGCAATATATGTTAAGAAAGAAAAAAAGAAGAAGAAGAATGTAGCAGGAGGGGAAGAATGAAGGGGGGGAAATCGGAGGGGTAGATGAACCATGGGAGACGATGGACTCTGAAAAACAAACTGAGGGTTCTAGAGGGGAGGGGGGTGGGGGGATGGGTTAGCCTGGTGATGGATATTGAGGAGGGCACGTTCTGCATGGAGCACTGGGTGTTATGCACAAACAATGAATCATGGAACACTATATCTAAAACTAATAATGTAATGTATGGGGATTAACATAACAATAAAAAATGAATGCAAAAAAAAGTTTTTCCTCCCTTAAGTTGTGACTGTTGAACCATGTCATAAGTGAAGATACACATGAATTCTTAAGTTTGATGTGCTACTTATATTTTTCTAATATACATTAAACAAAATACATGGCTATTAAGTATACAGTACTAACACCTCTGAAATTATCTTTCTTACCTTCTATGGTACCTGCTTTGGAAAATACCAAGACTGGATTATCTCTTAAGATCCTTCTAGCTCTGATACTTTGTGATTCTGTGATCTGTAAGAATACAATTATGTGCGGGACACCTGGGTGGCTCAGACAATTAAGCGTCTGCCTTTGGCTCAGGTCGTGATCCCAGGGTCCTGGGATCGAGTCCTGCATTGGGCTCCTTGCTCAGCTGGGAGTCTGTTTCTCCCTCTGCCTGCAGCTCCCCCTGCTTGTACTCTCACTCTCTTTCTGGCAAATAAATAAAATCTTAAAAAAAAAAAAAAAAGATAACAATTATGTGCAAGAGAATGAAAAATTAAAAGCACAGGTGAAAGGGGGAGATACTTTAAGAAATTTAGGGGGTTGTACTGATGAAAATAGAGTTTGAGAATTTTTTCAGTCCAGATTATAAAGGGTCTTCGTTGTACCACTGGCTCGTTCTCCAAGTAAAGCCCAGAAATGGGATGTGTTTTTATTCCAACCTGAGATAAAAATATTCTTGCAGATAATTGAGAGTTACCTGTAAAATTCCACTGTCATTGATGAGAAATACTTTTCTAAGAAGTCTCTTAATAGAGTGCTTGCTTAATAGTGTATAGTTGCTTAATAATTCATTGTTCTTTGGAAGAAAATAAAAATACTTGAACAGTCCAAAAGATGAAATGGTACATTTCTCTTCTGTACACTTCTCTTAATGTGTTCAAAACCAGTTTAGTCAGCAAAAAACAAAACAAAAAAAAACTTCACCTGTTTATATATTTGAAAAATAAGCATTTAAATTGGCTTATAGGATGTCATGCAAATTAATTTTTCTTCCTTCAGCAAACATTTATTGAATACCTACTATGTGTAAGACACTGTGCTGAGTGTTAGAGAATATAAATACCTGATAATAGTTTGCATTTATTGAAGGCTTTCTGTGTCCCCTGTGCTAAGGGACCAGATGTTTTCTAGGCATTATATCTCATTTAATCCTATCAGAGGTGTATTGTTATTATTTAATGAGGAGACTGCCTTAGGGCCAATAAGTGGTGGAATTGATTTGAAAGCAAGTCTGTCCAACTACAAAATAGCTCATTCCTCTTCCATCCCTGTGGTAGTCCAGTGTGGTAGTCACCAGCTCTATGTAGCTGTTGAGCATTTGAAGCATGAATAGTCTGAATTGGGATGTACTCTAAGTGTAAAAGACACTTGATTTTAAAGGCTTAGTACAAAAAAACAAATGTAAGATAGCTCATTAATTTTTTATATTGATTATACATTTAAATGGCAATATTTTGGATTAAATACATTATTAAAGTCAGTTTTACTCTATTTTTTAATATGACACTAGAAATCATAAATAATAGATGTGGTTTACATTTGATTTCTAATGGACAGCACTGATCTGGAAGAAGAAAAAGATATCTTTACTAAAAATTATTACTAAATAATGGTTCAGTCGGTTAAGCGGCTGCCTTCAGCTTGGGTCGTGGTCCTGGAGTCCTGGGATCGAGCCCTGCATTGGGCTCCCTGCTCTGCGGGGAACCTGCTTCTCCCTCTCCTGCTCCCCTTGCTTGTGTGTGCGCTCTCTCTCTTTGTCAAATAAATAAATAAAATCCTAAAAAAATAATAAAAAATAAAAATTAATGTAAGTTATGAAATAATAAGTACCATAAAAGAAGGGTAAATTAAATGCTAGGGTATATGCTAGAGGAAGTGGTTGGGAGGATCAGAAAAAAGCTTGTCAGTACTTTTCATTCTTCTTAAGTTGATTGTTCATATCATGAAATTCTTTTTTTTTTAAGATTTTATTTTTCAGTAATCTCTGCACCCAACGTGGGGCTTGAACCTACCACACTGAGCATGCTCTACTGACTGAGCCAGCCAGGCTCCCCCATATCATGAAATTCTTAATGTAGCTACTTTAAAATGCCTCCTAATCTGGCATCATTTTCATGCCTAATTTATGAGTTGTAAGGGGTGCTCCTTCGAGTTGAGAAGAGCAATAATCATAAAACTGGAAGTCAGTAAGTGGTTCATCTTTATTTGGTTGAGTTATAGAAATTGGAAACTTACGAAGGAATCTCAGATGATGGCCCTTCAGAACTGTGCCAGTGCTAACTCTTGTATCTGCATTAAAATAGAGTGTGGAGGAACACGAAGTGTGGACTGGAATCTAAAAGCAATGAATTAAGAGAACCAGGCATCTATTTTCATTCAGCTTTAATAATTTTACTGAAATTAGAAAATTATATTAGATTGAATGCATAGTGTTTGTAGTACCTTCTAATGAAGATGTGAATATCATGTATAATTCTTTGTAGGGGGAGAGTCATAGTGAAATGGGGTGCTCACTTGAATTCCTGGATCTGTACATTTGTAAAATAGAACAAACTCTTAAATTGTTTTTGTGTTCCTTAAAAATAACAAATGTGATATATATTTAGAGTAAGTAAGATAAACAGTGAATTGAAATAATGTGGGAGAAAAATTATCCAGGAGAATGTGCATACAAGCTATAAATCAATTCAAATGCAAAGGAACAACAAAGAAGGAAAGAAAAAAAATAATGTTTAAAGAAAGTTACAGAAAGTATCTAGGAAGGTTTCTTTTGTAACTTAAATTTAAACTAGAAAGAGCCTGCATAGTCAACAGAATTCCCAAAGTTCCTGCACTGTCCATCAGCTACGTAATGTGATAAACAGTTGAAGTGGACAGAAACTTCAAGGAGGGAGAAGGGGATGTAACAGAGGGTTTTAATCATGAACAAATCTGCCTTCTGTTAATTAGTACCATCTACTGAGCACACCTATTTAACATAAGAAATAAAAATCAGAATCACAGTCCTGGATTCAAATCCCAGCTCATTTATCACTTACTCTGACCGTGGGCAAATTAATCTTTTCAGCCTTCAATTTTCTTATCTATAAAACTGAGATATGAAACCCACTCCCACAGGGTTATGGTGAGGTTAAAAATTTTTTAAATATGTAGACCGTGCATCAAATTGAATTTGCCCATAAATGGTCTTTCCCTTCCCTTTTTCTTCGTTGTTGCAGATGAAATCATTCAAGATTAGGTTTTGTGGGGGCGCCTGAGTGGCTCAGTCGTTAAGTGTCTGCCTTCGGCTCAGGTCATGATCCCAGGGTCCTGGGATCGAGCCCTATATCGGGCTCCCTGCTCAGCGGGAAGCCTGCTTCTCCCTCTCCCTCTCCCACTCCCCCTGCTTGTGTTACCTCTCTTGCTGTCTCTCTCTCTCTGTCAAATAAATAAATAAAATCTTAAAAAAAAAAGGATAAGGTTTTTTTTGTTTTTTTTTTAAAGATTTTATTTATTTATTTGACAGAGACACAGTGAGAGAGGGAACACAAGCAGGGGGAGAGGGAGAAGCAGGCCTCCTGCCCAGCAGGGAGCCCGATGTGGGGCTCGATCCCAGGACCCTGGGATCACGACCTGAGCCGAAGGCAGACGCTTAACGACTGAGCCACCCGGGTGCCCCAAAAAGGATAAGGTTTTATGTTCAGTGTGTGTTAAGAGAAATGTGAAGTGAATGTAATGTGCCACACCTTTTATATAATACTTCCTAGGCTCCTTAATGAAAACTTTAGTTGAACTTACTTAAAGAGTAAGGTCAGTAACATTTATAGTCTTTTTTTTGTTGTTGTTTTCTTTCAGAATTTTATTTTATTTTATTTTAAGTAATCTTTACACCCAGTGTGGGGCTTGAACTCACGACCCCTGAGATCAGTAGTCGGATTCTCTTCTGATTGACCCAGCCAGGCGCCCCGAGAACATTTATAGTCTTTACTGAGTATTTAAAATGTGTGCACTTTGAGATTATGGAGTGCAAAGGAGTGAATTCTCTGGGAAAAGGAATTCAGTTCTGCCCAATGTTCCTTAGTTCTCTTGGCCTAAATGATGCCTAAATTTGGAGTATACTGCCTGTCAGACAAAGGAAAGTCCCGTTCTTAAATAGAAGAGGAAAAGAATTAGTTCTTGTATTCTGAAGACAGCATTACTTAACGCAGATCCTCCCTCTGCAGAACGGAATGACTAAGAACATAGCTTTTTATTAGCTGAGAAAAAGAAGGCATTGATTCTTTTTGCCCTTTATAAAACCAGATAAATATAAAAATCACTGAAATTTTCCTGAAGATTGGCAACTTTTCAGAGGGAAAGTAATATGTCAGGACTTTGATATTGCTAAGGTTGGAACATTCTCTGGCCTGTGAAACAATCTATATTAAAGTATAAATACATAAATTAATCATGTTAAGGATAGTGCAAAATATTTTCAGTATGCAAGACTTCTTTCTGAGGTAATTAGGTAGCAGAGTTAGTTTTGAATAGTTTTGAAACAGTTTCCACAGTCATATTATTAAAACTGATTTGATTTATTAGGACCTCACTGTTTGCCATGTGTACAGATAAAAGTTTTTGGTGTGTCTGTTGGTTTTTGTTGTTTTATTATTATAAGAAGTTTGGAGAAATTATACTATTGTATATTGACTTCTACCTTGAAAGTGTATCTAAAATAGGAGAAATTAGAATAGTGAAAACAGAAATCAGAAGAGATTGGTGGGGTTTCCTTCTTCTTATGGAGACAAATTTACATTCTTTAGTGCCGTGATCTCTGCCTCCTTCTCCAGCTCTGCCTCCTGCTAGCTCATACAACATCCTGCCATCCTGTGTCCCCAGCCCTCCCCATACGTGGTGTAGTGGTGTAGGCTTCCTACACCGCCTTACAGCTTGTGAGTTTACAGAGTTTTTATGTAAATAATATTTGTTGGTAAAGATTTTATATTCAGTGATTTGGGAATTTTCTGCACCAGCATATTGTTCAGTATCTTTCCCTTTGCATAACCCAGTGGCCCTCTCGCACTCCAGCTCTTCTTTAGGCATGGTTTTCTGGCTACACTGTTTTTATTAGATTGAACTGAAGAGTTACCAATATTTGGTCATATTTGATTTATAAAAGGAGCAATTTCATATGGTTCAACCTAATAGTTCAGATTTTGAGTAAATAATATCTGCGTTTACAGCAATTCCATTGTTTACTTTTTTGTATCATCTTGAAATCTACAGTTAAGAGTGAGGAGATAGGATGAATTTGTCATTTTCGTGGAGAGTTTCACCTTGGGAGTCTTCCTGAAATTTTTTCCCCCTGACCTTTTTACTTGGTTTATCTGCCCCCAGGACCAAAAGAAGAGAATCAGAATCAGTCTAGATTATCTTACACTTTTGCTCATCGTTTGTAAAATATTTACTGAGCACTTACTCTATGGGTTAATTAATAAGGTTATTTGGCATAAAAAAGGTGACTTGAGAGTTTTGTTTCATATAAAATAATGTGTTCCGAAAAACTTTTCTTAACTCTTGCAGTAGTGGAAATGTGGAACCAGGTGCAAATATCAGAAAGGACCTTACCCAAATATACTTGCTTTTTAAAAAATGAGTATTAGCCTAATAGTCTTCTCTCTAAATATTTAATTAATCTGAGTCAAGTAAGTTGCTATCCAGTATGTGATTTATGGAACCCTTTTTTATGTCATTTGTAGCTCTTGATAAAGTATACAGTAGGTGGAATAAAAGCCTATTTTACAAATAAAAAAAAAAGGAATCGGATTGTGATTTGTTCAAGTCACGTAAGTATTAAGAAAAAGAGCTTAGACTCCAACCCATATCTTTTTAAATGTAAAGCCTCTGTCTTTCTGTGTTATCACATTGCTTTTCTGATAAATTTTACATTTACATACATATTTTTATTTTGTCTTTTATAGCCTTTCCCATTTTTATTTAAATCTGTCAACAAATATTTGAACATACACTGTGTGCCTGTTTCTTCAAATAGTTTTTCTGTCCCTACTCTCCTGGGCTCTAATTTTACATATGTTTAATTGCTTGCTATTGTCTCAAGTCTTGAGGAGATATTCTTCACCCCCTCCTCCCCACTGACGTTGTTTTCTTTACCCACTCTGTTTCATTTTGTTTTTATTTTTTATTTTTTTTTAAAAGATTTTATTTATTTATTAGAGAGAGACAGACAGCGAGAGAGGGAACACAAGCAGGGGGAGTGGGAGAGGGAGAAGCAGGCTTCTCGCGGAGCAGGGAGCCTGATGTGGGGCTCGATCCCAGGACCCTGGGATCATGACCTGAGCCAAAGGCAGATGCTTAACGACTGAGCCACCCACGCACCCCAACTCTGTTTCATTTTGGATAATTACTATTGCTGTGTCTTTAGGTTCATTGATCCTTTCTTCTCTGGCTTTCAGTCTGCTCTTAAAGCCATCTCGTATGTTTTTTATTTTCGGTATTTTATTTTTCATCTGTAGAAGTTTGATTTGGGTCTTTTGTGTGTGTATATATATATATATATATACGTTTATATATTCCATTTCTCTATTATGTTCATGTTTTCTTGTACAGTTTTTTTTTTTAAAGACTTTATTTTTAAGTAATTTCTACACTCAACGTGGGGCTTGAACTCACAACCCTGAGATCAAGAGTCATATGCTCCACCAACTGAGCCAGCCAGGTGCGACTTTCTTTCTTTCTTTCTTTCTTTTTTTTTTAAAGATTTATTTATTTATTTATTTGACAGAGAGAGACACAGCGAGAGAAGGAATACAAGCAGGGGGAGTGGGAGAGGGAGAAGCAGGCTTCCCGCTGAGCAGGGAGCCCGATGTGGGGCTTGATCCCATGACCCTGGGATCATGACGTGAGCCGGAGGCAGATGCTTAACGACTGAGCCACCCAGGTGCCCCCCAGGTGCCACTTTCTTTATAGTCTTTTCTTGCCCCCTTCCTTTACAGTCTTGAGTGTATTTATAATGGCTGTTTTAAGGTCCTCATCTGCTAATTTCATCAGTTGTCATTTCTTGGTCTTTTTCTACTGATTAATTTTTCTTCTTGTGGTCACATTCCTGTTTCTTTGCATGTGTGGTAATTTTTTTTTTTTAAAGATTTTATTTATTTATTTGACAGAGAGAGACAGAGTGAGAGAGGGAACACAAGCAGGGGGAGGGGAGAGGGAGAAGCAGGCTTCCCACAGAGCAGGGAGCCCGATGCGGGGCTCGATCCCAGGACACTGGGATCATGACCTGAGCCGAAGGCAGACGCTTAACGACTGAGCCACCCAGGCGCCCCAGCATGTGTGGTAATTTTTTTAAAGATTTATTTATCTTAGAGAAAGAAAGCATGTGCTAAAATGAGCAGAGAGAGGAAGAGACGCAGAGTCCCCACTGAGTGGGCCTCAAGTTCACGACCCCCAAGATCATAACCCCAGCCAAAACCAAGAGTCTGGTGCTCAACCAACTGAGCCACCCAGGCGCCCCTACATGTGTGGCAATTTTTTATTCGATATTGGCCACTGTGCATTTTACACCTTTGAGTGCTGAATTTTGTTGAACTCCTTTAAAGAATGTTGGATTTTGTCTGGCACAGAGGTTATATGCAGATTAGTTTGAGCCTTTTGAGGCTTGCTTTTAAGTTTTGTTATGGTAAGTCCAGAGCAGCCTGTAGTCTGTGCCTAATTTAATTCCGCTACTAAGATGTGACTCTTCTAGGATTCTACCCAATATCCTGAGTTGTATGACAGTAGCAAGCAATTAAACATGAGGTCTCTCAGGCTGGTGGGAATGAACTACTCCCTGCCTTGTGTGAGCATCAGGAATTATTTGGTCTATTTGCTTTTGTATTTTATTTGCCACCACACATGGATAGGATAAAACAACACTCAAGGGGATCCCTCTGCAGATATCCTGGGTTCTTTGTGTAGCTCTTTTTTCCAGTACACTATCTTGTAAGTTCTAGCCACCTTGATTCCATTGAAGTTTGATTTCTCTCCTCTACTCAGTGAGAATACTAGATTCTGTTTGGGCTCCCCTATCCTGTGCTGCAGCCTAGAAACCTCCTCCAGGCAGTAAGTTGGGGTAATCATAGGTTCACCTTGTTTCCCTTCTCTTAGGGATCATAAGCCTATGCTGCCTGTTGTCCAGTTACTGAAAATTATTTCATATATTTTGTCCAGTTGTTAATTACTATGGGGGCAATTCCTGTAATAATTAATCCTTCATAAGTAGTAGTAGAAATCATCATCGCTTGAATTTTAACTTCTGACATGCCAAATGGGATTGAATGGAGAGAATTTGTTAGAAAAGGAGATCATGAATTATTTATTAAAATTGTAAATATATGTATGTATCTTTTGACCCAACAGCCCTACTTCTGAAACTTTATGTATAACACTATGATCAATGTGTAGGAAGTATTTTATTGAGGCTTTTTTTTGGTAATAGCAAATAATTGGAAATAACCCAACACCCTTCAATAAGGGAGTGATTAAATGTATTATGTGTATTCATACAATGAGCTATTGTATTACTGTGGAAAAGAAGGTGTTTACGTCAGGTATGGAAAGAGCTCCAAGATCTATTGTTAAATTATTAAATTATTTGCTTGTATTTGCATTAGAATGCTCTGGAAGGAGAAGAAACTAGGTTAATAATGGAGGATAAAAAGGGGTGGGAAACTTTCCACTATATTCTTTATATTTTTTATTAAAAAAATTTTTGAGCCTGTAATATGTCTATTTGATATTTTTAAAAAGTTAAGATAACAAAAGATCTTTATTGCCCTATGTTGACAAAACTACTTTAGCACAAGAGTGCCACAGGTATAATTTCATTATGTGTCAAGGGGTCAGCTTCTCTGTAACTGGGTTGAGCCAAGCCTTTTTACTAACTTAGAAGATAAAAGATTTCATTTCAGTTAATGTATTATTTGGGGCAAAACTAACTCCCCATAGTAAACCCCAAAATATCAGTGGCTTAACACAAGAGAAGTTGTGGGAGACTATCAGCCATCTGGTGATCCAGAGACCCTGGTTCCTCCCATCTTGTGCTTTTGCTTCTTAGGGCTTCAGAGTCTTCTGCTTTCACGCTGGAAAGTCAGAACCCCTGCCTGCCTGCTGCTTTTATTTATTTATTTATTTATTTTTAATCATTTCCCTCCCTCTCTTTCTTCCTTCCATATAATTCACATACCATATAATTCACCCTTTCAACCACCTTCTGTTGAAAGCCCTTGTCCTGAAGTGATTGACTGTCTCGCTCACATTCCACTGGTGAGAACTCTTCACGTGCAGCACCTAGCTACACGGGGGACTGGGTAAGCACTTGCAGTGACAGTTTGGCATTGTGAAAAGGAAAGCACGCAATTCTAGCAGACAGCTAGCAAGCTCCATTGCAGTTTTCTGGGCAAGTCAGGTCAGGTTCATGTGCCAGCTTTTGATTTGTCACATTAAGAAGTTAATGTTCCTTCCCATTTTCTCTAGGAAGGTGAATGTTGTTGATAAATAATCAGGTTTTTCTTTTTTTTCTACTCTGTGTAGAAAGGGAGATACTTTCTTGTGATCAGTTTTCTCTGTACAGTCTCTTAGGTTTAAAGTATGGAAGCAGTCTCAGCAGTACATATTGATCTCAGTTCTAATTTTATAATACTTGCTGAGGGTCAGTATCTTGTGTCCTGTCCCTCATCATTAAGCCCCAAGCCCTAGGTTAATGAAACAATCTCCCTTCTTCCTCTCTTTCTTGGTGCCATGTGTTTTTTTTTAAGATTTTACTTACTTATTTAGAGAGAGAGCACGTGAGTGCGTGGGGGGTGGGCAGAGGGAGAGGGGAAGAGAAAGAATGCTCAAGCAGATTCCCCACTGAGTGGGGAGCCCAATGTGGGGCTTGATCCCATGACCCCGAGATCATGACCTGAGCCGAAACCAGGAGTTGGCCACTTAACCGACTGAGCCACCCAGGCGCCCCAGTGCCATGGTTTTTAGTCCATCCTTCCTCCCTCCTTTTCCTGGCAGCTAGGGGAGTCCCCTTTTCTTCTGCGTTTGCCTGTGCCTTTAAAAGGACTTTGTTTATACTGTTTATTGATGAAGACTTCAAGTTCTGTTCTTTGCTGAAGAACATAAATATTGCTAGAACCTGAAGTTGTTGACTTTTGAGATAACCTATTCTTTTGATGTTGTTCAAAAGGAACAAGGAGATTAACATTTACTGGGCAACTACTATGTGCTTGTGTACATTATCTTGTTTAAGCACCATTGTTTCTAAGAGATATATTTAGTTTTGGCCCCCATTTTATTATGAAAGTTTCAAGCATACAGAAAAGTCTTAAAAAATCATACATTGAAAAAAAATCATACATTGAACACTTATATACTCAATCACTGAAATTCTACAGTTAACATTTTACTATCTTTGCTTTATCAATAAAGACGTTAGTTTTAAACATGTAAGTTGTATGAAAAGTTGTATTCCATGTCAATTTTAACTCATAATTTTTATTGTGCTTACTAAAACAAAATATCCTCTTGCTGCCAGAACTTTAAAAATCTTGTATCTTAGTAGAAAAAAACTGCATCCCCCACCCCCCTCATCTTAAAGTGCCTTAAAGTGGTTAGGAAAACCAGTATCTTTTCTGAAGTGGGTCTGCTTCATTCTGCTCTGGTGAGCCAGTATTCTTAGACTTTCCTTTTTTCTTCAGGTGTATTTTTTTTTAAGATTTATTTATTTGAGAGAGAGAGGGGAAGGGAGGGGGAAGAGCAGAGGGAGAGAATCTTCAAGCAGACTCCCTGTTGAGTGCAGAGCCGGATGCAGGGCTCAGTCCCATGACCCGTGAGATCAAGACCTGAGCCAAATCCAAGAGCTGGTTGCTCCGCTGACCCAGTCACCCAGACACTCCCTTTTCTTCTCAGTTACTGAAGAATTTTTTTTCACAGTTGCCTGTTTCTGGATGTGTCCTTTCCCTTATTGTAAGTATCAGTTTATGTAAACTAAAAAGAATTCCAGATGCTTTGAGGTATATCAAATTTGGGAATTGAGCTTTCTCCTGAATGGCAGACCCTGCAGTAAGGCATGGCAAGCCAAATTGATACATGTTGGAACTTTTGCTATTATACATGAGAGTTTAACAATGCCATATGATGGTGATTTATAGATTGCATTGAGATAGTGATAGATTTATTCTTTAAGTTTATTAGAACATAGCAAGTAGGGGGGCACCTGTGTGGCTCAGTTGGTTGAGCGTCTGCCTTCAGCTCAGGTCATGATCCCAGGGTCCAGGGATCGAGCCCCACATCGGACTCCCTGCTCTGCTTCTCCCTCTCCCTCTTCCTCTCCCTCTGCCCCTGCTTGTGTACTCTCTTGCCCACTCTCTCAAATAAATAAATAAAATCTTTTTTTTTTTTTTTAAGATTTTATTTATTTATTTGACACAGAGAGAGACAGCAAGAGAGGGAACACAAGCAGGGGGAGTGGGAGAGGGAGAAGCAGGCTTCCCGCGGAGCAGGGAGCCTGATGTGGGGCTCGATCCCAGGACCCTGGGATCATGACCTGAGCCGAAGGCAGACGCTTAACGACTGAGCCACCCAGACACCCCTAAATAAATAAGATCTTTAAAAAAAAAAAAGAACATAGCAAAATATTCATAGTAGAATGTAGCAAAAATGGAGACTAATTGTTATTCTGAGCCAGTATCCTCCATCACCCAAAATAATTGTTTAATAATGTAGTTATAATAATAATAGTTTGTATAGGATGTTGTTAACCTTTTGAAATGTTGTTTCTTCATTGGATGATTGAGAGATCAGTCTTTTGTGATGATAAATTAATTCCATTGACATACTAAAGTCTAGACTAGGTTTATTCTTGCTGTACATTGCCTGTGTTTCTTGGATTCAGAAGTTGGCTGTTAGCTGGAGGTTTCTTTCTTTCTTTTCTTTTTTTTTAAGATTTTATTTATTTATTTGACAGACACAGCGAGAGAGGGAACACAAGCACGGGGAGTGGGAGAGGGAGAAGCAGGCTTCCTGCTGAGCAGGGAGCCTGCTGTGGGGCTCAATCCCAGAACCCTGGGATCATGACCTGAGCCGGAGGCAGATGCTTCAGGACTGAGCCACCCAGGCGCCTATTTAGCTGGAGGTTTCTAAGAGTCAGTTTAGTATGATTGGATATATGTTAAAATGCTGTTGGTATTGGTAATGACTCCTTTTTGCCAGAAGGACATTTAAAATGTAGGGTCCTGGTTTATTTTTTGTTTATTATGTGGTTAGGTTACAAACTAGAATACTTGTGAAATGATGCTACTTGTTGAGGCAAACAAATTCATTTATATAATGTATTTACATAACATTTATATAATATTTCCTCCAAAATAGTTAATTTCTTTCCTTGCAACACTTTAGAATTCATCAAATTTTCAGCAGAGAAAATGAAAGCAGATTCAACCATGGAGAATGTTTGCTATCAGCACAGAAACAAATCATTCAAGAAATAGTTGTGTGTATAGTTTTTGCAACAAAATTTGGTCTCTTTGCACATATTCACAGTGGTGATGCCCATGATTTAGTGTTTATTTGTATTTGTGTTTTAAATTTTTCCACCAGCAAACTGAATAATTGCTGAGCAAACACTTAAAGTTACTCATTGAAATGGACTCTTAATATCCAGTTTGGGATGTCTTGCAACCTAGTTTAGAAAGTGCTGATAATGCCTATTCTGGTGGTGATGCTTTATTTATTGATGAAGTAAAGGAATGTATTTTAACTAAATATGAACATCATATATAATATTTTTTAAAACTTTGAGTCAGAAAACCATAGATGCTAAATTATTTTATGCAGGTCAGTTTGGTGAGCTTCAGTTTCTTTATAAAAATGAGCAGTTCTGGGGCACCTGAGTGGCACAATCGTTAAGCATCTGCCTTTGGCTCAGGTCATGATCCCAGGGTCCTGGGATTGAGCCCTGCATCGGGCTCCCTGCTCAGCGGGAAGCCTGCTTCTCTCTCTCCCACTCCCCCTGCTTGTGTTCCCTCTCGCTGTCTCTCTCTCTTTGTCAAATAAATAAATAAAATCTTTTTAAAAAATTATTTTAAAAAATGAGCAGTTGTAAGGCGTAAACATTAAGTGAGATGTAATAGATCTGAAAGCATTTGGTGAACTGGAAAACTTTCTATGGGATATAAAGAATTCTACTACTGATCAGAATATTCTGTGGGAGTTGGCAGATTATTTTATGTCAATTTAGCATTACATGGAAGAATTATAGCTCTTTCATTCAAGGTTTGGAACAGTTTATGAGCACGTATTTAAAAATTATTTTTAGATTATTTAAAAGAAGTATTCCCATTAATGTGTGATTGATATTTGTGTGTAAACTTGGATTTGATTTAACACCTTGGATTAGACTTTATAGGCTGCTTTTTATGTTAATGATAAGAACTTACTGATAGAGACCTCTTACGGTGATGTGCCTTCACATTTGGTGTAGCTTGAGGTCCTAGACCTCTGTCTGTATTTGGTTGAAGCTTTTATCCAAGGTAATTACATTAAGTACCATTTTTAAAACACATTCTTTGTTTATGCTACTGTATCATTGTTATACCCTCTCTCCTTCATTTCAGTTTTGGGCAAATTATCTAATGTCTCTGGATTTAATTTAACACTGGTGATAAAACACAGAATAGCTGGGTTCCTTGTTTAGTTCTTTTTGAAAAGCCAAATTGGAATTCTTTTTAAAAATTTGTGGTAAAATTCCCACTGTCTTTTTTTTTTTTAATTTTTTTTTGTTTTTAAAGATTTTTTTAATTTATTTATTTGACAGAGAGAGAGATAGCGAGAGAGGGAACACAAGCCGGGGGAGTGGGAGAGGGAGAAGCAGGCTTCCCGCTGAGCAGGGAGCCCGATGCGGGCCTCGATCCCAGGACCCTGGGATCATGACCTGAGCCAAAGGCAGACGCTTAACGACTGAGCCACCCAGGCGCCCTCCCACTGTCTTTTTTTAATTTAGATATGGTGTGAGGACAGGTTTATTTTATGAAGTTCAAGGAGTGTGACTGTTAAGGTGTTTTTTGTTTTGTTTTTTTAGTAGTGTTTAATCATGAATTGAGGTCCATTTTGTTCTCCAAAAGCACTAAATTTAGCAAGCCTATTTGATAGTCTTCTCTTCCCTGCAAAATTTTGGGGTCATATTTGTGGTTTTCTAGTGGTGTGGTACCTTCCTGCCTAATGTCCACTTGCTTGTTGTTTTTCTAATCCAGAGGTATTCTAACTTTAATAATGCAGCTTTTTATTTCAGGAAGTTCTTTGTATTGAAACATGAATAAAATTATGCAGGCATAGAATTAAATCACTTAGAAGAAGTATAAGTGTTTTAACAATAAAGAATCTTTAAAAAATTTAGTAATATTTCTTTCTCTATAGATCTTAACTATATAATCTGAAAAATCCATCTGGGGAAAACATACTTGCCATTAGAGAACACAGTTTATTTATTTTTATTTTTAAAGATTTTATTTATTTGAGAGAGAGAGTGAGAGAGAGCATGAGAGCGGGTTGAGGGACAGAGGGAGAAGCCCAATGTGGGACTCGATCCCTGGACTCCAGGATCCCCGGACTCCAGGATCATGACCTGAGCTGAAGGCAGCCGCCTAACCGACTGAGCCACCGAGGCGCCCAGAAAACACAGTTTAAATTATTGGATTTAAATAACTAAGCCACTTGAATGTGTTACATACTATTATATTTCATAAAGATTTTACTGTCATAGCATAGTGATACATTATGGTCAAATTTTTTTCTTATTTTTAAGTATATGTTTTGTATATTTTATTTTGTTTAGAAACAACTTTTTGAAAAGGAAATGTGCAGTTTCTTAATGGTATATTAATAGATTTTTCTGATATTGAACTAGTCTTCATCTGTTGTTTTAGATAGCAGAATTTAATTTGTCATAATTTTACTTAGAATTTTTGAACCTGTGATCATTAGAATTTAAGGACAAATTTATAAAATGAAACTTTCTGCAACTATGATCAATAAGAATGTTATAAATAATAGTACTAATCATACCTTCTAAGAAATATATCCTTTTTTTTTAAAAGATTTTATTTATTCATTTGAGACACAGAGGTACAGAGAGAGAGAGCATGAGCAGGAAGAGGGGCAGAGGGAGAGGGAGAAGCAGGCTCTGCGCTGAGCCAGGAGCCCGATGTGGGGTTCGATCATAGGACCCTGGGATCATGACCTGAGCCAAAGGCAGACGCTTTAACCATCTGAGCCATCCAGGCACCCCTAAGAAATACATCCTAAGAAATGGTTTGTAAATCTATTGCCAACAAGACTTGCTTCATTAATGTTAGGCATTTGTGATGCAATTAATAGTAACATTTCCAAGGTAATATTACTGGTGGTGGTTTGCAAGGAAGAATAAAGGAGAGTCAAAGAGAAGAATCAGTGGTTTTCAAAGCCGTGACCAGTGGGAAGGGCTGCCCTGAGTAGCTGACATTAGTGTTCATGGCAGATTGAGCTCTTTAGGGAAAGGTCTGCATAAGTTTAGATTTGTTTTTGAGAGAAGTGGGAAGTAGTGAAGATTATTGGGTAGGAGAATGGCATGGTAAAATAGTTAAGGAAATTATTCTTGTGTGCAATGTGGATTGAAGTAAGGAAAATGTGAAGGAGCTCATTGAGCTGCTTTTGTCATTAAACTGTGAAGTAAAGACCTGGATGATGGTGGACTAGTAGGAGATGGAGATGGGATTGATGGGAGACTTATTACCTAGGAAAAATTTAGAGTGCTGTTGTTCATTCATATGACAAATTTTGGGTAAATATTATTTACTCTATGTCCAAAACTTAATGATAGATGCTGGGAATATGGTAGTTATCATACCCCTCACCTCCCACTCTGAAAAGACATGATCCCTGCTCTTACGGAGTTTACCATCTAGTGGAGGAGGTATCCATTAAAGAATCACACACAAATCACAGAATAAATGGAAAATTGTAGCTATGATAAGTGCTATGAAAAAGAGAGATGTGGACATTTTGCTAATCAGAGAGTCAGGGAATGTTTTCCTGAGAAAATGATTGAACTGAAGGAATAGTGGAGTTTAACCAGGTGACAAGAAGTCAAAGTTTAACTGTTAGGCTACCTCCAAAAATATGTAATTCTTAGCTTGTGTTGAATTTGAAATGACAGCCAGGTATTTCAAGCAATTTCCAGTAAAAGGATGTAAATTTGGAACTAAACCTTGAACTGAATCTAAATTTTAGTCATTCAGCTTAAAAGGCTATAGTTGGAGGTATGAAAGTGGTTGAGGCCTCTTAAAGAATGTGTAAGTAGAAGAGTATGATTGCAAGGACTGAGCCTGGGGAATGCTTACAATTGAGGGTTGGAAAAGAAGCTTGTGGAGGGAATTACAGGGAACAGAAGGAGTGGTTGAGAGTTAAAAGAAGATTTAGAAGAGTTTAATTGTAGAAGCCAAGGAGGGAATTTTTAGCTGTGGGAGCCAAGGAAAGGGAAATTTGAAAGGAGGTGGTAGTTATCACTAGGGTAAATAGCATAATAGTTAAGGTTAATGACTGAGAAAAGGGGGCATGGTGTTTGGTATAATTGAGATAGAACAGTTTCTATAGAACCCAAATTTGAATCTATTTCAGGAGTTTGATAGTGGTGACAAGATGAGAATAGCCAGAAGGGAGGATATTCCAGTTAAATAAAGATTTTTCAAGGTTAAAGAAATCTATTTTAGTTTAAAAGAAACCAATAGAAGGTGAAAGATTAGAAATGTTGAGAAGGAAGAAGATGAATATAAATGCTCATAAAGGAAGAAAGGAAGGGAGGAGATTCAAATCATTTGGGTGACAGAAAACATTATGTATAATTTTTTTGAAGAACTTAAAGGCTATAGCTCTTATGAATTTCACAAATCTTACCAGTTCCCAAGAGAGTTGCTATCTTAGGTTGCTATGATCCACAGAGTAAAGATTATTCTGCTTTTCTTCTTTTTTTCCTTCCTCGGAACTGTTTTATTCTGAAGTTAAATTTCAGCAAAAGTAAATAGAGGTGTTTAGCTCTGTTGTCCAAAATAATTGCGTAGCTGCTTTCTAAATTGTCACCATGTTGATTAATATTGCAGAGTAGTTTTGGGGTGAGGCCAAACACTTGGGACTTTGTGCCCCACAAATAATGTTTAGTAAGCCTGGATGACCTCTAGGAAAGTAGATCAGAAATGGCCTAAATGCCATTCTGTAGTAGATCCAGAACATTTGGAAAAAGCACCATAAGTAGCTACTGTAAAGAAGAATTGTAGCTGTAGGAAATGTCAGGATTACTAAGAGTGAACATTCTGAATCTAGCTAGAAGTTTTTCACACTTGATCTTAGCCAAAAGCCCAAGAAGCTGTAGCTAGAAGTTTTTCAATACATTGTATAATACCTGAATTTTATCAGTGTGTCATCTCATTTTTGTGTCTGTGTAGAAGGACCTGGCTTTTTGGGCTCTGAGTATATATGCTTGCTTGCAGCAGCACAATGTTGTATTCCCAGTTCCCAGCCCAGTGCCTCCTAGATGCTCAATAAATCCTTGATGGAAAAAGAAAGTAATTTTTTACTGGCTGTGAGTAACTAGAAAATTATTTTAAATTTTGCTGCCACTAATGCAAACAAGGAGTATCTTGTTTTGTATGGTTTATTTTCAAACTTCGCATCTATCCTACTGTTTTTTTAGAGAGAGTGTGTGTGTATGTGAGCAGGGGAGGGGCAGAGGGAGAGGGAGAGAGGGAGAGAGGGAGAGAGAGAGAGAATGAATTAAGCAGGCTCCACGCTTAGTGCATAGCCTGCCGCAGGGCTGGTCCCCACGACCCTGAGATCATGACCTGAGCCGAAATCAAGAGTCTGACGCTTAATGCACTGAGCCACCTAGGCTCTCCCCTGCGTACACGTTCAAGAACAACCTAAAACTATGCCATCCATTTTTTCCCATTCTTTTTTTTTATTGTGATAAAATATATACCAATAGAATTTAGCATTTTAACTATTTTAAGTGTTCAGAATGAATTAGGTACATTCACATTGTTGTTAAACCATCAATCACCACCATCCATCTTCAGAATTTAATCATCCCTAACTGAAAATCCTTACCCATTAAACACTAACTGTGCATTCTGCTTCCTTCTAGCCCCTGGCAATCACCATTCTTTCTGTTTCTGAATTTGACTTCTCTAGTACCTCAGATAAGTGGAATCATACCATATTTGTCCTTTTGTGTCTGGCCTGTTTCACTTAGTGTTAATGTATTTAAGGTTCATCCATGTTTTGGCATGTATCAGAATTTATTTTTTTAAGGCTGAATAATATTCCATTGTATGTGTAGACCATATTTTGTTCATCCGTTCATCTGTCAGTCATGTTGTCTTGCTTCTGCCTTTTGGCTATTGTGAATTATGTTGCTAGGAACATGTATGTATAAATATCTGTGACCTTGCTTTCAGTTCCTTGGGATATATACTCAGAAGTGGAATTGCTGGATCATATGGTAATTTTATTTTTAATTTTTTGATGAATGGGCATACTGTTTTCCACAGTAGTGGCCACCATTTTACATTACCACCAGTGGTGCACAGAGTTCCAGTTTCTCCACACCCTCTCCAACACTTGTTATTTTCTGTTTTCTTTTTTTCATTTTTAAAAATAGTAACCATTTTAATGGATGTGAAGTGATATCTTACTGTGGTTTTGATTTATATTTCCCTAATGATTAGTTTTGTCGAGCATGTTGATGTGTTTATTGGCCATTTGTATACCTTCTTTGGAGAATTGCCTTTTAAGTACTTTGCCCATTACTAATTGGGTTGTTTTGTTGTTGTTGTTGAGTTGTAGGAGTTTGTTATGTATTCTGGATATTAAGCTCTTATCACATAAATGATTTGCAAATATTTTCTCTCATCCAACAGGGTACCTTTCACCCCAATGATTGTGTACTTCAGTGCACAGAATTTTTTAATTCTGATGTAGTCCAGTTTATTTTTGTTGTTGTTGTCTATGCTTTTGGTGTCATAGCCAAGAAAGCATTGACAAATTCAATTATAAATTTTTTCCCCTGTCCTCTCTTCTAAGATTTTTATAGTTTTAGCTCTTACATTTAGGTCTTGGATCCATTTTGAGTTAAATTTTGTACTTGCTGTAGGGTAAGGGCCCAACTTCATTCTTTTGCATAAGGATATGCAGTTTTTCTAATACCATTTGTTGAAAAGACTGTCCTTTCCCCGTTGAATGGTCTTGGCATCTTTGTTGAAAATCATTTGATCATATATGATAACGTTTCTTTCTGGGCTCTTTATTCTGTTCCATTGGTCTGTGTGTCTTTATGCCAGCACCACAGTTTTAATTACTGTAGCTTTGTAATAATTTTTGAAATCAGTAAGTGTGTGAGAGCTCAAATTTTGTTCAAGATTGTTTTGGCTAGGGGTGCCTGGGTGGCTCAGTCGTTAAGCGTCTGCCTTCGGCTCGGGTCATGATCCCAGGGTCCTGGGATCGAGCCCCGCATCGGGTTCCCTGCTCCGCGGGAAGCTTGCTTCTCCCTCTCCACTCCCCCTGCTTGTGTTCCCTCTCTCACTGTGTCTCTCTCTGTCAAATAAATAAAAAATCTTAAAAAAAAAAAAAAAAGATTGTTTTGGCTATTCAGGGTCCCTTGAGATTCTATATGAATTTTAGGACAGATTTTTCAAAAACCATTATTGGGGGGGCACCTGGGTGGCTCAGTCGTTAAGCGTCTGCCTTCGGCTCAGGTCATGATCCCAGGGTCCTGGGATCGAGCCCCGCATCGGGCTCCCTGCTCTGCGGGAAGCCTGCTTCT
Organism: Halichoerus grypus; assembly: GCF_964656455.1. NCBI lineage: Eukaryota > Metazoa > Chordata > Mammalia > Carnivora > Phocidae > Halichoerus > Halichoerus grypus. The sequence continues at coordinate 12,320,462 of NC_135726.1, forward strand.
CCCTCTCCCACTCCCCCTGCTTGTGTTCCCTCTCTCACTATGTCTCTCTCTGTCAAATAAATAAATAAAATCTTTAAAAAAAAACAAAACACCATTATTGGGACTTTGATAGGGATTGCACTTAATTGTAGATTTTTTTGGTAGTATTAACAATATTAAGTCTTCCAATCCATGGACATGGGATGTCTTTCCATTTATTTGTGTCTTTAATTTCTTTCCAGAATGTTTAGTGGTTTTCAGTGTGCAAGTCTTCTCTTTTAATTTATTCTTATGGGGGCGCCTGTGTGGCTCAGTCGGTTAAGTGGCTGCCTTCGGCTCAGGTCATGATCCCAGGGTCCTGGGATCGAACCCCGCATCGGGCTCCCTGCTCGGCGGAGAGCCTGCTTCTCCCTCTCCCTCTGTCTGCCACTCTGCTTACTTGTGCTCTCTCTCTCTGTTAAATTAAAAAAAAAAAAATTATTCCTCTGTATTTTTTTTTTCTTTTTGATGCTATTGTAAATGAAATCGTTTACTTAGTTCCCTTTTCAAATAATTCATTTCCCTGAGTTTTTGACTCTCAAGCTTGACCACACTGAGCCTGGAGCAATTGTCAGTTAAAATTCCTGTGTTCCCCTGGGTGCTGGCTCCAGCAGTGGTCTTCTGCTTCTGGGCTTCGGCTTCCAGTAAGCTGTGATTCTCTGTATTTGCCTGTCTCTCCAAATTTTGGCCAAGAGTTTGCCCTGTGACATAGTTCTCTTCTGGATCTAAGAAGAGCTGTTAATTTTTAGTTTGTTCATCTTTTTTCTTGTGAGGATAGGAGTGATGAGGGGTGCCTGGGTGGCTCAGTTGGTTAAGGTCTGCCTTTGGCTCAGGTCATGATCCCAGGGTCCTGGGAACGAGCCCTGCATCGGGCTCCCTGCTTAGAGGGGAGCCTGCTTCTCCCTTTCCCTCTGCCTGCCATTCCCCCTGCTTGTGCTCTCTCTGTCTCTCTCTCTCTCAGATAAATAAATAAAAATCTTTTTTTTTTTTAAGATTTTTATTTATTTATCTGAGAGAGAGAGAATGAGAGAGCATGAGAGAGAGGAGGGTCAGAGGGAGAAGCCGACTCCTGGCGGAGCAGGAAGCTGGATGTGGGACTCGATCCCGGGACTCCAGGATCATGACCTGAGCTGAAGGCAATCGCTTAACCAACTGAGCCACCCAGGTGCCCCTAAATAAAAATCTTAAAAAAAAGAAAGAAAGAAAATGAACCTAACTATTTCAAATGAGCATAACCATAAAGAGAGAAGTAAGGAGGAGGGAGAATAACTTGAGTGGCTCATAAACACACTATTTTGAGTATATATCCTCGGTCCAATGACAAAAAGAGCTGTAAACAAATACTGAACTCTAGTAGGTTTGTTTTTTCATAATGGCATAGCTTAGAATTCTAAATTTATTTTTACTCTAGTATAGGATTCAGCAAATAAATAATTTGAGGATGATAGGAACCATGTTTTCACTGTGATAGAAGGAAATTATAAACATGGATACGGAGAAAGCTAGAATGAACCCTGTGGTACTAGAGGCATCGGATATGAATAAAAATTACTTTGTAACATGTGCCTGTACATAGAGATATGAATAGATGTCTGTGTATATATATACACATATGGAGATGCATATGTACTTATGAATGTATTTATGTAAAAACATAGAAACACATACACTTTATACATTTTCTGGCTTTGCCTGCTGAAGCAATAACACTCCAGAAGCAATGAGCACATCTAGCACCTGGACCTTGGCTTCTAAATATCATTCTCCACTAAAAGGAAAGAGAGCTCCTTGGAGAAGTGAGTGACTTCAGGGCTAGGATTAGAAAAGTACAAGAGAGCCTAGGAGACTTCTGCTTTCTGGGCCGATATGTAAAGTGCTTTGAAATCATCACTCCTATCACAACCCTGAGATCACGGCCTAAGCCAAAATCAAGAGTGGGGCACTTAACAAACTGAGCCACCCAGGTGCTCCCATTTTTTTTCTTTTAATTGCATTTTTGCCTCCCCCCAGTCTTACTTTAAAAATGTTGAGTCGGTAAAAATAACACGGTTCTAGGGGCGCCTGGGTGGCTCAGTTGGTTAAGAGTCTGCCTTCGGCTTAGGTCGTGATCCCAGGGTCCTGGTATGGAGCCCCGCTTCAGGCGCCCTGCTCAGCAGGGAGTCTGCTGCTCCCTTTCTCTCTGCCCCTTCTCCTACTCATCCTCTCTATCCCTCTCTCTCAAATTAATAAAATCTTTAAAAAAAATAGCATGGTTCTAGAATTGCCTTCCTGCTACACCTTTTATCCCATTCCCATCCTTCCATTCTTTCCTGCACATTCCTAGGGTAGCCAGTCTCAGTTTTTAATTTATACTTTGTTTCCTTATGTACAAGTGAGCAGATACATGTGTAGTTTCTTATTTTCCCTTCTTTCTTACCCAAAAGGTAGTGTAGTTGATACTCTTTTGCATTTTGCATTTTTTCATTTAACGTTATATCTTGGAAATCACGTTAAATCAATTCATAGAGATCTTCCTTAGTTTATTCAGCCACTCTCCTATGCATGAGTATAAAAGTTATTTCCCATATTTCACACTTATGAACAGTCTTCCCTGAAAAGCCCTGTACTTACTTACTTTAATATTGTTGGAGTTAATGTTCCTAGAAGTGCAGTTTTGATTACTTTTGTTACTGCACCAGCAGAATGTAAGTTCCAAGGTAAATTAAAGATTTTTGAAGTTTTGTACAATTTATTGTTCACAAACAGTTGATTTTTGAAAAACCTGTTAATAGATGACTCCCCAGCTACTGCTACTGGGTGATGTAACCTGGCTGAAAAATTCCACCTATCTGAATTGCTTTAAAAGTTGAACATGAAAAAATTGAAAGAGGAAGCCTCTCCTTATCTCAGTAAGCTATGTTCAAGTTCATAAACTTACTTTTAAGTCACAAAACATTATATACTATTTCATAATTATTTTTCTTAATTAGTTCTTAGTTGTAAGTTTTGGGAAAAGACTGTCCTGTACAGCTCTGCGAGTAATATGAACTACAAGCCTGTCACTTGTTAGGAAAAAAAATCTAGACATATATTAACAACACTTACAGTTTTAAAAATTGGTTATTCATTTATTTATTTATATTAACATATAATGTATTATTTGTTTCAGGGGTACAGGTCTGTGATTCATCAGTCTTACACAAGGCCCTTGATTTAAAAAACAAAACCGTCATAGCATTTGTAGTTAGTGTGGCTTTGATTCTCAAGGAATTCCTGTAATGAACTGTTGCTTTTCTCCTACCCAACCTTTGGATCTCCTATTTTCCAGATAGGCCTAGAAAAGCCTCACTGGGATTTGTTCTTATCCGTACTAAGAGCAACATTTTCAGTTTAGTTCTTTGATTTAGCATCTTTAAAAGCCTTTAGGATTTAGATCTGTGTTTTTAAAAATGGTGCAGCGTGAGATTCAGCTGTTCTGGAAGTGTTATGCTAATACCTTTACATGAAGATCTCTTGAGTTTTTAAAATAGTTTACGCATTTAATTTCTCAAATCCTGGTATATTATTAGTACTCAACATTCCTGAGGCAGCCTTGAACCCTCTGATTCAGGATCCTAACCCATTTATGTGGATTATTAGAAGCTGGCTCTTTTTACAGAACTTTCAGGACCAGGACACATTTACCTATTTTTAACTAGTTAAAGATTACTTAAATACCTTGTAAGACCATGTCATCTTGGCAAAAAACATTGTTTCAAAGGTCTTTTCTTAAAACTTGTTTTAACTGGAGAACTCAAGATAACCTATGTAAAGGGAGAATTTGGGGAGAATTTAAGAAAACCAAACGAAACCATTATCTCCAGACTAGGTAACTTTTTGCGTACTGAACCACAGCAGAGCAGAATAGGAGTACAAGTTCAGAAAATGCTCCCATACTCACATAGACACCGTATGTCCTGGCAGACATATGGATTATTCGAGTAATACGTGCATAGTTTTAATACATGATTGTAGAAGTCAAGAGTGCTACCAGGTATATAATGGAAAACTGTAATCTCCTATTTTAGCTCTCCCCACTTTCAACTCCTTTAGCTCTTTATTCTTGCATTTACCTAATTTTTAAGTAGAATATTTATGCTGTTCTCTTGTTTTTTTTTTAATATTAGAGATTATTGATTTCTTACAAACGATTTACATTTAGTCCTCATAAAGCACACTTGACAGTATTTACTCTGAAATTGAACTTCATAGAGCAAGAAATCCTACAAAGCTACAGGATAAAATAGCCTCTGTTGCACCACAGGCAGTATTCAGACAAGTCTGTAGCTGTAGAATATGGCATTAATTGGCTGAGTTTTGCAGAAAGCTTTTACCTACTTTAATGAGATCAATTTTGGTCCATTTCCTTTTTGTCTCTCTCATTCTTATTCATCAATCATGAGTCATCAGCATACTCCTAGAAGTAAACAGTTTTTTTTTTTTTTAAAGATTTTATTTATTTGAGAGAGAATGAGAGAGACAGCACATGAGAGGGGGGAGGGTCAGAGGGAGAAGCAGACTCCCTGCCGAGCAGGGAGCCCGATGTGGGACTCGATCCAGGGACTCCAGGATCATGACCTGAGCCGAAGGCAGTCGCCCAACCAACTGAGCCACCCAGGCACCCGAAGTAAACAGTTTTTTATTTTTTTTTATTTTTTTATTTTTTTTTTTTTAAAGATTTTATTTATTTATTTGAGAGAGAGAGAATGAGAGACAGAGAGCATGAGAGGGAGGAGGGTCAGAGGGAGAAGCAGACTCCCCGCCGAGCAGGGAGCCCGATGCGGGACTCGATCCCTGGACTCCAGGATCATGACCTGAGCCGAAGGCAGTTGCTTAACCAACTGAGCCACCCAGGCGCCCCGTAAACAGTTTTTTAAAAGAGAGATCAAACTCATTGCCACTTAGGTCTGGTTGGTTAAAAAAACAAAAGCAAACAAAAAACCAACCTAAAGTTGTGTTTTATTCATTCTTTTCGTTTTAATAGAGAACAAATCTAAATTCTTGCTATAAGAATGTTTTAGTGTGAAGTCAGAATACCTAGAACAAGACATGTGATCCCCCTACATTGGTGTTTTATAATTTTCATTGTTATATTTGAGATTCTAGTTACAAATTACAATCCATTATCTATGTTTGTTTTGCATTGCTGGACCCATAGCCATGGCCCATTTTTTTTTTTTAAAGATTTTATTTGTTTATTTGAGAGAGAGAGAGAGAGAGAGAGAGAGAGCACATGAGAGGGGGAGGGCCAGAGGGAGAAGCAGACTCCCCGCTGAGCAGGGAGCCCGATGCGGGACTTGATCCTGGGACTCCAGGATCATGACCTGAGCCGAAGGCAGTCGCTTAACAAACTGAGCCACCCAGGCGCCCGCCATGGCCCATTTTAACATGGCCCAAAAGAGTTCTTTGTTAGAAAATATTTCTAGAGTCTACCTTTGGTGATTTCCTTTGTGATTCAATTTATCAGAATAGATTTACTTAAAATTGTGTGAATGTAGTTTTTAAATTGGGAAATGTTTTCTTCAACATAGGAACAGCTAAGGGTATATATGGTCAGTTTGACAGATTTTTCTGAACTGGCATTCAGTTAAGTTCTTTTTTTTAATTTTTATTTATTTAAAAGATTTTTTATTTATTTATTTGACAGAGAGAGACATAGCGAGAGCAGGAACACAAGCAGGGGGCGTGAGAGAGGGAGAAGCAGGCTTCCCGCAGAGCAGGGAGCCCGATGTGGGACTCGATCCCAGGACCCTGGGATCATGACCTGAGCCAAAGGCAGACGCTTAACGACTGAGCCACCCAGGCGCCCTTAAGTTTTTTTTTAGTGACTACTGAAAACACCATTTATATAAAACTCAGCAATGAATGGATTTTTCCTTTTATAAACAAGTACATATTGGGCAGCACTAATACAAAAGCTGTTGCTTTAGCCTTGGCATTTTACTGATCTTTAGAGATTCATTTCTCTTTCTTGATGTTTATCAGAATCTGTATAGGCTTTGCAGTTAGCAAAGTGAGTAGGATAATCCGCTGAAAGTTATTTTTTGTGTATTTTTGTTGAAGCCCAGGGTTGTGGAGGGTAGGGTCCCATGTATAGAGTATGATAGAAATCATTAGAAAAAATGAGTTGATCTCAATGTCGGTTTTCCTAAATTAGAATTAGTATATGATTTTCTCCAAGAAATAAAAATAAAAAATATTTCTTCAGCCACTCATTTAGGTTCCTATGCGTAAGTAAACAGAACTTTGTCAAAGATTATATTTTTATTTTTTAAAATTTTTTAAAAAGATTTTATTTATTTATTTGACAGAGACAACGAGAGAGGGAACACAAGCAGGGGGAGTGGGAGAGGGAGAAGCAGGCTTCCTGTGGAGCAGGGAGCCCGATGTGATGCGGGGCTCAATCCCAGGACCCTGGGATCATGACCTGAGGCGAAGGCAGAGGCTTAACAACTGAGCCACCCAGGCGCCCTCAAAGATTATATCGTAAATGAAAAGAATAAAAAATAAAGTTTTTCTTCACTAAGCTTCATTAGTTTTTTTGGCTTAGCAGTTCTTGTTAAAGCATTTTCCGGAACCTGTTAAATTAAAATCTGGAATAGATCTGTTCTCTAATTTCTTCAGCAACCTTGTTTTATGAAGCACCCATTTATGCCCATTTATATCTTAGACGAGAAATTAGCAATCTACAGCCCATGGACCAAACCCAGCCTACAGCCTGTTTTTTATGTCTCTGGATGTAAGAATGGTTTTTACAGTTTTAAAAGAAGATAACAAGATTGTAGAGATTGTATGTGGCCTGCAAAAACTAACAGTAATTATGAATGTCCCTTTATAGAATAAATTTAATATATAATATGTAATGTACATACAGCTTTTTAATGGTTTACAATTCATCTGAATTAGAAAAATGTTTTGCTATAATTTCTTTACATAATCCTACATTTATTGTAGGAATTCACTGAATTTGTCAGTTTTTATTTTGGTATGAACTTTTATTAATCAGGGCCAAATGTGTATGCATGACACCGCAGACTTTCATTAAATTAGCTTGGCTTTTTTAGAGACAGAATGTGCATGGTGCACACGTGAACCAGCACTTACGCTTGCTTTCTTATGCGGGTGTGTACATTTTTGTGATACTGCTTGAGGGGTGGTGATGAATTCGAATATTGCCATTTTTCTGTTGGTGTAGCATTTTCTCTTTGATACCTTTACTGCATAGAGGGTTATTTCCTTGAGGCTGTATTTTGATATTAAATTGGGTTGTGTATGGTTGGTTTGGATGAGAGTTTTAATACTGGTAGGTAGCTTCTGGCAAAAATTCCCTGGTTGCCTGGTTATTAATGCTTTGTCATTTATCTTATTTTATTGACTATAAAGCATACTTTTTATTTTTCACCTTAACATTTTTGAAATCAGGATGCTTCTTAAATTTTATGACATAATTATGATTGGCAGAGTTTTTTCCTGTAGTGATACATGAAATAATGGTGCATCTTAAAATCAATAAGGTATGGCTTATCTATTCTACTCATTTATAGTATCTGTTAGGTGCTTCGTTTTCTTATTCCTTATGTTAATTCCACCCTTTCTTATTTTGCTATTGCAGCCAGAATTTGTTATTTTGGAAATTTTTCATCATTTAAGGGTTTGCTTTGAGGGTTATTTAATTGAGATTGGTGTATTGATCATAAGCACCATAAACCATATCTAGTCAACATAACAATTTAGGAAAATGAACAGTTAACATAGAGTGTTTTGAGTAGTACAGTATCCTGATCTGTTACTGTTAGTTTAGTTAACAGATGGTCTGTAGGCTGGTCTTTAATATTAGTTACTATTTTGCTGAATAGACTGTAGAAGAACATTAACTAGAAAAATCTGTTCAGTTTTAGCCTTAGCTGAGATTTTCTTGAATTCTTGCACCTGGGAACACCCTGTGAATTTATAGTAATATCCTGTTGATGGAAAATAATTAGACATTACATAGTAATTGTTTTAAGACCTTTAGTGTCTCCCAAGGTGAGCCATTTTGTATTACAGAGACAGTAAGTTTTTAAAAGCCTATTTCAATGGAAAATCACAAGTCAGTATTTTCAAAAAAGGCAAGCCAAATAAAAGTAGAAAGAAGGTCAGGATTAATGCCAACTTTAAATATACAGGCATAAGTTTTTTATTTAAGTAGTGATTCCAAGCCCTTGTTGCACCTGGGGTGATTTTTAAACTATCAGGACCCAGATGTCTCCGGTAAATTAAATCAGAATGTCTGGGAGTGGTTGCTGGCATTGAATTTTTTTAGCTATTGTATTACAGAAGCAGCTGGCATTGAATTTTTTTCATTCTATTATTATTGTATTACAAAAGGAATATTTTTATAGATTACCTATGTATTTAGCCCTTTCTTTGCTCCTCATGCCTTCTTGCATCTCTGATCTTCCATCTGGGACCACTTTCCTTCTGCCTACGATACATTCTTTAGAATTTCCTTTAGTGAGGGTCTCCTCGTGGCCAGCTGTCAGGTTTTGTTTGTCTGGAAAAGTCTTTATTCTACTCTGTTCTTAAAAGATATTTTTGTTGGGTCTAGGTATCAATTATCTATTTCTGGGTAACAGACCATCCCAAACTCCGTGACTCAAAAACAACAACTGCTTCCCCATGTATCTGTAGGTTAGCAATTTGGGCCCCGCTCAATGGGATGGCTTGTCTCTGGTCTACATGGTATCAGCTCAGCTCATTCATGTATCTGTAGTCACTTGTCAGGTTACCTGGGGGCCAGACAGTCATGTGGTGGTCTGCTATAGAAATGGCAAGTTCCAATGCACAAGTACTTTTCAAGCCTTTGCTCTATTTGCTGATTTCTCATTGACCAGAGCAAGTCCGGTCGCCAAGCCCAGATTCCAAAGAGTGGAGGAATTAGACTCCATCTCTCGATGGGAGGAGTGACGGTGTCACATTTAAAGGGGTGTGGGGTGTGCATAAAGAAATGGGAGAGATTTATGGCCTTAAAAAAAATCTGTCACAGTATAGAATTTTAGGTTGGAATATTTTTTCTTTTAGCACATTTTCTTCTTTCCACTGTCTTTTGACTTTCACTGTTGCTATTGAGCAGTCAGTTCCTATGGCTTCTTTTCAAATATTCTTTGTGTTCTCTCATTCACTGTGATTTGTCTAGGTGTGAATTTCCTTTTATTTGTCTGGCTTTGGCTTTATTGAGTTTCTTTTGATTTAGTATCTTTTATCCATTCTGGAAAATTCTTAGCCATTATCTGCCTCTGCCCCACTCTTTCTCTTCTTCTTCTAGAACTTCAATTAAGTTAGATTTCTTGCTGTTTTCCCATGTTTATTTTTTTTATTTCTGTGAAGGTTTTATTATACACAGAGTGGGGAGAGGGCTCAGTCCCCGGCAGCTGCTTTCCTTTTGGCAACCAGGACTTTGCTCAGCTCCTGTTGCTTCCTCTTGGCATGGATGTGTATCCCCACTCTTTTCTTTCTTTTTTTAAAAAATATTTTAATTATTTATTTGAGAGAGAGAGCGCACACGCACAAGCGGGGAGGAGGGACAGAGGGAGAGGGAGAAGCAGGCTCCCCACTGAGCAGGGAGCCCGATGCTGGGCTCGATCCCAGGACCCTGAGATCATGACCTGAGCCGAAGGCAGAAGCTTAACCAACTGAGCCACCCAGGTGCCCCTTTTTTCTTGATGATCTTGAGGGCATACTTGCCCTTGAAGACTTTGAGCAGCTCCAAGGTGATCTGTTTGTATGAGGTGAAGCCACATAACTCACTGATCATGTCCCTTAGGAATTTGGTGTGCGTGGTGAAGCGTCCACAGTGATGGCTGTGCCTCAGCTTGCTCATGTGGCCCTTGTTGAGGCCCATGACCATGGGGTATCACAGAACCATGGCTGCTGTTGTATAAGGCTCCACATTTATTAACTTTTCTTCATGCTGCATTCTGAGTAATTTCTTTTGACTTACTTTCCAGTTTACTAATTTGCTCTTCCATTATGTCCTGCTGCTTAACTCTTTCTACCTTTTTTAAAAATAGATTTATTTATTTATTTATTTGACGAGAGAGAGAGAGAGAGAGAGAAAGAGAGAGAGAGAGAGCACGTGCGTGCGCACAAGCAGGCAGAGCGGCAGGCAGAGGGAGAAGAGAGAAACAGGCTCTCCACTGAGCAGGGAGCCTGATGCGGGGATCGATCCCAGGACCCTGGGATCATGACCTGAGCCAAGAGGCGGATGCTTAACCAACTGAGCCACCCAGGAGTCCCTACTTTTTTTTTTTTTTTTTATTTGAGAGAGAGAGAGCAGGAGCCATGGGGTGAGGGGCAGAGGGAGAGGGACAGGCAGACTCCCTGCTGAGCAGGGAGACTGTTGTGGGGACCCTGAGATTGTGACCTGAGCCTAAGGCAGACACTTAACTGACTGAGCCACCCAGACACCCCTCTTTCTACTTTTTAAAAAACTAAATTGTTATAGTTAATCATTTTTTCCTTTTTTAAATTAAGATATAATTTACATGCACTAAAATTCACTTTCGTGTGTGTGTGTACATGCAGTGGTTGTGTTTTAACGCACACATAGAGTCTTTTTTTTTTTTAGATTTTATTTATTTATTAGAGTGTGCGAGAGAGCTCAGGCGAGGGGAGTGGCAGAAGGAGAGGAAGAAGCAGGCTCACCACTGAGCAGGGAGCCTGATGCGGGGATCGATCCCAGGACCCTGGGATCATGACCTGAGCTGAAGGCAGAAGCTTAACCAACTGAGCCACACAGGCATCCCAACACATGCATAGATTCATTCCTTTTGTCTGTATATGTGTGCTTGTGCCAATACCATACTTTTTTTTAAAGATTTTATTTATTGAGAAAGAGAGAGAGCAAACAGGGGGAAGGGCAGAGGCAGAGGGAGAGAGAGAGAGAATCTCAAGCAGATTCCACACTGAGTGCAGAGCCTGGCTCGGGGCTCGATATCAAAACCCTGAGATCATGACCTGAGCCACCCAGGTGCCTCTATCACACTCTTAATTACTGTTGCTTTGTAGTAAGTCCTGAAATCTGGTACAGTGTCTTTTTACTTTCTTTTTCACAATTGTTAGGCTCTTCCAGTTCTAGATCTGCTAGATCACCTTTTATATTTTACTGTTCCGTAGAGATTTTGTCAAGTTTGTCTCATTTCTTTAACCCTTGTGCTATATAAGTTTCCACTGGACCCAGTTTTAGTTTTTGAGTTTCTTTTTTGAAAAATAGTATTTGTGAAGATTGATATCATGACCTTTATACTTTCAAAGAACAAAGAAAATTTACTTTCTATCTTGCAGTTACTATAGGATGCATTAGACCTTTTATAATTCTAAGATAACCATGTTTATAGTTTAGGCTTTCATTCAACACAGTTGAAAATTCAGAATTTTTCATTTTCTGCCTATAATGGCAAAGAGAAGAACATTGACAGAAGAAGATACTTCATAATGATATGAATTAGGAGAGAAATGTAAAGAGACAAATAGCAGCACTGTAGATTTATGTGTTTTGATATGGTAGCCACCATATCAAAGGCTATATGAGGCTATTGAGCACTTTAAAAAGTGGACTTGAGGGTGCCTGGGTGGCTCAGTCATTAAGCGTCTGCCTTCGGCTCAGGTCATGATCTCAGGGTCCTGGGATCGAGCCCCGCATCGGGCTCCCTGCTCCACGGGAAGCCTGCTTCTCCCTCTCCCCCCTGCTTGTGTTCCCTCTCTCGCTGTCTCTCTCTCTCGCTCTCAAATACATAAATAAAATCTTTAAAAAAAAAAAAAAAAGTGGACTTGAGATGTGCTGTAAGTGTAAAATGTACGTGGGATTTCAAAGACTGGAAGAGAAAAGAAATGTAAAATTTCTCAATTTTTTATATTGATTACATGTTGAAATAACATTTTGGATATATTAGGTTAAATCAAATGTATTAAAATTAATTTCACCTGTTTCTTTTCACTGTTTTAATGTGCCTACTAAGAAATGTAAAATTACATACGTTGCTCATATTACATTTCTGTTGGGCAGCACTGGCCCATACTCTAATAGTATAGAAGCAGCATTTTGGACTGAGTATTCAGATGACAGTATCCTGGGTAAATTTTCTGAAACTCAAAACCCAGTGGGTGAACAAATTATTTCTAAGGATAAAAATGAAATATATTCTTATCTAATTAGTTATTCAGCAAGGTCTTCATCAAGTAGTATTTTATGACAAGTATCTAGAACATCTTTTGCTGGAAGAATGTGCGGCAGCGTTTATATATCTTTTATGATGTTTTTGCACCAAAATTTACTAAACAAGTGGACAAATGCAGAAGTCAGGTGTGTATACAGAGGTTAATAGAAGGATAAAGGTGATGTAGAAATGAAAATATTCTGGGACGCCTGGGTGGCTCAGTCGTTAAGCGTCTGCCTTCAGCTCAGGTCATGATCCCTGGGTCCTGGGATCGAGCCCTGCATCTGGCTCCCTGCTCTGCGGGAAGCCTGCTTCTCCCTCTTGCACTCCCCCTGCTTGTGTTCCCTCTATCACTGTGTCTCTCTCTGTCAAATTAATAAGTAAAACCTTTAAAAAAAAAAAAAAAAGAAAAAGGAAAATATTCTTTGGGTTTATTATACTCATTGGTTTTTATTAATATATAAATGAAAATGTTTTGTAGTGATAGAGCAAAGAAGAAGCAGTCCTGTATTATGAGGTATCAAAATTTTAAAAACTATTGCATTTTGATGATGAAAGTACAAGAAGCAGCAGAAATAATGATAAGCTGGAATCTGTTAGAGATGTATTTGAAATCTGAGATCAGTATTTATAAGATGGTTGTGTTCTAGGTTTGTCATTGACAGCTGATAAACAGCTGAGTATGTATACCTTCAAACCCAGGAAAATATAGAATAACTATTTGGGTTTACTGTATTAAAAGGTATATTAAGATTTCTAATAAAGTTTTCTACTTTTACTTTATTCTACCCTAAATTATTCATAGAGTATTTAATATAAAAATGGTAAATAATGATTTACCTAGGATTTTTTCTAGTATTCTGATGATTCTGGTGATTACCTACATGATTTTTCTTAGTATTCTGAAGGTTAATTATGATTATTCTATTATCTCTGTCAAATAGTTCTGATAGTTCTGATAACTGAAATCTTTTAAGATCTGTTTCTTTGTCTTTCTCTTCTCATTCTAGGTGTCTTATTTCACAGTATGTTTAGTTATTTTTACTGTATGTCACTTATTGTCTTTTGGGAAATTATTTGTAGGAATGATTTGGGGCCTAAGATAAAAGTGCTCTTTTTCAGAATGGATTTTTATTTGCTTCTGTCAGGCACTTCTGACCACTACCAGTCCAGGACCACCTTTTTTTTTTTTTTAAGATTTATTTATTTGATAGAGAGACAGCGAGAGAGGGAATACAAGCACGGGGAGTGGGAGAGGGAGAAGCAGCTTCCCGCTAAGCAGGGAGCCTGATGCAGGACTCGATTCCAGGACCCTGGGATCACGACCTGAGCTGAACAGGCAGACGCTTAAGGACTGAGCCACCCAGGCATCCGCCAGTCCAGGACCACCTTAAATCAGTTTCATATTCTTGAGATTTTCCACATATTCTTGAGATTTTCTGAGATGGCCAGACAGTGCAAATCTGTGGAGGGGATGGTTTACTTGTAGTTTGCCCTTAAGAGTGTATGTAGCCGTCGCCTGGGTGGCTCAGTTGGTTATGCGACTGCCTTCGCCTCAGGTCATGATCCTGGAGTCCCGGGATCGAGTCCCACATCGGGCTCCCTGCTCAGCGGGGAGTTTGCTTCTCCCTCTGACCTTCCCCCCTCTCATGCTCTCTCTCTCTCTCTCTCTCTCTCTAATAAATAAATAAATAAATCTTAAAAAAAAAAAAAGAGTGGTATGTAGCCTTTTGAGATTCCAACTCAAAGGAGGAGCATCTCTTAGACTTTTTGCCTTGGGCAGTTCTTGGCTTTGTTTCTGCCCACATACCCTTCAAAAAGGAGGACCCATTTTGATAGGTTTAGCAAGTACCTTCAAGGCTAAAATAAGGTTTTGAGTTCTCCTGTGTTTTTGGGTATCCCCCTTTCAGCACTGGCTTGGCAGTATCTACAATATTGTTAGCTATTAGTTGCTTTTAAGATTTTTTAATCTTTGAACATTTTTAGTTGAATATGATTTGAGGATCATTCCAGATAATCTAACCCACAAGTGGATTACCACATCTGTTGTTTTTTTTCTTTAAGCCTCCTATTAGTTTACCTGTACACTAGGTTTAGGATACTCTTGATTAAGCAAATAGAAGATACACATAGAACTATAAGAATTAAATAGGTGGGGAGTCACATTTTAGGAGGGAGAGCCCAGGAGTCATTAAAATCATTGGGTGTAATGTTCATTTCAGTTTAATCAGACAAAAACTTGATTTTCTTCAGTTAATAAAAGGATGAAACAAAATATTTTTGTTATCTTTGGGGCTTTTGAGTTGGTCAAATATGTTTGTGGTTGTGCTTATCAATATGGAAAATTGAGGTTTGGTTTGAAAAGAAATGATTACCAAAACCCTTATTGATGGCTGCTTTAGTGCCTGGATGACAGAAGATCATCCATACTGATGAGTTGTGACATGCCTAGTGAAAATGTAAGGTTCAACTTTTTTTTTTTTTTTTTTTAAGATTTATATGTTTGGGAGAGAAAGAGTGCACATGTGGAGGTGCACACGGAGTGGGGAGGGGCAGAGGGAGAGGGAGAGAGAATCTTAAGCAGACTCCACACTGAGCATGAAGTCCACACAGGGCTCAGTCTCATGACCCTGAGATCATGCCCTGAGCCGAAACCAAGAGTCGGATGCTTAACCAGCTGTGCCACCCAAGCACCTCTAAGGTTCAACTCTTACATCAACCTTATTTTGAAGGAAGCTTAGTCTAGTAATTTATATTTATTTTAGTGTTCAGGTTTGCGTTTTTTGTTTTGTTTTGTTTTGTTTACAATGAGCCATTTTTCTAAGCTACCTTATATGCAGCAAAGCAATTGTAATTTGACATTCTCCAGTCTAAATCTACAGGTGAGATGTAAAAGGATGTCATCTCATTATTTTGTGTCGTACAGATTTTTTCTCTTGCACTAAAAACAAACAAATCTTTCATACCCAATTATTTTCTGTTACATTTACAGCTATGGTATAGCTAGGGAAAGGACTAGTTTTTTCTTAACACTTAACAAGTAGCTTTGCTTACTACTCCTCTTTAAGAATGTGGTTTATTATGTTGCTCTTGACTATACAAGCTAGGAATTAAGGTATTTAAGTAGGAAGATCAGATAGGAAGATCAGATATTTTAGTAACTTACAGTAGGTTGTTGCTATGATTCTTGGCCTTGGTGGTCTCAAATTAGATATGTCTTTTCTTGAGCAACAAAACAAATGGTTTAGAGCAGTGTGTCAGAGACATGGCAGAAGGTAAATCAGATGGGTGTGGTGGTGAATGGGAGCTTGAGAGCTGGTACTTATGTTCCCACTCACATTGAATCTTGCAGTTGACGAAGGCAAAAGAAGAAATTAATTAATTAATTAATTAATGTAATTGTGCCATAAGGAATGAAATTTTTGCCCCTTATGTGATTTGACAACTCTTTGTGCCTTGTAACATGCTTTGGTTTATTATGCATTAAAGTCAACACTGATGTTTACATTTTGCACAGTGAATTATGTCAAGGATCATTGTCAGCTGAGATAGTCACTATAAAGTCAAGCCGGAGTTATTCCAAGCATTGAATAATTCACAATGCTATGAATTGAAAAATTGAATGTGTTAATATTTATTAGGCTATAAACATTTAACCATATTATTACATCAGTGATCCAGTTCCACTGTTAGGAAAATATGAGCAAGTTCTGTTCCTGTACTTGTCTTTTTGTTTATTTTATTTTATTTTTAAAGATTTTATTTATTTATTTGAGAGAGAGAATGAGATAGAGCATGAGAGGGGGGAGGGTCAGAGGGAGAAGGAGACTGACTGCCGAGCAGGGAGAGCCCGATGCGGGACTCGATCCCGGGACTCCAGGATCATGACCTGAGCCGAAGGCAGTCGCTTAACCAACTGAGCCACTCAGGCACCCTTGTCTTTTTGTTTAATACACTTTTTTTTTGTTGTTTGTTTCTCTCTCAACTCTTGCATCCTTAAAGCAGTTGCAGCATCAACTGCTACCACCAGCAGCCACTAAACTGTTTTTCAGTTAGTTTCATTTCACAGACCTATCTCTGAGAAAAACAAACAGGATGACTTCTTTCCAGGATTACTTACATGTAATCAGCTTCTGGGTCTTCCAGAGAGGCAGGCATTTTATTTTTAATAGTTCTATAGAACTCATTTGATTTGTTCTTCTGTGAGACTATCATTGAAATACCTTGCAGGATTTCAGCATATGATAGCTGTAGCCAGAGATCTGTTAATAGAATTTGTGTAATTTTGAGATATAAACTTGTAGTTTGCCATCTGCCCATTAAAAAACAGATGAGACTTCAAATAAGCAGGTGAAAATTTAGTAACTCTTCCAGGCCTTATTGAAAAATATGATTTAGAGGGCTGAGAGATCCCATTGTGATTAGAAAGATAAGTGATATGAAAGTATGTCATGTTACTTTTGGAAGATACTAGACAGAAGTTGTTCTTCGGAACTAAACAGGCCCATTTGCCAGACTATAGAATAATAAGCTTTAATGTCTTAAATGTACTATGTTTCATTTTCCTGTATCCTCTTAAATTTGACGGGTGACTTCATTGCACTTAGTATTTAGTGTCTCTCTTTTCTTTTAAAGAAATCCAAATTTACTGTGTTGTCTTTACAACTTTAGATAAACATGGGCTAGATCAAAGATAATAAAATTATTCTAATGTTTCCTTCACCTTTGTTTTATCTGAGTGAGATTTAAGTAAGAAGTACATGTTCATCGGGGTGCCTGGGTGGCTCAGTCGGTTAAGCGTGTCACTTCGGCTCAGGTCACAATCCCAGGATCCTGGAATCAAGTCCCACGTCGGGCTCCCTGCTCAGCGGGGAGCCTGCTTCTCCTTCTGCCTGCCGCTCCCCCTGCTTGTGCTCAATCTGTCTCTCTGTCAAGTAAATAAATAAAATCTTTAAAAAAAAAAAAAGTACATGTTCATCACTAAATTAGTTAGGGGTTATGACTCTTTTGTGGTAACAGGAAGCCCTATCCAAACTAGGTTAAGCTAAAAAGAGAATTTGCTTCATATAACTGTAGTAAGGAATAACACTGGCTTCAGGCTTAGCTGGATACTGGAGCTCAACCTCTTAGCTGGACTCATTTTTCTCTTCCCTCTGCTTCTGGGTTGGCTTCCTTCATAGCCTCTTAACTGGTGGCAGGGTGGCCAAAGTAGCTCTTATTCCTACTCCATCTATACCAGCATTGTTTGCAAATGTTTTATTGTTTGTCATTGTCTGAGTCCCTGAAACACTTAGGAATGTTGCATGTATAGTCTGATATTGGAATCATTTGATTTCTCTTCCCAGGAATGAAGTCCCACCTGAAGTGCTGGAACAGAGTAGGATTAAAAGTGGGAGAGACAAACAGGAGCTCAGTGTATATAATAGAGTTTGAATATTGGAAGCAGTGACTTTTGTCTTTGGGAGTTTTATTTTCTGAGGTGACCCAAAACAAGATCAGTTCTATGTCTTAGGAAACTCTAAATGTTTTTACTTCACTTCTTTCATTAGAATAAAGAGATACCTGCCATTTTGCTCATTTCACATCCTAAAGAGCTGGCGTCAAACATCTCTGAACCACTGTGAGCTAGGCTAGAGCTGAGGGAGATGTTCGCAACACAGATGACTTAGAATATAGTGTTCTTTTTTTTTTTTTTTAAAGATTTTATTTATTTATTTGACAGAGAGAGAGAGAGACAGCGAGAGAAGGAACACAAGCAGGGGGAGTGGGAAAGGGAAAAGCAGGCTTCCCGCCTAGCGGAGAGCCCGATGCGGGGCTCGATCCCAGGATCCTGGGATCACGACCTGAGCCGAAGGCAGATGCTTAATGACTGAGCCACCCAGGCGCCCCTGTGTTCTTTCCACTGAAAAACAAAACACAGGAGACAAAAAATTCTCTATCTGAAAGGCAAGTCCAGGAGGCCAGTGCTCATGTTTCATACCATGAATTATAAAACTCAGCTGTTAATCAGTCCTCAGTTCTCAATAAATTTGAGAACTTTATAATAACGAAGTTTTAGTGTTTTGCTGATTTAAACAGTTTTTAACGTCTATGCAGTCATATCTCTTTATATTAAAAATAAGAATTTAAAAAGCTTTCTAGTCAGAAATGTTATTAGCATTTTATAAAAGCAAGGAGAAGTAAATGACATTCAGGGAACTCACACTTCATTTCCTCAACAAAAATAAGCTTTGTCCCGCCCTGCCTGCCCCCCCCCCATTTTTGCCACTGTCCTACCATCCTTTATTTCTTGTGTTAAATAGTTGACAAAGCTATACTACATTATCTCCTGCTTATAGACCAAGAGACAGGATTGGATCCCTGTGGTATAGGATATGTCATTTTAGTCAAGATTTTCTCCTATAGAAAGTTCAGAACACTAGGTTTTGGAAGACTATTGAAGAATCTGGATTCGTAGACTACCTACATTATTTTTCCAGGCAAAGACATTTTTCTTTCCTAGCTTCCTAAATATTTTCTTAACTGACATTTACATTCTACCTGTGATTATATATATTTTTCATTTACACTTTAGTAATATGTATTAGGTTTAAAATAATTAACATTTAAATATTTCTGTTACTTAATTTTTTGTAGGCTGTTTTTATTTCCTAGCATGGAGACTAAAACTGGTGAAGAAAATTTTTGTGTATTTTCTGCTTCCCAGCATTTATTTATTATGCACTTTCTATATTCTAGGTACAAATTTAGAGTCAGGAATACTCTTTCTGCCTTTGCAGACATTTCTGTCTCATACAGTGTGACTGTGTGATACAAAAGGCAGCTTGGAGTAGAAAAACACATGGAGGAAAAAAAAATAAGACCTGCTCAGAGCTTATTTAAATCATCTAGAAAATGAGTACGGCCTGGATTAAAGCAATGACAGAAGAAAGAGAGATTGACTTAGTCTGAACAACAGTGAAAAAAGATGACTTGGGAGAGCTTGTTAACAGGACTAAGATATGAGACATGCAGGAGAAAAAGGAATCAAAGGTAAACCCAAGGTCCCATTGCATACGTGGGGGTTGCTCACCAAAAGAATGCTGATGCCATTCGTGGTAGAAAGGAGAATTGACTTGGGGACAGAAATTAATTCTATTAAATAAATAAATGGGAGAGAAGAGACAAATCTGTATGGAATAGCAGGTAATTTACATAGATACATCTATGAGCTTAACTCAGCATTCCCCCTTCAGTATGGGTTGAACTTAGTTAATTGCTTCCAAAGAGTAGGCTATGGGAAAGTAGATGGGAGTCATTTTACAGTGGAGAAATCTGGCAGACCGTCCCTTGACCAGGTGATCAAAGTTGGCATCATCAGTGATGTCATGTTTATGCCATGTATGCCTTTCTTATGATGTGTTGAGAATGGCTCTTCCTGGGCACCTGGGTGGCTCACTTGGTTAAGTGACTGCCTTTGGCTCAGGTCATGATCTCAAGGTCCTGGGATCGAGTCCTGCATCAGGCTTGCTGCTCAGCGGGGAGTCTGCTTATCCCTCTGCCCCTCCCTCCCCAGTTGTGCCCCCCACCTTGCAAAAATAAATAAATAAAATCTTAAAAAAAAAAAAGAATGGCACTTACTCTCCAAAACCTATAACCTATGAGAAAAATATCACATAAACCTAAATTGAGGGATAGTCTACAAAATACTTGACCCCAGGCTTCCTTAAAACTCTGAAAGTCATTAGAGACGCAAAGGCTAATGATATAGAATGACTAAATCCTGGATGGGAATAATGTTTGACCAAATATCTGGGCACCCTTTGTCCCAGTCAAGTTTATACATAATCTTGTGTCACTGTCCAAAACTAAGAGAGGATAGAGGGTTAAAGAGGATAAAGTATTGGGGCACCTGGGTGGCTCAGTCATTAAGCGTCTGCCTTCAGCTCAGGTCATGATCCCAGGGTCCTGGGATTGAGCCCTGCATCGGGCTCCCTGCTCCGCAGGAAGCCTGCTTCTCCCTCTCCCACTCCCCCTGCTTGTGTTCCCTCTCTCGCTGTGTCTCTCTCTGTCAAATAAATAAATAAAATCTTAAAAAAAAAAAAAAGAGGATAAAGTATTAAGGAGGAGAGAGTTGTGTCTTAAACAGCAAAAACAGCAGAAAGCCTCAAGATGGTATAGAGATTATTTTTAATGATAAAAGTCACATAAAGTAGGAAATAAGGAACTGTAGACAGCCTCTTCATTTATTTTTTTATTTTTATTTTTTTAAAGATTTTATTTATTTATTCATGAGAGAGAGAGAGGCAGAGACAGAGGGAGAAGCAGGCTCCCCGTGGAGCAGGGAGCCTGATGTGGGACTCGATCCCAGGACACTGGGATCATGACCTGAGTCGAAGGCAGACGCTTAACTGTCTGAGCCACCCAGGTGCCCCGACAGCCTCTTCATTTAAAAAGTGAAAGGAAGATGCACAGTGACAGAATGGATAATAGAATTAACTTAAAATTTCATTTTATTTTAAGATGAGATTAATTTTTTAAAGATGGATTTAAACATTTTTATCTGCCCCTCTCTTAGGATATCCTTTTCTTCTGACTACTTCAGTCCCCAATACTTGTAGGGCCAACATAACTAATTAATAAATAAAATTTTCCTTTAAACAAGTTTAACAGCCCCTCCTCTCAAAAAAGCAGATGCTTCACATCCTCTAAAAATGTCTTGAGATTCTCACGTTTTCAAATTTATAGAAATTTATAGAAACATGGATGGAAGCCACAGAGGTTAAATCAGATTTACATGTTATAAAGCAGGTGCTCAGTGAGTTAACAAATATTATAAAATCCCAAATTGCTCTTACCCTTTTAGTTATAGTCTTCAGTAATATAGTTCAAATATTTGTGCACATTCTTTCATTTTATTATCCACCCTCCATAATTGAGTAATGGAAGACTGGCTTAAGAAGAGAAAACTGTTAAATTGGAGATGCTTCTTTTTGCTAATATTAGCACTTGCACTGTCTTCCTTCCCCCCCAGTACCAACTAGGGATTCTAATAATTTCACAAAGATGCACCTTAAGTAGTGATAGTGCCAAAGATGAAATATTGGTGGGCAAGTAGTAGTACCTCCACTCAGTAGTTCAAAAGTTTGTCAGTTGGAAAAGTCGCCAAGCACACAGTCTACAAAGGGGACAGACCATACATACACAAGACCATTCCTTCAACTTTAGGAAAAGTAGCTGTTCCACCTAATCCATAGAAACAAATACAGAAAGTCAAGTAAAATGGAGGGACAGAGGAATATGCTTCAAAAGAAAGAATAACAAAGGACCTCAGGAAAAGAACTAAATGAAAGAGAGATAAGCAATATGCCTGATTAAAGAATTTAAGTAATGATCATAAAGATACTCACTGGGCTGGAGAGAAGAGTGGGAGAACTCAATGAGACCTTCACTAAAGAGATAGAAAATATAAAAAAGAACCAGAGTTGAAGACCACAATAACTGTAATTAAAAAACACACTAGAGGGAATCAACAGTAGATGAGTGATGCAGAAGAATGTATACATGATCTGGAACACAGGGTAATGGAAAGCACACAAGCTGAACAGCAAAAAGAGAAAAGAATCTGAAAAATGAGGATAGGTTAAGTGATCTCTTGGACAACATCAAGCAAACAAATGTTTACATTATAGGGGTCCCAGAAGTAGAAAGAAAGGAGTAGAAACTGATTGAAGAAATAGTAGCTGAAAACATCCCTAACCTTGGGAAGGAAATAGACATCTAAGTCCAAAAAGCATAGTGTTACAAACAAGATGAACCCAAGGAGGTTCACCCCAACACATAATAATTAAAATGTCAAAGAGAGAATTTTAAAAGCAGCCAGAGAGAAAAAAAAAATTACCTACAAGGGAAAACCTATAAGGCTATCAGCTGATTTTTCAGCAGAAATTTTTCAGGCCAGAAGAGACTGGCATGATATATTTAAAGCACTGAAAGGAAAAAGCCTACAACCAAGAATACTCTACCTGGTAAGGTTGTCATTCAGATTTGAAGGAGAGATAAAGAGTTTCCTGGACAAAAGATAAAGGAGTTTATCACCACTAAACAAGCCTTATGAGAAATGTTAAAGAGACTTCTTTAGGTGGAAAAGGACTGGCCATAATTATGCCTAAGAAAATTATGAATAAAAAGATGTAAAATATGGCAGTATATACATAAAACATGAGGGAGGGAGAAAAAAAGGGAAGTGAAAAAGAAAAGTTTTTTTTTCTTTTTTTAGAATGTGTTTGAACTTAAATAACCATCAAATTAACATAGACTGCTGTTTACTTAGGATGTTATATATGAACCTCATGGTAACCACAGACCCAAAACCTATAATAGATATACAAAAAATAAAGAGAAAGAAAGCTAACAACACTACAGAAACCAATCAGTCACAAAGAAAAAAAGCAAGAGAAGAAGAAAGGAACAGAGAACTACAAAAAGAACCAGAAAACAAATAAAATGGCAATAAATACATAACTGTCAATGATAAGTTTAAATGTAAATGGCCTAAATCCTCTCTTCAAAAGATATAGGGTGGTGGAATGGTTAAAAAAACAAGACCCATCTATATGTTGCCTACAAGAGGCCCATCTCAGACCTAAAGGCACATACCAACTGAAAGTGAAGGACTGGAAAAACATTTACTGTACAGGTAGAAGCAAGAGAAAAGCCAAGGTAGCAATACTTAGACAAAATAGACTTTAAAACAAAGGCTGTAACAAGAGACAAAGAAGGGGATTACGTAATGATAACGGGATCAGTCCAATAAAAGATATGTAACAGTTATAAATATCTACATACTCAACACTGGAGCATCTAAGTACATAGAGCAAATTAAAGACACAAAGAGAGAAATTGATGGTAATACAATAATAGTAAGGGACTTTAACAGCCCACTTACATCAGTGGATGGATCATCCAGGCAGAAAATCAGCAAGGAGAGACAGTGTCTTTGAATGACACATTGGACCTGATGGACCTAACAGATACATACAGAACATTCCATCCAAAAATAACAGAATACACATTCTTCTCAAGTGCACATGGAGCATTCTCCAGAATAGATCACGTTAGGCCACAAAACAAACCTCAACAAATTTAAGAAGATTGAATCAAACCATGCATCTTTTCTGATCGTAATGGTATGAAACTAGAAATAAATCACAGGAAAAAACTAGGAAAAAGCACAAATACATGAAAACTAAACATATGATACTAAACAACAAATAGGTCAATGAAACAAAGAAGAAAGTAAAAAATACATGGAGACAAATGAAAATGGAAACATGATTGTCCAAATCTTTGGGACACAGCCAAAGTAATTTGAAGAAGGAAATATATAGCAATATAGGCCTACCTCAGGAAACAAGAAAAAGTTCAAATAGTCTAAACTTACACCTAAAGAAGCTAAAGAAAGAAGAACAAAGAAAGCTCAAGGTGCGTAGAAGGAAGGAAATAATAAAGATCAAAGCAGAAATAAATGACATAGAGAAAAAAAAGAAAAAAAATCAATGAAACCAAGAGCTGGTTCTTTGAAAAGGTAAATAAAATTGATAAACCTTTAGGAAGGCTCATCAAGAAAAAGAGAGAAAGGACCCAAATAAAATCAGAAATGAGAAGTAACAGCTGACACCACAGAAATACAAAGGATTATAAGAGAAGAGTATGAAAAATTATATGCCAACAAATTGGACAACCTTGAAGAAATAATTTCATAGAAGCATAAGATCTTCCAAAACTGAACGAGGGAGAAATAGAAAATCCAAACAGACCAATTACAAGTAACGAAATTGAATAAGTAATCAAAAAACAGTAAGATAAAAAGTCCAGGTCCAGATGGATGGATTCACAGGTGAATTCTACCAAACGTTTGAAGAAGAATTAATACTTATTCTTTTCAAACTATTCCAAAAAATAGAAGAGGAGGGAAAGCTTCCAAATACATTCTACAAGGTCAGCAATACCATGATACCAAAACCAAAGATGCCACAAAAAAAAGAAACTACAGGCCAATATCTCTGATGAACATAGATGCAAAAATCCTCAACAAAATATTAGCCAGCTGCACAGAAATGCATTAAATGATCATTCACCATGATCATATGGGATTTATTCCAGAGATGCAAGGATGGTTCATTATTCACAAATCAATCAACATGATATACCACATCAACAAAATGAAGGATAAAAATCATATGATCATCTCAGTAGATGTAGAAAAAGCATTTGACAAAATTCAATATCCATTCATGATAAAAACTCTCAACAGAGTGGGTTTAGAGGGAACATACCTCAACATGATAATGGCTATATATGAAAAACCCACAGCTACCAGCATCCCCAGTGGGGAAAAACAGAGTTTTTCCTCTAAGACCAGGCAGAAGAGAAGGATGTCCACTCTCACCACTTTAATTCAACACAGTATTAGCAGTCCTAGCCACAGCAGTCAGACAAGAAAAGAAACAAGAGGCATTCATATTTGTAAAGAGGAAGTTAAACTCACTATTTGCAGATGACGTGATACTCTACATAGAAAATCCTAAAGACTTCACTAAAAAAACTACTAGAAGTAATAAATGAATTCAGTAAGTTGCAGGATATAAAATTAATACCCAGAAATCGGTAGCATTTGTATATACTAGTAATAAAAGTAGCAAAAAAATTAAGAAAACAGCATCATTTGTAATTGCACCAAAAAGAAGAGGGGGGAGGGTTGGAGAGAGAAGCAGACTCCCTGCTGAGCAGGGAGCCCATTGCAGGACTCGACCCTGGGACTCCAGGATGATGACCTGAGCGGAAGGCAGTCGTTTAACCAACTGAGCCACCCAGGCGCCCCAAGAATTAATATTATTTAAAAGTCCATATTACCCAAAGCAGTCTACAGATTCAGTGCAGTCCCTATCAAAATACCAACAGTATTTTTCACAAAACTAGAACAAATAATATTAAAATTTGTATGGAACCACAAAAGACCCTGAATAGCCAAATAGTCAAAGAAAGAAAAACAAAGCTGGAAGTTTGACAATTCCAGATTTTAATATATACTACAAAGCTGTAGTAATCAAAACATTATGGTACTAGCACAAAAATAGACATGTAGATTAATGGAACAAAATAGAGAGCCCAGAAATACACCTGTGATTTTGTGGTCAATTAATCTATTACAAAGGAGGCAAGAATACACAGTGAGGAAGAGGCGGTAACTTCACTAAATGGTGGTGGAAAACTGGACAGCGACATGTAAAAGAACAAAACTGGATCACTTTTTGACACCGTACACAAAAATAAACTCAAAATGGATTAAAGACCTTAATGTGAGATCTGAAACCATAAAAATCCTAGAAGAGAACGGAAGCAGTAATTTGTCTGACATAGGCTATAGCAGCATTTTTCTAGATAGGTCTCCTAATGCAAGGGGAAAAAACAAAGTAAACTATCGGAACCACATCAAAATAAAAAGCTTTTGTATAGTGAGGGAAGCCCTCAACAAAATTAAAAGGCAAACCTACTGAATGGGACAAGATGTTTACAAATTATATATCTGATAAGGGATTAATATTCAAAACATAAAGAACTTATATAACTCAACACCAAAAAACCCCATTAAAGAAGGAGGAGGTGCACCTTGGTGGCTCAGTCAGTTAAGCGGCCAACTCTTGGTTTTGGCTCAGGTCATGATCTCAGGGTCCTGGGATCAAGGCGCTCATTGGGCTCTGTGCTCAGTGGGGAGTCTGCTTGAGATTCTCTCTCCCTCTGCCCCTCCCCCTGCTCGTTTATCCTCTCTGTCTTTAAAATAAATCTTTTTTTTTTTTTTTTTTCTTAAGGGGCTCCTGGGTGCTCAGTCATTTAAGCCTCCCTCTTGATTTTGGCTCAGGTCATGATCTCAGGGTTGTGAGATCGAGCCCCATGTCAGTCAACTCCTGGTTGAACGTGGAGCCTGCTTAGGATTCTCTTTCTCCCTTTCTCCCGCTCTCACACACTTGCTTTCTTGCTAAAAATAATAATTTAAAAAAATGTAAAAATAAAAAAAAAGCAGAGGACCTGAATAGGTATTTTTCCAAAGAAGAAATACAAATGGCCAACAGTCACATGAAAAGATGCTCAACATCACTAATCGTCAGGGGAATGCAAATCAAAACCAGAACAAGACATCCCTTTACACCTGTTAGAATGGCTAAAATAAAAAATACTTAGGGGCACTCGGGTGGCTCAGTCGTTAAGCGTCTGCCTTTGGCTCAGGTCATGATCCCAGAGTCCTGGGATCGAGCCCCGCATCAGGCTCCCTGCTCAGCGGGAAGCCAGCTTCTCCCTCTCCCACTCCCCCTGCTTGTCTCTCGCTATGTCTCTGTCAAATGAATAAATACAATCTTAAAAAAAAAAAAAAGACAAGAAATAACAAATGTTGGCAAGGATGTGGGGAAAAGGGAACCCTTATGCGTTATTGGTGAGAACGTAAATTGGTGCAGTTACTATGGATAACAGTATGGAGTTTCCTCCAAAAATTAAAAATAGAAATAACATAAGACCTAATAATTCCACTATTGGGTGTTTACCCAAAGAAAATGAAACACTAATTAGAAAAGATATATACACTCTTGTGTTTATTGCAGCATTATTTGCAATAGCTAAGATAGAGAAGCAACCTAAGTGTTCATTGATAGACAAATGGATATGGAAGGTGTTTTATATATACACAATGGAATATTATGCAACCATAGGAAAGGATGAGATCATGCTCTTTAAGACAACATGTGTGGATCTAGAGTATATTATGCTAAGTGAATTAAGTCAGACTGAAAAAGACAAATACCATTTGATTTCACTGTTACAGAATCTTTAAAAAAAAAAAAACCTAAATGAATAAACAAACAAAAGCAGAATCACACCTATAAATACAGAGAACAAACTGATGGTTGCCAGAGAGGAGGAGAGTGAGGGGATGGGCAAAATGGGTAAAGGGGAGAGGGAGATACAGTCTTCCAGTATGGAGTCGTGGGGTTAAAGGGAACAGCACAAGGAATGTAGTTATGATATTGTAATAGTGATGTATGGTGATGGGTGGTAGGTACACTTGTGGTGAGTATAGCACAATGTATAAACTTGTTGAATCACTGTGTTATACACCTGAAAATAACACTGTGTCAACTGTACTGAAAAATAAAAATTTAATTTAAATTCCTTGCATTAAAAAAAAAGTTTGTGAGGTGGTGAACACAAAATAGGAAACATTTAAAAGTCTCTTTGTTGGAGCGCCTGGGTGGCTCAGTTTGTTGATTCAGCTTAGGTCTTGATCTCAGGCTCTGAGTTCAAGCCCCATGTTGGGCTCCATGCTGGGCGTGGAGCCTACTTAATATTCTCTTTGGTATATAAATATATAACATATGAAAATCAGACTGAAAGTTGAAGATCATCTGTAAATCAAAATGCAAGTCTTTTAAATTCTTAACTACCCAGGATTTTATTGTTTTACTGCTTTATTTAAGTTAGTATGTATCCACCATTTTAGAATGTTCTTCATTCAGCATATGTTCTTTCCAAATAACTAGTCTATCTTCTAAAAAGGAGTCATTTTACTTCCCCTTTAGTATAGGGGAAACTGATTAAAAGCCCGGGCTCAAGACAGTACAGTTTCTACCAAAGAACCAAGGTGACTGCTTCTGGATGGCTGCACTAAACTTCTTTTCGGATGCTTCTGGGATACAGTCTACTGACCAGGATCTTCAGCCTTCTTGGCTTCCTGTTATCTGTTAGGTTTTAAAACTCTTCACTCAAGCGTTTGATCTGTTTTCCTATAGTGTTCAAACCAGGAATAGTGTCTTAATTAACTATACCCGGAGTTTTGGCCTATCAGTATCTGCAAATTGTATCCACCAACCAGTCACTCCGTCTTAGATCAGCATATACTCTCATTGCTTTCTAGACCCAAGCAGAACGTCCTGCCTATGTTAGTACGTAAAGAACCTCTATGATTAAAAATTGCCTTAGTTGGGAGTCTTACTGCTTTACTTCAGTTCACTTATTATGTAGTAAAATGGATAACAATCCAGTAAATAAAGATGCATAAAAGTAAAATGAAACTCACAACCTAATAGTATGTATTTACAGATAAGTTTTGTAATCTTTCTGGATCAAAGGCCCTTCTAGTTTTGCTAACTACATGAATTTGGAGCGGGAATGGAATTGCTCGGTGGGAAAAGTAGATTCACCCTTCTCATTAAGTATGAAGGGTAAATCTTCCTCTTATCAATTTAATAAAGTTCTTCACTGTTCCTGAACAGTGAAAATCTGAATACATTTTCTTTATGAGAATCCAATTAAGTTAATTGAAGTCATATTACTAGAATTGTTCTTATGAATTGTTCTTGTCTGTCCATATAATATAAGCAGCCTACATACTGTTAGACTGTTAGTTTCAGCTAGACTTTACTCCTTGGCTCCAGACTTCAGGTTATTTTGTATATAACCTGCATACTAAGATGGTCCATACAAAAGTTGGTAAATTGAAGTGATTGAGTTATCCTCAAACTAAAACAAAAAGTTTGTGGAGAGAATTCTGTGTCTGGTTTTAGTAAAAGAATTAGTATTTAAAGTCAAATTTTATAAAATGATGAAATCAATAAGCTTTTGTTGTTTGTTTCATCTCTTCTCCTTTCGGACTATTTTTGCTTTTTGTAGTAAAAACAAAAGGGATTTTCAGTGATTTAGGAATTTGGAATTGACTCTTTTTTTTTTTTTTTTTTTAAAGATTTTATTTATTTATTTGAGACAGAATGAGAGAGAGAGAGAGCACATGAGAGGGGGGAGGGTCAGAGGGAGAAGCAGGCTCCCCGCCGATCAGGGAGCCCGATGCGGGACTCGATCCAGGGACTCCAGGATCATGACCTGAGCCGAAGGCAGTCGCTTAACCAACTGAGCCACCCAGGCGCCCCTGGAATTGACTCTTAACTGTAATACAAAGTAGATGACTTATCACTAGTTTATAATTGTCCCTGAATGAACTAGTGACTGAATTTTTTCCCCAGAAATCTTCTAAATCCTGGGCTAATTGTTTGTGAGCCGTTGCTCAACCTGTATTCAGGAATGGGGACATATTTTAGTATTTAGCTCAAGGAAAACATAACTAATAAAGTTAATCTATTGCTAAGTGAAACCATATGATGTTCCACAGCAAAATACAAATATGGGTTCATCTATTCCAAACCAATTTCTTTAGTTAGCATTTTTTTTTAAGATTTTATTTATTTGACAGAGACATAGCGAGAGAGGCAACACAAGCAGGGGGAGTGGGAGAGGGAGAAGAAGCAGGCCTCCTGCTGAGCAGGGAGCCCAATGCGGGGCTCGATGTGGGGCTTGATCCCAAGACCTTGGGATCATGACCTGAGCCAAAGGCAGACGCTTAATGACTGAGCCACCCAAGCACCCCTTTAGTTAGCATTAATTAGTGAGAGAAAGCCTAGAAATGATCCTAGTTCTTGCCATAGAAGGAGAAGCTAGCTAGCAAGACTTTGTTTTCTGCCATCCTCGGCAGTATGTGAGAAGTTTGCCACTGCTGCATGATATTACAGAAACTGATTAACACACATTAACAGTTATCTTGATGTTATGCATGATTATTTTATACAGAAGCATAAAAACAGTTGTAAATCATTTGGAGAATGGGATCACATTTTAAATGTACTGATGGAATTGATTTAAAGGAAACTTGTGCTAAGTTTACATTTTTAATGTTCTGTATACTGGATCCTTTCACAACATGAATAACCGACCTATTTTATGATTTGTCAGTCTGGAACAAAGCCACTAAACAAAGAAGATTACAGTTTGGGGGGGGTTTGGTGACCCAATCCAGTTTCAAAGAAGGAAAAGTTGAAATTTGTGAACATGTTTTTAAAGCCACTACAGTGATTATTTGATCAGTATGTGACAATAGTCCATCTAGTTAGTATCACCCAAGCACAGCTATAACTGATTAAACTTTCTTTTTATTGATAGGTTTTTTACATTTCACCACAAAATCCTATAAAATAAATGGAAGGAAATTACATCTTCTTATATTAGCATCTCATCTTTGGCTATCAGTTGGTCCACTGTTGAGCAGAAAGTGAGTAAAAGTGATAGACAATGATATCATTGAATTTACAAGTTAAGGAAATGAATATTAATAAGATACATCCATCAAAAGATGATTTTATTCATGCATTTTACAAAGTTTCTGTCTATAACAGTTCTTTTCCTGACTGTTCATTTTCATCATCGTTTAATGAAGTCCCATCTGACTTTAAGTGACCAACTGATATTTAACAGCAATATATTGAGAAAAGTATAGGAGTCCAGCCCATTTATTGAACAAATCCTGTCTTTTTTTTTTTTTTTTTTAAGATTTTATTTATTTATTTGACAGAGAGAGACACAGCGAGAGAGGGAACACAAGCAGGGGGAGTGGGAGAGGGAGAAGCAGGCTTCTCGCGGAGCAGGAAGCCCGATGCGGGGCTTGATCCCAGCACCCTGGGATCATGACCTGAGCCAAAGGCAGACGCCCAACAACTGAGCCACCCAGGTGCCCCGAAGAAATCCTGTCTTAAATCATTTTGGAACAAAGTAGGGTTTAAATATGTAATGCTGAGGAATTGAACAACAAAAAAATTTTTTTCAAGACTGATTTTGTGCGAACAGTAATTCTCAAGTATCTCCTAGGGATGACTATTCTGTGTCATACCACCTGGTTTCTAAATACTCCTGCTGCTGAGGTTTACCATAGTTGTAATCCACATTGCCATGGTTAAGAATGTTGGATGGATATGCTTTGGCTGAGAATTTTTAATAATGCCATAATAAATCTAGATTGATAATTTGTATCTTTGTATATGTGAGTCCTGCTGTTACCACATGGCTCCTTCTTTAAAAGAGCTGTTTGCCATTATGGAATTTGGATATACAGTGAAAACTCAGGTTTTAGCAGCCACAAGAAGACCAAAATCATGGCAAAGTGTAAGAACTGGAGTTGAAACTGTTGTGGAGTCTATCCCTATTTTAATTAATTAATTAATTAATTTTTATTTATTTTTATTTTATTTTTTTAAGATTTTATTTATTTATTTGACAGAGAGAGATACAGTGAGAGAGGGAACACAAGCAGGGGGAGTGGGAGAGGGAGAAGCAGGCTTCCCACGGAGCAGGGAGCCTGATGCGGGGCTTGATCTCAGGACCCCGGGATCATGACCTGAGCGGAAGGCAGACGCTTAAGGACTGAGCCACCCAGGCGCCCCTTATTTATTTATTTTTAAAAAGATTTTATTTATTTGAGTGAGAGAGGGAGAATGAGGGGAGGGAGAGGGAAAGGGGGGGAGCGGGAGGGGCAGAGGGAGAAGCAGGAGACCAACACGGGGCTCCATCCCAGGACCCTGAGATCATGACCTGAGCTGAATCCAAGAGTTGCCTTCTTAATCGACTGCGCCACCCAGGCACCCCCAGAATAGTCAGATTTTGAAGAAAGATAATACAGGGTTTCAGACTCAACCATGAACTTAAATACAGGTTACCAGAGGGAGTTTCTCTCTCCTAGAAGAGGAAGTAAAAGCAGGATTTAGTGAGCTCTGTGGGAGAATGGAGAATGATCCCTGAATCATAGCCCCCGCTGTACTGAGGGTATGACTGAGGTATGGCTGCGGAGACACTGTAAAGGCAACTCCGTGGAAACCACTGGTGTTCCTCGGGTCCCTGTTGTGCTTGAAATGACCCAAGCTGATTTTGAGTTTTAAAGAAAGGTAGTTGTAGAGCAGACCGAGTGATCCTCATACATACCACTTTCACACTGGTGAATTTGTGGCTTATTTATAAGGAAACAAGCTTCCCTCATTTTTTTTAAGAGTATGGTATGATAAAAAATATATTTGGTCTTCATCCCTGGTTCCAGGCACCAAGCTCCTAAAGCCCTTGGAATTTCCTGAATGATAGGAATTCTTTTGTTATTTCTAACAAGCCTCCTTCCATTACACCTGAGTTTATGTGAATGTGGTGACTTAAGGTAGGGCCCCTAGATGGGGTTGGTCATCTGAAAGACCAAGAGTTTAGAGGGTTGGAACTTTCTGTCCCACCTACCCACCTCTAAGAAGGTGGTGAGGGTGGGTGGCTGGAGGCTGAGCTTCATAAAAGCTCTTGAACTAGACGACCTGGGGAGATTCTGGGTTGTTGAACATATCAGGGTGTTGGGAAGGTGCTTGGAAGCCCTGTGGCTCCTCTTCCCACTCTGCCCTAAGATCTTTTCCATTTGGTTATTTCTCAGTTGTATCCTTTATAATAAACTGGTTAATGTAAATGTTTTCCTGAGTTCTGTGAGTCAGTCTAGAGAGTTATACAACTTGTTGAGGGAGTCTTAGGACCCTCAAATGTGTAGCCAAGTTGGACAGAAGTACAGGTGTCCTTGGGACTTGGGACTCGTGACTGGCATCTGAAGTGAGGGCAGTCTTGTGACTGACCCTTCAACTTGTGGAGTCTGTACTAATTCCAGGTAGTATAGAATTAAATTTTTTGACACCCAGTTAGTGTAGGAGAATCTGATAGTTGGTGTCACAAAAAGTAAGCTCTGCTTTGCTTTTATATATCTTTAGTAGATATTAAAATTTGCATTAAAAAAATTACATGAGAATAAATCTAGTAAAAGAAAAAGATCTAACTAAATAGAGATAATCTTCCTGGGCTTGGAAGACTTGGAGATTCAATTCAATGCAATCCCGGTCCAAATCCCAGCAGGCTTTTTTGGGGGGAGGAGTAAAGGTAGGGAGTAGAAAACTGACAAGCTGAGTCTAAAATTTATATGGAAATGCAGGTGAACTAGAAATAGTTTCAGTAACTGAAAAAGAAGAATAAAAATAGATGTTTTGCCTTACTTGTATTTCAAGATGGTTTATAAAGACTTACTATAAAGCAATTAGGACAGTATGGTGTTATCAGGAAGATAAATTTATAAATCAGAGGTCCATGGAATGGCTTTGTGTTTTGTAAGGAAAGTTATATTGAAATAAGGCAAAACCTGTTAGCTTACATATTCCTTAAGGCTGCTTTTGACCTGCAGTTACCAAGTTGAGTATAACAGAGACCGTATATGGCCCCCAAGCCTAAAATACTGGCTGTCCCTTTAAGGTCAGCAGTTCAGAATAGAAAGTCCATGACTAGGTCTGTATATTATGGTGTCTCTACTAATCGGATGGGAGACCCCAAATGTGGGGTGACCTGATTGGGTAGAAGCTGGAGGCGCAGGCAGGTGGTGAGTTCACTTGAGCTAGAACAAAGGAGATAGAAGTTTATTGAATATACAAGGGAATGGTGGGCAGGACAGCAAAGCAGAGATTGTCTGCAGTGAGGCAGTGGTTGGGGGCTGTATTTAAAGGGGAAGGTGTAGAGGTATGGGAACACAGGGAATTTTCCTTTTTTCGTCTGGTGCCTTGTTGTAAGTAGCCCATTGCTTCATTAGGGCTTCTGGATATTTTGAGATGGGTCACCCTATGGGCCTGTCTGTATTCAGCCAGGGGCTTACAGTGGGCCCTTTTGCCTTGATCAGGCTTCCACTGCTCAAGTCTGTTGCCTAAAAGCAGCCTCTACACATATATATGGCCAAATAATTTTTGGCAAAGATGCCAAAGGGAAAGGTTAGTTGTGCTAGCACAGTTTGTTGAAGAATCTGTTATATTTATTTGAAAAAAAAATTAATTTCAGCCCTCCCTCACAACCTTCACAAAAATTAACTTGAAATTGATCATAGACCTAAACTAAAATTATAAGAATTCTAGAAGAAAATACAGAATATTCTCATCAACTGGGAATAGACAAAGATTTTTTAAGACACAAAAACATCATAAAAAAAAAATGGATGTTTGATTTCATAAAAGTTAAAATTTCTGCTTTTTTTTTTTTTTTTTAAAGATTTTATTTATTTGACACAGAGAGAGAGAGCACAAGCAGGGTGAGTGGCAGGCAGAGGCAGAAGGAGAAGCAGGCTCCCCACAGAGCAGGGGGAGCCTGATGTGGGACTCAATCCCAGGACCCTGGGATCATGACCTGAGCCGAAGGCAGTCGCTTAACCAGCTGAGCCACCCAGGCGCCCCAAATTTCTGCTCTTTAAAAGTCACCATCGGGGGTGCCCGGGTGGCTCAGTCAGTGGAACATGTGACTCTTGATCTTGGGGTTGTAAGTTTGAGCCCCACATTGAGTGTAGAGATTACTTTAAAAATATAAGTACATACATACAAATACATAAATATCACCATCAGGAAAATAAAATGGCAAATCACAGACTAGGAGAAGATATTTGTGTCTAGAATAAATGAAGACGTCTTTAATAATAAAACAATTCTAGGAGCACCTGAGTGGCTCTGTCAGTTAAGCATCCGACTCTTGATTTTGGCTCAGGTCATGATTTCAGGGTCATGAGATGAGTCCCACTTAGGCTCCACGCTGAGTATGAAGCCTACTTAAGATTCTGTCTCTCCCTCTCTGCCCCTGCCCACCTCTCCCCTCCTACCTATGCGTGCTCTCTCTTAAAAAAAAAAAACTCCATTTTCAAAAATAGGAAAAAAGGTTTGAACAGTGCTTTACAAAAAATATTAAAATGGTCACTTATCACATGTATAAATTCTGTATATCATTGGTCATCAAGGAAATTCATATTTAAACCATGAGATACCACTTACCATCCACTAGAATGGCTAAAATTAAAAACACAAGGAAGTGAAGCAGCTAGAGCTCTCATACATTGCTGGTGGTGGTGGTGGTGTCTAAATTGGTATAACCACTTTTGAAAACTGTTGTAATTATCTTATATTTCAATATTTACTTAACATATGACCCAGAAATTATAACCTTCAAATGAAAAACATACTCACATGTAAGCAGGTTTTTTCATAAGAGCCCAAACCAGAAACACCCCAATTGCCTATGGGTGAATGGATAAACAAATTATGGTATGCTTATACCACAGAGTACCACTCAGCAGCAAAAGGGAATAAATTACTGATACACACAATGGCATGGATGACCTTCACAGACATTTTGTAATTGAAAGTGAATAGACATAGAAACTATTCCATTCATATGAAATGTTGAATGGGCAGACATTTATCTACTGTGATAGAAAACAGACCATGAGTTACCTAAGGCAGGGGTGAGGACAGAAGAGACTGTAGAGGGGCACAAGTGAATTTTGGGGGATGGAAATGTTCTGTATCTTGATTGTGGTGGTGATTACGCAAACACATTTGTCAAAAGTTACCAGCCTGTACACTTAAAATGTGTGAATTTTATTATTGTAAAGTATATCTCAGAGTTGTTTTTTTTTAAATAAATTTTTATTTATTTATTTGAGAGAGAGGGAGAGAGAGAGCACAAGCAGGGGGAGCAGCAGGCAGAGGGAGAGGGAGAAGCAAGTCACCACCTGAGCCAAAGGCAGCTGCTTAACCAACTGAGCCATCCAGGCACCCCTCTCAAAGTTTATTTTAAAAAAAATTGTATTGAAATTTGATGGATAAACAGTATCTCTTTTACAAAAGTAATTTCCTCATGTCTATCCCCTAATTGAAGTCCTTTAACACTTTCTCATTGCATTTCTTTCTTTTTTTTTTTTTTTAATATTTTATTTATTTATTTATTTGAGAGAGAGAATGAGAGAGAGAGCACGAGAGGGCGGGGGGTCAGAGGGAGAAGCAGACTCACCGCTGAGCAGGGAGCCCAATGTGGGACTCGATCCCGGGACTCCAGGATCATGACCTGAGCCAAAGGCAGTTGCCTAACCAACTGAGCCACCCAGGCACCCCTGCATTTCTTTTTTTTTTTTTAAAAAGATATTTATTTGAGAGAGAGAGCATGCACGTGGTGGGGAGGGGCAGATGGAGAGGGAAAAAAAGACTCTCCACTGAGCAGGGAGCCTGATGCGGGGCTCCATCCCAGGACCCTCAGATCATGACCTAAGCTGAAGGCAGCTGCCCAGCTGGCTGAGCCACCCAGGCGCCCCTCTCATTGCATTTCTAATAAAATCGAAACTCCTTCCCGACTTTCTTTTTGAATGCATTTTCTGCCACTTTACTTGCCATGGGGCTCTGTCCACAACTGTCTTTAGCTGCTAAAACTTGGCCAGACTCTTTCCAATATGATGTTTCCTCTGCCTAGAATGCTCTTGCTACACCTCCACCTCCCCCACCCACTTTTGCATAGTTGCATCCTCTCCCTTTAGAACTCAGCTTAAATGACAGAGCTTTTCCTGCCCTCCCCATCTAAAATAAACTTCCCACTGTTACTCGTTATTCACTGGTTTGTTTCTTTCACAACAAAATTTGCTGTAGTTTTAGTCATCTGCTTGTATTTTCTTTACCTCCGTACTCTCAAATGTCAGCTCCATGAGGGAGTGCCCATGACTATCTCATCCAGCACGCATCTCCAGCACCTACACCAGAGGAAATGCAGAAGTGAACATTGTTCCCTAAGCCTGAAATCTCTCTTCCTTCTCCTATTGAAATTCCCCCTCATCTTTCAAGGCCTAGCTCAAATTACGGCTATTCTTCAAAGTCTTCTTCCAGTACCCTATTTAATTCCCCTAGGAATTATTTTCCTTCATGTACAGGCTAGTGTTGATCACGTGTTTTCAAAACTGGTGAAGGAACTTAGAACCAAAGCACAGATTGAACACTGGTTTAAGCAGAAGGACCTATAACTTAACAGAGTTCATACCTTCCAAGTCAAGACACTCGAAGGAAAAGATGGTAATTCATCCCATGGAAGACAATACTGAGTCTCAGGCAAATGTTGGATACGCTTTTGATTGCTCAGGGAAATTTTTATATAGCCTATTTTCCACATTCCCAAATTACTCATAGCAGTGGCCTAAACAATGTACTCTTCACACTTCTTTGGATAAAACTTAATTCTTCAGGAGGAAAGGTGAAGGACTGTAGGAAAAGAAAAATTGGGGGGCGCCTGGGTGGCTCAGTTGGTTAAGCGACTGCCTTCGGCTCAGGTCATGATCCTGGAGTCCCTGGATCGAGTCCCGCATCGGGCTCCCTGCTCGGCAGGGAGTCTGCTTCTCCCTCTGACCCTCCCCCCTCTCATGTGCTTGCTCTCTCTCATTCTCTCTCTCTCAAATAAATAAATAAAAAATCTTTAAAAAAAAAAAAAAAAAAAAGAAAAATTGGGAAGGTGTTTTCCATTTTCTTCTAGTTGTAATTACCTTCTTGTTTTAGACTAGCTTCTGTTGTGTCTACTTGGACTAGAGTAAGATCTTTAATAGTTGGCAGATGGAAAAAAGTATTTTATTTATTTTTAAATGTTTTATTTTAAGTAGGCTCCATACCCAATGTGGGGCTTGAACTCACAACTCTGAGATCAAGAGTCACATGCTCTACCGACTGAACCAGCCACGTGCCCTGAAAACAAAAATTTTTTTTTTTTTAAGATTTTATTTATTTATTTGACAGAGAGAGCAGGACCGCGAAAGAGGGAACACAAGCAGGGGGAATGGGAGAGGGAGAAGCAGGCTCCCCGCTGAGCAGGGAGCCCAATGCGGGGCTCTATCCCTGGACCCTGGGATCATGACCTGAGCTGAAGGCAGATGCTTAACGACTGAGCCACCCAGGCGCCCCGAAAACACGTATTTTAAAGGAGATGTCTTCTCTTTCCTCCTCTTCCTCCCCAGTAATTCTGCTGGTACATGATTTACCTCATACATTTGAAATCAGCCACATAACATCATTATAGTCTTTAGCATAACACTTAAAGTAACCATCTGTCCATCAACACACATACTTGCACACAACTTGACCAACTCCACTTTAAAGTTGGTCTTTTCTTTTTATTAAAAAAAGGGGGGGGCACCTGGCTGGTTGAGTAGGTGGAGCAAGTGGTTCTTGATCTCAGGGTTGTGAGTTCGAGCCCCACGTTGGGTGTAGAGATTACTTTAAAAAAAAAAAGATATAGCACTTGAAGGAATTTCTTATTTCTTCCTGTCATCGGCCTCTGATTAATATATAACTTCTAGGCATTAATATTCTTAGGAAATTATAACAGGAAGTTTAACAGAGCAAGTGAAAGTTGTTAAATTGCTTTTCAGCAATAATCTGTATTTGGCATACTTTGTCTTTTTTTTTTTTTTTAAGATTTATTTATTTGAGAGAGAGAGAAAGAGGGAGAGGGAAA
The DNA here is from genome assembly GCF_964656455.1 of Halichoerus grypus. Taxonomy (NCBI): domain Eukaryota; kingdom Metazoa; phylum Chordata; class Mammalia; order Carnivora; family Phocidae; genus Halichoerus; species Halichoerus grypus. Next base: position 12,358,894 of record NC_135726.1, read on the forward strand.
GAGAGAATCTCAAGCATACTCCCCAGTGAGTGCAGAGCCTGACATGGGCCTCGATCTCATGACCCTGAGATCACTACTTGAGCTGAAACCAAGAGTCAGACACTTAACTGAGTAAGCCACCGAGATACCCGTGCATACTTTGTCTTTCTTATATCAAAAGTCCTCAGTGGTTCTTAAACTCAAGCGTCCATTGAATCACCTGGAAGCCTTGTTAGAACACAGATTTAGTAGATCTAGGGGTGGAGGCCTAAGAACTTGCAGATGCTGATATTGATGCACTTTGAGAACCTGAATAGCTTGTATGAAAGTTTCTACATATTTGGGTTGGCTGGACCAAAGCTCTCTTTAGGTGAATGTTATTAGCATTTACAATTCATCTTACTCTAGATAATTTGTGTTTATTGTTGTGCAGTGTATTGGGTGGGCAGGAAAATGGAGTTTTCACTTGTAATTTTAGATTCATTCTAGTCCTTATCTTAAAATTTTCTTGCCTATGTAAAGCAGTTCATAAAACCCATTTTACTTCAGGGCAAACTAAACGCTATTTTTATTACCTATAATTAACCTAATTCAGGAAAAAGGAGCAGGCTTGGGGAAAAGGCTAGCATTGACAAAAGTGTGGAAGCTGAAAAATTGCTTTTCTGAAATTAATATTACCAGCCTCAATATAGCATTCGAAGTTGTTTTTAGAATCCTGGACCTAGTTATTCCAATCTAGGGGTGCACTTGTAAGGGTTAAATAGTTTGTTGGATTCAACATGAATATTTCCAGGCCTGCTCTGAGTTCAAACATTGTATCATCTTATTTTAGTAGTTGGAAGTGTGTTACTGTGCTAAAACTTAGAGAAGTGGCAAGAGAGAAATACAGAATCCATCCTCTTGATGAACCGTCTTTAACCTTCTCACATCTACTGCACTCGCTTAATGTTTTCAAAACGTAGTATTTCAAAAACCGTTTCTACACATTGTACCCTTACGTTTATAGTACAACTACAGAGTTTCTGTTTAAATCCTTAAAAAATATTATTTTCAGAGAATAGCTGCCAAGCTTATTCCCCAACTCTTGACTTTTGTTTGTGTCTTTGTCTTATTTCAAAGACTGAGAGCTGTTACCCAGTTGAGCGTTGAATTACAAAAGTCCAATATTTAAAATCTTAAAAAAGATCTTTTTTGGTTTAAAAATTCTTAATGTTTTAAATTTGGGAATTATCACATTTCATGGCCCAAAATAGCACACTGAATTTTTGGCAGCTTCTGTCCTGCCCATGCCAATAAAAGCAGCACCGTATGGTGTGACTACACTAGGAAACCCACACCCTGTGGAGACACTGCCTGGCATGAAGCAGAGCCGCTGCTCCCCGCGTACTTATCTTTTTAAGTCAGCATACTGGCCAAGATACATTAAGATTCCAGGATATCATGGTATCCTATCACTTGAGTCTTGTAGCTCTTTTTCCCACCAGCTTTAACGTTTGGCCACATTATAAAAACCTGTACTCAAAACTTGATGGAATCTCTCACCCATCTTCAGAAAAAAGCTTTTGAATGACTATTTTAAGAAAGGAAATTATATACTTTTTAGGACACAATTAGTACAATCAATTTAGTACTCCTTGCAGTGCTAGTACTCCTCCACAATTGTGTCTTCTCTGAATAATAATCTCTTCCTCTCCTACTAACCCTCCTCCCCTGACCAAATATCCAGAAGGAAAATAATTTGCAAATATTCATCCTAGGTGTGGGTTAAACGTTGGAAGATGGGCTAAAATTTGTAGTTCTGTGTGATGGAAAGTGTTCAGAACTTAACAAATAGAAGGGACCAGTTGCTGTCCTTTCTCTTCTGTGAATTTTGTCCTTTGTTGACTAGGTGTATTATGTTTTCCAAATAAGTGCCCTCTTCCTGTTCTTTGTCTATCCTATATTAGAGCAGTCATTTAATTCATTGTGACCTTCATCCAAATGTTTCTTAATCATATGAAATTACTATTAAGGCTTTTCAATATAAAATTGTCTAGTTCTCCTGAACATAAAGGCACAGAGGTAGGTTTTCTTTATCATATAGTTTATTACTTTTCAGTAACCTTGTTCATTTATTCTTGAAACAAATATAAGCACCTACTATGTGTACTAGCTGTACTAGGCACTGTGTATAAAAAAATGGAGTAGACAAATTTTCACCCTCCAAGAACACAGGAGCACTTTATAATACAGTTTAAAGATTTTTAAAAATTTATTCATTTATTTTAGAGAGAGAGGGCATATGTGCAAGCAAGGTGGGGGGGTGGGGGGGGGCAGAGGTGGAGGGAGAGAGAAAGAGAACCTGCAACAGACTCTGAGCACAGAGCCTGATGCAGGGCTTGATCCCACGACCTTGAGACCACAGCCTGAGCTGAAATCAAGAGTCGGACGCTTAACCGACCGAGCCACCCAGGCACCCTATAATACAGTTTAATGCTTTACTAAAGAGATACACTATGCTTGTATCTTGAGGCAGCTGATGAAATTATACGTTCTAAAGATTCAAAGGAAAATACTACATTTCAGCATTACAGAGAAGTGCTTATAAATGTTATTGCCTGGTTTGTCAAAACAAAAATGCTTAAAGCTCAGAGGGAATTACAACCCTGGTTCAAACTAAGTGACAAATAACTGAAAAATTAAATATCTCTTTAAATATTTTATGTTATTTCTAAAATTTGAATATCTAATGGTCATGTGTGATTTTTCAAAAAAATTTTGGGGAAATTATTTTTAATTTGCATATAGTGGAATATTTTGTTGGTAAGGCAGATGCCTTATATTTAAATATTTTAGGATAAGAATCTCTAGGTACTTAACCTTTTGAGGTGCTAATGTGAACATGGTTTAAGTCAGTGTTTTTCACTAGGAATGCTTTTGGTGGTTAGGAGGGACCATTCTTCATTATGCAGTACTATCCTGTGCATTGAAGGTCATTTAGCATACTTAGCCCCTTTTTATGATTTTTGTATTCATATAAAAAGCTAAATACCTGCTTACAACTGTTTGGCCCAGTAATATCAACGCAGCTTTTATTAAGTGTAAGTGAATACCAGTATGTATTCCTGATTTATTATTATTTTTTAAGGTTTTATTTATTTATTTGAGAGAGAGAAAAAAAACACAAGCAGGGGGAGGGGCAGAGAGATAAGCAGGCTCCCCACTGAGCAGGAAGCCAGACCTGGGGCTCGATCCCAGGACCCCAAGATCATGACCTGAACTGAAGGCAGATGCTTAACTGACCGAGCTACCTAGGCGCCCCAGTAGATTGTAATTTAAACATTGCCCTCCAAATATAAGTGTTACCCCCAAGTCTGTGATGAGCAAAAATGCCCCTTCATATTTTCAGATGTACCTGATTGGGAATTGGTCACTGCCTTTCTGTCTCTCATGAATAAATAAATAAAATCTTAAAGAAGGGGGCACCTGGGTAGCTCAATTGTTAATCGTCTGCCATTGGCTCAGGTCATGATCCCAGGGTCCTGGGATCAAGCCCTGCATCAGGCCCCCTGCTCAACGGGAAGCCTGCTTCTCCCCCTCCCACTCCCCCTGCTTGTGTTCCCTCTCTCGCTGCCTCTCTCTCTGTCAAATAAATAAATAAAATCTTAAAAAAAAAAACGAACAACTCTTTTCTTTAAAAAAAAAATGGGTAAGTCTTTTGCTCAACATCACAGAATCATCTGTTGGCTGAATGGAAGTCTTAAGGCTCCATATGAATGCTATTAAGTACAGAAGAATATTAAAATCTGTGTGAAAACTGAACTGGGAAAACCTAGCATACCTGAGCAGTGTTTTGAGATTTGAAAACACAGCTATAAAACAAAATTAATCCTTCACATATCAAAAACAAAACCAGCACCCAACACAAAAACCCAAACTCAAAAGAAAACTCCACCTTTTCCTTTATCTTCTTATAACTCCCTTCTAAAACCCCAAATCTAAAACCTTCTGTCATGTCACACCTAGGAAACAACACTTAATGACTATTTTCAGGAGCTAGTCTAGCCAGACTGTGACATGAAAAAGATGGTGTGTGTTTAATACCTGTTTCATGTTTATAGGCTTTTTACTTATATAAGTAAATCTTCTGATTCCCTATCAGATCTAACCCTTTATCTACTTGATAATGTCTCCACTTAATATTCTCCTACCTGGCATCTATCTTCTTTTGAATAACAACAAAACTACACATTAAAATTTAGCAATATAGGAGTATTCTGGTCAAGAACTGGTCATTGGGTAGTCCCTAATGACTGGTACTGATGTGTGATAAAAAGTCTGTTGGTTACTACTAGCAAACTGGACAAGTACTTGTTAGCTTGGTAAACTGATGCTGAGTCAAGGGTCCATCCTGGTCCTCTGGTCCCCTTCTTCCTCCAAAAAAATGAAACTGGTAACTTCTCTCCAGAAAGAGAAAATGTGGGCCTCGGTGCTGAATTGTACACTTTAAAATGGTAAATTTTGTAAATTGTATGTTATGTTATGAGTATTTATCATAAAATACCAATGAAAGAAAGAAGTGGACTTCAACTTGAGATCTGAAGCCTTAACTACTCAGTAGGAATTGTGGACGGTTTCCTTCTATCCTCATTCCTCTTCAAACACACTTTATAAGTAGAGCAGAAAGTTGGGGAACTCTTACATGCTATGGTTCACAAATTGAAATAGGAACTAGACAATCAAAGAAATCATGAAATTAAGTAATTTGGCTGATAGTCCCATACATAGATCTATAGGCACTGTGGACTATGGATGAGACTTGTTCTCGTTTTAATTTGGGCACTAGGCTCCTGGCTTAGAAATGAACTGCAAACTCTGATCATGATTTCTCTCCTGTTGGAGCTGCAGTGTACAAATACATAATCTCCCGAATCTTAAATGATGGATCAGATGATCCAACAAACAAATGCTCATCCCACAATAAGAACAAGAAAAGTTGATATATATAGTAGATGAAATGACTACTACCAGAAACTAGATATGCAACCATGATTCTTTAAAACAGTGGTCTACATCCGGATTGATCATGTCCCTAGATGATAATGTTCCACTCTCCAGTCTGGGCTGAAGAAGGACCATAAGAGAGGACTGATAACTAAGAACGACTCTGTCTGTAATGTAAGACCGCAGACCGCCTATGCTAAACATGACATAGTTGTTATTTCAGGGCATCTTTGCCCAAGAAAGACAGACTATAAATCAATAAATAACTTCACCATTTGATTCAGGGAATTCCTAAGAGATCAATTTATCAGAGTCAAGAGTCTTCTCATCTGAGCAAATAACTTCCTTATCTAACATGTTTATGTGTCAAGAAATGCTTTGGGACTCCTGGTGGCTCAGTCAGTTAAGCGTCTGCTTTGGGCTCAGGTCATGTTCTCAGGGTCCTAGGATCGAATTCTGCTTCGGGCTTCTTGCTCAGCAGGGAGTCTGCTTCTCCCTCTGTCTGCTGCTCCCCCTGCTTGTGCTGTGCTCTCTCTCTCTCTGACAAATAAATAAATAAATAAAATCTTAAAAAAAAAATTGCTTTAAGACCTTTACCTCAAAGTGTCCACCAATCCTAAATTATTGTATCACAAATCTGGCCAATCACAATCAATTCCCTTCTTCTTTTTTTTTTTTTTTTTTTTTAAGATTTTATTTATTTATTTGACAGAGGGAACACAAGCAGGGAGAGTGGGAGAGGGAGAAGCAGGCTTCCCGCTGAGCAGGGAGCCTGATGCGGGGCTCAATCCCAGGACCCCGGGACCGTGACCTGAGCCAAAGGCAGACGCTTAACGACTGAGCCACCCAGGCGCCCCTCGATTCCCTTCTTTAAAAGGCCATTTGAAACCACTTGATCTCAGACCCTAAAGCCACTGAAATATCCCAGTTTTGACTTCTTCCTGTAAAGTGGTGTTCTCCTTTCTCTATTAAGTTCTAATAAATTCAGCTTTGCTTTATTAACAGATAGTCTGGTGAAATTTAGGAGAGTATATTGGGGTCCATGCCAATTGATTCTTCAATATATAGCTCAAAGAAGGGAGTCTATAGCTAAACTGGGAAAAACTCAATTGATATATTTTAAGACTGAATCTTCTGGGGGGTACAGATATCATTAATGTGCATAATATAATCTAATAAAATCTTTGAAAGTGTCCCACATTTTTTCTTGCTTGGATAATATCAACTTACAGTTGACAGAACAAGGTACTACTAAGTATATGTCAATAATCACCACTACATCAAACTATAAATGCTGAAATGATATTAATTAAACACTTACTTTGGGAAATATTGACAGATTAAAGTAAACCTTAATAAAGATGCAATATTTTACAAGAATTATCCATAATCTCCACATCATATCTTTGCCTTTTTAAAGTCATAATTTTCTATTATAAAACGGTTTGATTTTGCAACCAAAGTGCAAAGAACAAAAGACCAAGAGGATCCTTTTAATGGTACTCCAACTGAGGTAATGATCACTATGTGACCTGAATAAGTCACAACTCTCAGCGCTTCAGTTGGAATAGGTGGAAAACTAAATAAAAAGCAAGACATTTTGACTCCAGTTGGTTACGTATCTAATATGATTCCATAAAAACAATACTTCCTTTCTGAGGAAGGGGAAATAATGTTTTAGAAAGGGAGTAGTGAAAGTAAATAAAGGGAGTAGTTCACTGGGAGAAGTGAAAGGAGATAAGTGGAACAGTTGCAGATCCTTTTAGAATCACTGTTTTAAAACACTTCATAAAGTACATCAGTGGTTTAAATATGCTTCACTTCTCAGGTAAAGAACGTTCACCTACAGTGATTGAAACAAAGGACACTCCCAGCTATTTCTAAGCACTCATTACTATATAGTCTGTAGGACTGGTTATGCAGCATAGACTTTGGAAAGAAGTGGGATCAGATTTAGGTTCTTCAAGGTACTAGCTGGGCTAATTACTTAACTCTTTAAGCCTTAATTTCCTTATTTATAAATGAGGAGGATGAGTATGTATTATATATGTAGGAATAAGTAAGGCAAAACATACAAAGCATCTATGAGTGCTCACTGTAAGCATATAATAAATATTATCTATAATAATATTAGTATATTCTAGAAGAGTGTTAACTTTGTATTGCCCTAACTCCAAAATAAATCAATCTCAAAAATAAGGAAAATAAATAAATAAAAAGAGGTTTTCTTTTTAAACCTCAACTTTAGGAGTAAGTTTGTAGATACAGAGATTCTTAGCTACTGGAAGGCAACTTCAGTTTAAATAGTTCAATTACATTAGGATAAACTGAAGTAAAGGCATAAATTAATTTAGGAGATTATGGTAGAAAAATCTTATCCCGATGGAAAGAATAGTCTTTAAATGACTTCATCAAGTTTGCTTAGCACAAATAAGTGTGTGTGGAATTTCTGCCTGCCCCTCACCCTTATCTCTCAATCTAATATCCATATACAAATCCAGATGTGGTATCTATTTTGAATTTCATTTAGGTTGTTTCTAAGTAAACACAGGATTAAATACTTTTGGTTTTGTTCACTCATGTTTTAAGGCTCCAAAGAGCCTTTATATTTAAATCCAACTGCTCAGATGCAGTTATTTTTAAATATGCAAACAAACCAAGGCTATTAATCGTCTAAAATCACTTTTCTCAATCACTTGGGAAATGTTTCTAGCCCACCAGTGGCAGTCAAATGAGCACTTTTCTCATCACATCAAACTCAAGTTGATTAATTCTGTGAAAATAAATGTTACTTGTGGCCAACTGGCCAACTTAATAATAAGCAGGATCAATGACTGACAATTCAATTTAGATGTCCTGCATTCATCTGGCTTTATTATTTCAGATCACCTGACAGCCACCTGTAAACAGGTAGTATAATGCAGTGCAAAATGGCGCCTGGAGGGCTCAGTCGGTGAAGCCTCTGCCTTGGGCTCAGGTCATGATCCCAGGGTCCTGGGATTGAGTCCCTCATCAGGCTCCCTGCTCAGTGGGGAGTCTGCTTCTCCCTCTCCCTCTGCCCCTCCCCCCTGCTTATGCTCATGTGCTCTCTCTCTCTCAAATAAATAAAATCTTAAAAATAAATAAATAAAGTGGCGCAGAAGAGGTCCAGGACTACACCTAATTCTTCCAAATACACACAGATCTTACAACACTATCTTTAAAATTTTGATCATCACAATTATTATTCTTCAGAAGAAGATTAGGAAATCTAATGTCTAAAATACAGGGCTTTGACTAAAGGTCTTTGAATCTTTAGTCTACACACCAGAAATAGAGAAGATAAGGACTGGAGGAAAGTTTGCTATTTCAAAGATAATATATTATCTGCGTTGGTGGTATAGTGGTGAGCATAGCTGCCCTCCAAAGATAATATATTAAATTCCAACATGTGATACAAATGAAATACCTCACATGGACCACAGAAAGAGGACAGACCAAATAATGTAAGTGAGCCACAAAAAGCATACAAGCATTTTCCAAGAGAAATCTTAACTAAATAACCCACATCACAGAACTTGACTGGGAAAACACTCTCTGCATTAGGTAGAACATACCCAATTCATACACCTATTCAGAAACAAGAGATGGTATCTAATAACGGAAACATATTTTTGTTTCAATTTCAAAATGAAAAAAGAGACGGGGTGGGGTGGATAGTAGAAAGTCAATTTGGGATTGCTCTCTCTCTCTAAAAATCTTGCTTCTGGTGCCAGGAATTTTTTTCTTTTTAACCATCTACCTAGATTCTCTATGTTCCTTATTTTTACCTCAGTATGCAAGGAAAAAAGTTTCAGGCATTTAAATGAGACTTACCCTTTCTGTAATATGTACTAAATAAAATCCACGAAATGAAACTTTCTATGATTTATTTAAAATACACATATCAGGGGCACCTGGTGGCTCAGTCAGCTAACTGGCTGCCTTTGGCTCAGGTCATGATCCCAGGGTCGTGGGATCGAGCTCCGCATCGGGCTCCCTGCTCCGCGGGAAGCCTGCTTCTCCCTCTCCCACTCCCCCTGCTTGTGTTCCCTCTCTCGCTGTGTCTCTCTCTGTCAAATAAATAAATAAAATCTTTAAAAAAATAAAAATAAAAAAATAAAATACACACTTCAGTTGTAAACAGTACTGTACACTTGTATATGTCTACTCTGAGCCATTTGTCTGGTTAAGAATCTTACAACGCTATGATGTTGATAGCTAATTATGGCATTAACATAGGAATTCAGTGCATGTACACAAACCAATTTAGGTGATCCACGATAGATTTTAAAATAAAAATAAAATTTTAGGACATACTGAGATGTCTTAGATTATTTTATCTAATTAAGTAACTTACTAAAAACCTTTAGCTATAACTTTAATTTTTAAACTTTATCTCAAAATTAACAAATACTCAAGGAGGGGCACCTGGCTGACTCAGCCAGTGAGGTGTATGACTTTTGATCTCGGGGTTGTGAGTCTGAGCCCCAAGTTGAATGTTGAGATTGCTTAAAAATAAAATCTTAAAAAAAACTTAGCAAATACTCATTTTAAAATATAAATATGGAGTAATTTTGGCCTAAGAGCAAGTTAATGAAGTTTCAGAAAAGAAGTGAATGCATTAATACCTCCTTTCCAAAAAGTTTGCCACTGAATAAATGATCTCACTATCCATGACTTATCAAAATAATTTATTCAGTTGGTTACTAAAATTGTCCCTGCTTCCAGACAAAGAAACAGTGTATAAGAATGGGAAGCCGACTTCCTGGTTTAAAACAATCTCTTGGGGCACCTCAGTGGCTCTGTTGGTTTAGCATCCAACTCTTGATTTTGGCTCAGGTCAAGACCTCAGGGTCGTGAGATTGAGCCCCTTACCAGGCTCTGTGCTAAATGTGGAGCCTGCTTAAGATTCCCTCTCCCTCTGTCCCCCCCCAACCCCGGCTCATGCAGGCCCTCTTGAAAAATACATACATACATACATACATACATACATAACAGTCTCTTATTAGTTCACTTTGGGGCCATTAAAAATTCCTAAGTTTTTCTGGTTTTATTTTGTTCCTCTGCCCTTTTGCAGGTAGTGCCTCAGTTAAAAATAAACACAAGAAAATTCCTGTAAATCTAAGTTATCTTTTCAACCTTTTCCCTGTTTCACCAGTACCTTAATTAATAGAATTACACATCCTCTCTAAGTCTCAGAAACACAAAACAGAAAAAATAAACAGATTCTTTTTCCAGAGGTGACTGATCACCCCTGCCTTAGAATTTAAGATTAAGTAGATCTAGTTTACATCATTAATTGCCACCAAAATAGATCAGACAAAAGTATCTTGCATCTGTGTATTGACTTAAGGCTATAGTTTCCACTTATGACAAAATTCATTTTTTTTTTCATATTCAGCTTTCTTTTTGCATAGTGAGGAAACCAGCTGACCTGGTAAGACCATGAAATTGTTAAGTTCAATTCCTATTCTACCAGTTAATTTATACTATGATTTGGGAGAAGCCAATCATTAATCTTATCCTTTGCCATTAGAATTTTTTGAATCTGAACTATGGTAAAAAGAGAAAAACACATTTTTTCAAACCTTTCCCCTGTAAAAAATAGACCCATCCTTTCTGAAGCCCTCTGATGATTTTGATAGTATAACTACCAACTCACAACAGCTTACATCTGTGAAAAATACCCACTTTCAAATAGAGGGATTGTTTAAATCATCTCTGATGCCAAAAGTTGCTTTCTTGTGATATAGATACATATACACACATATCAATGTATGTGGTGTTGATTTAATCTGACGACAGCTTAAACTTGCATTTTCAGAACAGAAGAATAACTAATTTAGGATGAAAGATTTCAACTCTTAAAGTCAATATTCAGGATCAGTCTGAATGAGAACCTGACTCACAGCAAGCCCTGGAGCTGCTCCTCCGTTCTAAAAGTATCTGCCACAAGGCACCTTATTTATTCCAAACTGAGTAAGAATTTCAGATCTATGTTCTAATTCTTACTTGGTGCAACCATGACATCACAGAGCAGGCAAGTGCACAAGAAATTTTGCTATGAGTTTTACCTATCTTGAAATTCTTCCTTTAAAAATTAAAATCCTAATGATGGGCGCCTGGGTGGCTCAGTTGGTTAAGCAACTGCCTTTGGCTCAGGTCATGATCCCAGGGTCCTGGAATCGAGTCCCGCATCGGGCTCCCTGCTCTGCGGGGAGCCTGCTTCTCCCTCTCCCACTCCCCCTGCTTCTGTTCCCTCTCTCGCTATGTCTCTCTCTGTCAAATAAATAAATAAAATCTTTAAAAAATAAATAAATAAATAAAAATTAAAATTAAAATTAAAATCCTAATGAAATAAATTCTTGGCTGATCACAAAACCCCACACTCTCTGGCAGTATTTTTCTTTTCAGATAACTGAGGGCAGTGGAGCGCCTGGGTGGCTCAGTTGGTTGGTCATCCAACTTGGTTTCTGGCTCCAGTCGGGATTTCAGGTTGTGGGATCGAGCCCCCTAATGGGCTCCACGCTCAGCGCAGAATCTGCTTAGGATTCTCTCCCTCTCCCTCTGCCCCCCACCCAAATAAAATAAATAATCTTTAAAAAAAAAAGATACCTGAGGGCAGTTCCAGGAAGGCAGTGATCACAGTTTGGGCCATCACAGCACTAGGCATAGCCTGGCATTCTGTATACGTTTTTATTTGGTTGACAGAAATTCTGTCTGATCTCTAGGCTTCCAAAGGCAAGCTGTCAGTCACTGGGGTCACAATGAAATAAACAGCTTCTCCCTAACTTCTTCCTTTTGGGTCTATTTTTCAGGCTTTTTAATTTTAACATCAATTCACTAATCTAGCCCCAAATTAAAACCAAAACTATGCAATGACTTCACGCTGGACGGGACAAGAAATTACTAAATAAAGAGATCAAAGAGCACTACTCTCAGAAAATTAAGCCCACTATTTTTTTTTTTTTTAAGATTTTATTTATTTATTTGACAGAGAGAGACAGCGAGAGAGGGAACACAAGCAGGGGGGAGTGGGAGAGGGAGAAGCAGGTTTCCCGACGAGCAGGGAGCCCGATGCGGGGCTCGATCCCAGGACCCTGGGATCATGATCTGAGCTGAAGGCAGACGCTTAACGACTGAGCCACCCAGGCGCCCCTATTTTGGTTTCTTGATGAAAAAGCATTAGGACAGAGAAGGAAAAGTATCAAGAATTACATTTCTGGAGTTCCTCTGCACACATCTGAAGGAATTCATCACCATTATTTATTTAAATCCAATTCTCCAGGCAGAAACTACTCATGCTTCAAATGAGGCTTTTAGAAATGACCAAGAAAAAAAATCCCATATGAATAAACACCAATGTATTAGATCCGAAGGGGAAAAAAAGACAACTTCTGATAAGCCGACTTATCTCATGAGGACAACATTATCTCTTTAAACTCCCCCCCCCGTTTTTTATTTATTTATTTATTTATTTATTTATTTATAAAAAGATTTTATTTATTTACTTGACAGACACAGCGAGAGAGGGAACACAAGCGGGGAGTGGGAGAGGGAGAAGCAGGCTTCCCGCAGAGCAGGAAGCCCTATGTGGGGCTCGATCCCAGGACCCTGAGATCATGACGTGAGCCGAAGGCAGATGCTTAACGACTGAGCCACCCAGGCGCCCCTATACCTCCTTTTAAAAACTTCTAAAAATTAGGCAGACATAAACTGGTTACAACTTATGTATAACGTGGCTTTCTGCCTCAGAAATCAACCACTCTCATATGAAATCTCTCAGTAAATTCTGCTTCATTTCCTTCTTGTAAGCACTATTGGGGGCAGTTACAAGACTGACTGACTCTGGGAAGTGGATGTGAGGCACATAGCGATGAGTGTGGATGAGCACCTGTCAGCCTCATGTTAGGGGTAGAAAGGACCTGCATTTTCTTAGGCCTGTGGGGAGGGAAGAAATGTTGACAGGGAGAGGGCCTGAGCAGTAAAAGAAGAAAAGAAAATAGAACTAAAGAGCAAAACGTGATTATGTCCCCAAGATAACAAATGGAAGAATAAAAGAGGAAATCATAAGAAAGCCATCTCCTAGACAGAAAAGCCCCTCTCCTTAGTTTCTCAACAGCTGCTTAAGAAAAGGCATCCTTACTAGCTTCTATGGACTCTAACAAATCTGTTCCTCTGTTCTTCACCAATTCCACTCAGACCATGATCTGAGTGCCCTGGAAGTCTAAGTCAACAAAGATTCTGCATTAAATTTTAAATGCTCTTTATCCCACTAAAATTTGCTGCTAAATGAAAGAATAAAAAGGAACTTTACTCTTTTGTAAAGGGGAAATACAAACAGTAGCATTTACCTGCTAAACCGGAAACTGCTTCCATCTAATTGTCTCAGACCACTGTATACAGGCATTCAGTTTGTTATGTGAGTAGCAATTTTGTTGTGAGAAATGAAACTGTAAATTATACTTCTGTTCTATAGAAAGTAGAAAACTTTTCTTACAATATAGGGAGAAGGGAGGTAAAAGCCAGAAGAATCTATGTTTAGCCTTAATTTTTAAAAAGTATAAGGGGAAATACAGATTGCTATGTCTTAACAAACTTTGTTGAATCCACTGTTGTTTTTTTTTAAAGATTTTATATATTTATTTGACAGAGGGATAGAGATCACAAGTAGGCAGACAGGCAGGCAGAGGGAGACGGGGGAGAAGCAGGCTCCCCACTGAGCAGGGAGCCCGATGTGGGGCTTGATCCCAGGACCCTGGGATCATGACCTGAGCTTCACTGACTGAGCCACCCAGGCGCCCAAACCTAAATTACGTGCAACTTTTATTAAAAAAAAGAAAATTAAAACTAAATTATAATAAAATAAAGCTGATAAAAAGAATTTTGAAACTTGTTAAAGATGTTACTAAAACTGTGCTGAGTTATTCTGATCAATTTCGAAACCCAGAACTACTGGTAAGGATGAGAATTTACTACGCTTCCCGCTAGGGCCTGATCTTGACTTAGAATCTCTACATATTTTTTAAAAAAGAATCTCTACATATTTGACTCAAACTACATGGCATACTTATACCATTTAAATTTAGGTTAATATATTCAGTGTATGTGGTATTTAGGAGGTGATTTCAGAGTTGGAAATTTACTGGACAATGAAGTGAGGGAAAGAAGAATAAAGGATGATGGTGCCCTAGTTTCTGGGTTGGGGGACAAAGTGGATGGTGGCAGATTCACTGAGAAGTGAAATCCAGGCCCAGTAGGCTTGGAGTGGCAGGTACTCAGCTCAGTTCCAGAGCTGTTGAGATTGAAGTGCCCATGGACGTCCCCCACAGACATAGTTGGCAGTATGGGTCTGGAGCTTAGGAAAAAGGTTTAGGCCTATGATAGAGATACAGGAATTATCACATTTACCTGGGAATGAAATCATCTCGGCCAAGTGAGAACAGAACCATAATATTTAAGTACCTGATTAAGGGGGTGACTGAGAAAGAAGAGTCTGATAGAAAAGCCACAGAAAAATGTTTTTAAGTTTTTATTTTAATTGCTTAGTTAACATACAGTCTTATAGTAGTTTCAGGTGTACAATATAGGGATTCAATAATTCCATACATCACCTGGTGCTCATCGTGACTCCTTTATCGCCATCACCTATTTCACGCATTCCCCCACCCATCTCCCCTCAGGTAACCATCAGTTTGTTCTATCTTAATTTGTCTCTTTTTTTTACCCCCTTTGCTCATTTGTTTTGTTTCTTAAATTCCACATATGAGTGAAATCATATGGTATTTTTCTTTCTCTGACTTATTTTGCTTATTAGCATTATACTCTCTAGAGCTTCATCCACGTCATTGCAAATGTAAAATTTCATTCTTTTTATGGCTGAGTAATATTCCATTATATATGTATAATATATATATATATCACCCCTTCTTTATCCATTCATCAATCAGTGGACACTTGGGCTGCTTCCATAATTTGGCTATTGTAAATAATGCTGGTATAGGGGCACCTGGGTGGCTCAGTCAGTTAAGCGGCTGCCTTCGGCTCAGGTCATGATCCCAGGGTCCTGGGATTGAGCCCCACGTCGGGCTCCCTGCTCAGTGGAGAGTCTGCTTCTCCCTCTCTCTCTGCCTACTTGTGCAGAGATATCTCTCTGTCAAATAAATAAATAAAATCTTTAAAAAAAAAATAATGCTGGTATAAACATTGGGGTGCATGTATCCCTTCAAATTAGTGTTTTTGTATTCTTTGGGTAAATATCCAGTAGTGCCACCGCTGGATCATAGGGCATATCTACTTTTAACGTTTTGAGGAACTTCCACACTATTTTACACAGTGGCCTGCACTGGTTTGCATTCCCACCAAACGAACAAGAAGATTCCTTTTTCTCCATATCCTCACCAACACCCATTATTTCTTGTGTTGTTGATTTTAGCCATTCTGACAGTTATGAGGTGATATCTCAGTGAAGTTTTGATTTGCATTTCCCTGATGATGAGTGATGTTGAGCATCTTTTCATGTGTCTGTTGGCCATCTGGATATCTTCTTTGGAGAAATCTCTGTTCATATCTTCTGCCCATTTTTAAATTGGATTATTTGTCTTTTTGGGTGTTGAGTTATATAAGTTCTTTATATATTTTGGAAACCAGCCCTTTATCAGAAATGTTACTTGCAAATATCTTTTCCCATTCTGTAGGCTGACTTTTAGTTTTGTTGACTGTTTCTTTCCCTATGCAGAAGCTTTTTATTTCAATGTAGTCTTGATAGTTTATTTTTTGCTTTTGTTTCACTTGCCTCAGAAGACATATTGAGAAAAAAAGTTGCTACAGCCAATGTCAAAGAGGTTACTGCCTCCTCAGAAAAATGTTTTAAGAAGGTAGTGGTCACATATTCATGATAGCATTTATATAAAATGTCCCAAAACGGAAATTTAGAGACAGAAAGTAGATCAGTAGAGTCTAGGCGTGGGAATTAATGGGGATTAAATATAAATGGGCATGAGAGACCTTTGGGTGGGGGAATAAAAATATTCTAATACTGATTTATGGTGGTAGTTACATTATTCAGTAAAGTTACTAAAAATCACTGTAAACTTGAAATGAGTGACTATGTTAAATATCCTTCAATAAAGCTGTTATTTAAAAAGGATAAGTTTGAGTATTGCATCTTCCACACTGTGATGTGGATACTACTTCTAGTGCGAGAAAATGTTTGGTGAGATTTATAATAACCAAAATTATAGGCTCCCACACCAAGCAAGCTGGAAACCCCTCCCACAGATCTAAGCATGTATTCTAATTTTTTAAAAAGAGAGAGGTGTTTTAGTTGTTAAAGTTTATGGCAGCCCTCAAAGTTCAGAAAGTAAAACTTAGTACATATATACAGAGAGCAAAGGGATTATGTAATAAATAGATGAAAATAGAGTCGCTTGTGCCAACCCAAGACTTAATATCTAACTTAACCACAGTTTCAGTCTCTCTCAGGAATGTAATCTTAAACCACTCAACCTGGAATTTCCTAATAAGCGCTAGTGAGGTAATCTGCCTGGCAGACCCTCTCTGGTCCCCAAAGAAAGAGCCACCTAGGCGCCCTCATCATCACTTTCTTGGGAAGCTTTTGTTTCTGAGCATAAATACTCATTTTCCAAAACCCTAACCAAACTTGACCAAACCCTTACTGCTCCATCCACAATAAAGGTCACAGGAGCATTCTTCCTGGGATTGGCAGAAGAGTGGCAGTCCACACTTTGCATATTTCTTTCTGTATTGTTGTTCAGTGCCTTCAGTCCTCTGAAGATACACAGTCTCCTCATCTTCTGTGTCACAAAATTTGTGGGCATGTTTGGCAGTATCCATCACATGGAACCAATCTCAGGGCCTCATGGATAATTTCTCTGACAGTCCAGCACCAGGATTATCTGGCTGTACAAACAGTGGTAGACATAGAAGGGCTCCTTGCCATCGTCCTGGTCCCAGGTGTTGGTGCAGACTACTGACTGGGACACTACTTTAGGCATAGTCAGAGGAGCAAGCCCAAAAACTCAACATCAAGAATAATATATACTAGTTACTTCTGTAAGAACATGTTGAGTTTTAAAAGGGGTAAAAAATAGATATGACCCCCACAGAAGTGGGTGCCTGGGTGGCTCAGTTGGTTAAACGTCTGACTCTTGATATCGGCTCACGTCATGATCTCAGGGTCATATCAAAGCCCGGTGTTGTCAGGCTCCAAGCTGAGTAGGGAGTCTGCTTGAGATTCTCTCTCTCCCTCTGTCCCAACCCCTACCCCCACCCCCCTGCCGCTCACACACACTCTCTCTCTTAAATAAATTAAATAAATAAATAAAATCTTAAAAAAAAAAAAAAAAGACACCACAGACAAATTAGGGCCTTGGTTCTAGGATAGTCTCACGTAAGTGCAGAGCAGTAAGGGGTCTGTGTTGAGGTTAAGACCGATTTGTACCTTTAAAATGAAAAATACCTTTAGTGCCCTTTAATTCTAATAAAGTAAAAGGACACACACATACACACTACAGTGGGGATTAGCAAATAGTTCTGCTTTGTTTCAGATAGCATACTTGACCGATGCAAATAAATACTGGCAAGACTTTCAGCTCTGTCAGGTACTAATCCACTCATCTTCAGTGAGGTTATACCCCTGTCCTGAAGGTATGAAAACACATAACAGTCTAGCTAATTACTGAACTTAATGGCTGACAAAAAACAAACAACAACAAATTGAGCAACTCTTGACTCAGTGATGGAATAATTCATATCCATGAAGATGCCATGCCCCAGAATTTACTTTGAGATGTCAAATTAACATATAATTATAAGAAAACTTTAGAACTAGTTAAACTGACTGAATGGAAACACTCAAAATTAGTATAATTTATCATCTACTCTGCCCAGAGCAGGAAATGGCAAATACCAAATAAGGATACAGGGATCTAGTTATTGAACAAAAACTGCATAATCACATTATGGTGTAATCACATAGGATTATGGTTTTGCAAATATTAAAATTTATTTTAAAAATGTAAATTACAAAAACATGTACTTTCTCTACCGTAAGAAATACCGTGAACTCTTTCCTCATTTTCCCCCTTTTTTACTATTACGAATTAGAAATAGAGATACCTATAAACTGTAGGAGACAGTCATCCTCAAAAGAATGTTTGGAGATACTTCTTTTCACGTAAGAGCTCAACCTTTTCATCAACTTCCTATTGGGTACTGCCCAATATTCAAGAAATGTAGGGCTTGTTTTATAATGACAAGCATTTAAAATCCAATTATGGCCTTACAAAGATTCTGCCTCATTTCCCCATTGTGAATGAATGAGCTTCTCTGGAACTAAACCTTCTTCATGAGAGCCTAGAATCAGCAGGGAGGGAAAAGTTAACCTCCCATTACTCATTTTTTTCTCCCTAGCAGATGACTTAGAAATCTAGAATCCAGTTTAGTGCTGCTGGGAACATTTTAACCTAATTGTTGGGTGAAGGAAACAGATTCAGGCATTCTATGGAATGCTTAACCAGATTCCCATCTAGCCTCAAGGGAAAGAATCTTCAACAGGTGGGTCTGTCAGCTTGGCTCCTAGCCATGGCAGGCACATAGCTGTAAAGGGACAAAAGGCCTTGTTTTCCATTGCCCAGTTGCCTGGATGAAGTCAGTTTGGAGCCTATGTTACCAGAGTGACACCTGGAACATTATCATTCAGTCTAAAGTGCCTTGCATTGATAAAATATTTTGTAGAAATTCATCACAAAGGCTATACTTCCTCTGAACCATGAAGCTGTAAATACTACTATTGTAGTGCTACTATAAAAATATGGTATCAAAATTCTCCTAAAATAGCTACTCATAGTATTTTTCATACCTTATAAAAGCAGTGTATTAGATCCCCTTACATCATAGTGTTTCAGAGGCAACGTGGTAGTAAGAACTCTGAACTAGGAGCCAAAAGACTCGAGTTATGGTTCTACTTCCATTGCATATTCATTGTGTAATACCCTTCATCAAGTCACATAATTCTTTAGGCTTTAAATTTCATGTCTATAACATAGATAAATCCTGCTTTACCTACCTCACGGGGTTGCTCTAAGTAAAATGAAGTCTTTGAAAATTAGAGGGCCTTGCAAATATAAGATAGTACTGGCCTTTCATTCTCTGTAAATAATCCAATCATTTAAGCATCAAAAGCAACATTACCGCTTTCTGGTAAGCCATAATTCATGCAAAGAATATGAATTCAAAATACATGAAATACATACTTAACTGTTATGTGTATATACTGTCCCTGAAAGAATACATAAAAAATGTATTTTCAGTATATACCCTTTTGCACCTTTTGAATTTTGTGCCAAATGGAAAAAAAAATCAAAGATAATTCCGGTTTATGCTTAAACAGAGACACTTTTGAAAATATTTGGAATACATCTTCATGGTTGAGGCAATAGAAGGAGTTTGATGATACACTCTTCCCAGTCCGTATTTTTCTATTTTCTTTCTCTTCCGCTGTCTATTTCAAAGGGATGGTGAGGGCGGGGTGGGGGGGCGTGTATGGGAAGTCCACTCTCTCTGGGACATGGCGAGTAGCAATCTGGCCCTCTTAAGAGTCCTAGATTGGTAGTTCTGTTCTAAGAAAAGCACATTAACCATTCTATGGTTTAGTTTTCCCAGTATGGTCAACTTTAATGTGGGAGTTTTAGAGTGAGAGGTGAAAACAAAATTCTTTGAAAGACATGGTATGAGTAAGAAACAGAGTATCAATTTTTGTATGGTATCCTTTATATTCTTTATTTATTTGCCATTTCAATTGATATGGAACAGCTAAATACAGGTCCAAATTTGTCAAAGCAGTAGCCACTATAGCCAAATGCAAAGTGAGAACCTAAAATAGAAAATTCCCAGACATCTGACAATACTATTAATATTTATACTAAGTAAATCTGGAATGATTCTGTCAATGTAGCTCAGTACCTCTAATCCGACTATGTTACTTCTTTAGTTTTGAAAAGATAGAACCAAAAAATGCATATAAAATTACCAGATGCAAAAAAAGTCCCAAAATGAAATATAATTTCTAATGCACCATACCCAAGTATCTAAAAATATCACATTTCTTCCATACCGACCAGTTCTTAGTGTGCTGTTTACTTTAATTGGCCTAAAGAGAAGCAAATAGCGCTGAGCTGCCAGAATGTGCAGAACGCTTTCTGTATAACCCAGTGCAGATGACTAGTGCTTCTGAAGAGAAGAGCTGTGATTCGGGGACTGGCCTTTCATCTGAGTAAGAGAGCAACTGCATAATTCTGAAAGATGTGTAAGTTTTGAAGCAGGAGGCGGCAGGAAGACAAAAATGAGGTTAGGTGAGAGAGATAAAGACCATTTGAATACTGGGAAATGCTGTGTTGAAATGGGGGAAAAATAGTACCTCATTCTTTATCAGTGGACTTGAAAAGTATCAGAGAAGCAGCAAATATTTTTACACAGATAGTCTCTTCTTGAAAGAGAGTCACGTCAAGAAACTGAATGGGCAAAAGTAATCACTGTTGAACAATATAGCAGCTATGGAGAAAGATAAATATAAAATAACAGACAAATATAAAAAAGAAAACCTGAATACAGTTAAAGATAATGACAAATGCAGCTATTAGAACCTGTAGAAACTCCTATAAGTAGTCCTGACCAAAAGCTATGAAGGGTATTATGTCCTAAAGTTCACAGAATTGTCAGAAGGTCAAGGAATTAAAAGCATAATTTAGAGATACTTTATCCAAGAGATTTTCAAATTTAGGGGACCTCCTCCCTACTCCTCATGACCGTCTGAGGCACGGCCGAGGTAATCCAAAACCACTTCCCCAACCACGCTGTACCACTCTACCTTTCTACTTAAGTCAAAAATGAGGAATTCGAGGGTGCTTGGGTGGCTCAGTCAGTTAAGAGTCTGCCTTCGGCTCATGTCATGATCCCAGGGTCCTGGGATCGAGCCCCACATCAGGCTCCCTGCTCAGTGGGGAGTCTGCTTCTCCCTGTCCCTCTGCTGCTCCCCCTGCTTGTGTTCTCTATTTCTGTCAAATAAATAAATAAAATCTTAAAAAAAAAAAAAGTGATGATGACCAAATGGACTAAAGACATGGGCAAGTTCAGCTCTGTCACTGTCTACTGTCGTTGTAGAGGAGGAGGAGATTGAGGCTAGGGAAGTTGCTGACTCATATGCACACAATGCCAAAAGGACTGAAAAACAGCTGGAGCACAGAGTCCCGAGTCTTCGAGAGCTGGCTGCACTGGAAGCCAAGAAAGTGAAAATGAGGGGGACTTTGATTGACAACCAGTTCAAATGATCAGGACCTTTCTCCAAACCTGTACTGGAGGCAAACGTTTAGATCAGGAGGAGAAAGAACTTTTTCGGGACTACACCGTCTGCCTCCTACCTTTATGCCTCAGCCCCATTGATTTTCCTACATTCAGCAGGGTCTTTGCGTTCATATGATCTGCTTTCTAGAGATGGATTTTTCTAAATCTTTCTGTATATGGATCTTCTGTACTATTTTTTTGTCTATTTGATGTAAGCTTCTTCAGCTGTGTAGAAACTATGAATAGATCAGTGCTTGAGTGTCTCCAGTTTCTAAAGTAGCTGTTCTTATTCCTTCTTCAAAACAAAAATGTTTAAAGATTAAAAAAAAAAATAAGTAGTAGTAACAATACAGTATTTACCAGCTATTACCCCACCCACCTACTGGGGATGCACACAGGTAAATAACAGTAAATTACATTACCACTCTCTGCACTGTGTTTAGCATAACATAACTAATTTGGATTATGGGAAACCATTATTGGATCAGCACTGAGATTTTATTAAAATTTGTAGTTACCCCACCATGTATTAGGAAACATCAAATATGTAAGCCTAAGAATGGTCACTATAGGGTTCCTCATTTTCTCACTCAGGTCTCTGCCCTCTGCACAGAATGTGCCTTTCCGATTCTTCCCACACCCTAGCATTCTTCTGCCTTGCACAGCCCCATCTCATCTGCCTCAGCATACACAGAGCATCACATCACCAAATCACAACCTCTTTTTAAGGCTCAACTCAAATGTGCCCTCCTCCATTAAGACCCCCTCTGACTTCCTTTCTATCATCCTACTCATGGTGGTGGGTGGGGTTGGGGGGAGACTTTTTTCATTCTTTAAAGTATTAGGCTCTCCCTCCACCCAAACTCCACTCTTTGTATGATGGTTACATAAAGACTCATGTTTTATCTACCACACTAATTTACTTGAGAGCCAACATCTATAATCTGTGTCTCATACCCTTTCTTAAAACTCTCCCACTGGACCTTTACTGTAAATCCTTTTTGAAAAGATGGTTGAATGTTAAAGAATCACACAAAAGCACAACTCTTTAGTAAATCAGACAGAGCATTGTTGGAGGGCACAAAGCTTATGTTGATCACTGTCCTTTTGGAGAAACATTACTTAGCACCAGTCCCTGGATACAAGTAAGAAAAGTTAATTCTGATTGAGCCAGAATAATGCACTAAGAGGTTATGAATCTGACTGAGGGTTAAGATTCAGTTGACACTTGCTCAGGGAAAGTTTACCAAGACTAAAAGACTGACTTTTTCTGTTCATTACCAGCCATATTATGTTCAGTTTCCTTTTGCGGGGCGGGGGGAGGGGGTGGTGCGCAGGAGGGGTGTGATTTGGGTCAAGTTAATAAATGAATTGCTCATATGATTGGCACTTTACTAGGTTCTTAATGAGTAAACTCCCAGAAGAAGAATCTCTTTACTACTACTACTACAGGAGAATGTTTCTAATTACAGGGAGACATCACGTTGTTGCCCAGCCTTCAGATTTTTGCAAGGCCATAAAAGCACTGATACTGTTGACATTTTTTGTTTGTTTTCTCCTAGGTGATTAATAAACAGAATCTGTTGTCACTTAATTTAGTACCAGGTGTGATCGTGTAGGTAGTTCAACTTTAGTTGATCTAACTGTAGAATGTTCGAATTTTTTGCATGAATGTTCGAATTTTAGACGCAATCCAACTCCCAAGCATTTCTGTTTCAGAAACTGGGACAACTTCCAAGTTAGTTTTGTGAATCCTTTAATTTCTCCTGCCAGACTCATTAACTCAGCCTATTCACCTTGGGGAAATCATAGCTCAGACTTGTACTTTCTGTAAAAACCAGCCTCTTAAGTGAATGTGATAGTTGATTTAATTGAGAACATTCAGACTCAGGCTTTTCAATAGTTTATTCTGAAACCTGTTTGTTGTGCTTTGATCAGGAGAGAATGATTAAGATGAAGCACTAGGAAACCATAATCATAATATGCAAATTAACTACATTAAAAGACATGGAAATCAATAAATACCTCTATTTCTGTATTCCACATCTCAGATCTTACAGTCTCCTAAAGCTGCAGAGAATCTCAACCATCTTAGACCACTGTTTCTTAATTTTGGGGTGTCTTACGGATCTTTCTGAGATTATGATGACAGCTGTGAATTCTCAGAAAAATATACTTACACACAAAAGTTTGTATTCACTTTCAAGACAGTTTCACTCCTAAAGTCAGTTCATGATCATAGGTGAAGAAATCCCTGTTCTGTCTTCAGGGGTCTGGAGAACTGACACACCCAAAGTCACATAGCTTCTGTAGCTGAATATTTCTGTGAGTCTGTTGTCCTTTTTTCTACCATTGTATCCTTTAGTTAAAACCCATTTTGTGGGGCGCCTGGGTGGCTCAGTTGGTTAAGTGTCCGCCTTCGGCTCAGTCACGATCCTGGGGTCCTGGGATCAAGCCCCGTGTTGGGCTCCCTGCTCAGCAGGGAGCCGGCTTCTCCCTCTCCCACTCCTCCTGCTTGTGTGCGCTCTCTCTCTCTCTCTCTCTCTCTGTCTGCCAAATAGATAAAATAAAATCTTTTTTAAAAATACTTAGGGGCGCCTGGGTGGCCCAGTCGTTAAGCATCTGCCTTCGGTTCAGGTCATGATCCCTGGGTCCTGGGATCCAGCCCTGCATCAGGCTCCCTGCTCAGCGAGAGGCCTGCTTCTCCCTCTCCCACTCCTCCTGCTTGTGTTCCCTCTCTCGCTGTCTCTCTGTCAAATAAATAAATAAAATCTTTTTAAAAAATACTTTAAAAAACCCCATTTTGAATTACAGAGCTTAGAGGAAGGAATACTGGTTTTAAGCCTTAAAGTCAACTATTTCATCTTTTGCTTACCCAACATGGAGATTAAAGTACAGTCATACCCAAAACATTTATTCTTAATCTTTTAAAAAAATATTTATTTATTTGAGAGAGAGCACAAGTGGGGGAAAGGGAGAGGGTCTGAGGGAGAGGGAGAAGCAGACTCCCCTCTGAGCAGGGAGTCTGATGTGGGGCTGACCCCAGGACCCTGGGATCATGACCTGA
The DNA here is from genome assembly GCF_964656455.1 of Halichoerus grypus. Taxonomy (NCBI): domain Eukaryota; kingdom Metazoa; phylum Chordata; class Mammalia; order Carnivora; family Phocidae; genus Halichoerus; species Halichoerus grypus. The sequence goes on from NC_135726.1 coordinate 12,383,306, forward strand.
GCTGAAGGCAGACACTTAACCAACTGAGCCACCCAGGCATCCCTATCCAAAATATTTAAATGATGGATTTTAAAAGGCCAAGTGAACTAAGCAAAGTTTTTTTATAACTTGCTGTGGTTATCATAGGGCTAATGTGGATTCGTAGTTGATCTAATTACTCCAGCAGTTTCTTCCCTGGGCCACCTGCATCTAAATTCATCATGTAGCTGTCAGATCATTCTAGAGCACTTGTTCTGTTTATTCATCTTGTCTTTTTCTTGCACCTCCTGAAGATAACACCCTCCCCCCATCATTGTGCTCAACTTGAGCTACTGAGCCTTTTTTGGAAGTATCAAGCTGAAATCGTTACAGTGAGCATTAGTCACCATTTATTATCATTATTTAAACTCCAGTTTTGTTGTGTCCTAGAAGTGTACTTTGATTACTTAGTTTCTCCGTATTTCAATATCCTCATCTGTAAAATTGGACATAATACCATTTATCTTTTTTTTTTTTTAAGAGTTTTATTTATTTATTTGACAGAGAGAGACACAGCGAGAGAGGGAACATAAGCAGGGGGAGTGGGAGAGGGAGAAGCCAGCTTCCCGCTGAGCAGGGAGCCCAACGCGGGGCTTGATCCCAGGACCCTGGGATCATGACCTGAGCCGAAGGCAGACGCTTAACGACTGGGCCACCCAGGCGCCCCAATACCATTTATCTTGCAGTCCATCATGTAAGAAATTAAGGTAGCACCTAGCTCAGTTAGTTTAGTAACAACTTTTACCTTTTCCTGCTACCCATGACATTCCTTATAGGAGTCAGGCACGTGTGATCAAGCATTCAGTGCTTATCCCCTCTACAGTGTTATTGCCACATTGCTCATTCAGCATTATCTGAGCTCCTTTTCTAGTTTTAGTCCCTGCTGTGTTGGGTTGGGTTGTATCACATTCTTGTGTTTTTCTTTTTCCTTTATTCATAAGTTTCTTTATTGATACTAATGTATGCAACTTCAGGAGTTTCTTCTACAAAGTTTGGTCATTAAATTAACAGAAAGCTATTTATTTATGAGGCTTTTCATAAATTTTTCTCCTCCCAGTTCCATTGCCAAGAGGACAATTATTTATTTTCCATGAGGAAACACTTGATGTAAGAGACCCTTCTTTTTGAAGTCCAGAGTTCTGTCTCCAAAGTGATGGAGAACAGCTAATAATGTAGCAAAGCTCAGCTTCAAATCTGATGCTCCACAGGCTTGGAGCCAGCTCTTTGCCTCTGATTTGAAGCGGTGGGAGTGAGGGGAGGAGTCCTAAACTGGTTGCAAGGAAGGTTTCAGCTCTTAATCCTCTGTTTTGATCATGTTCTTCTTTATCACTTGAAAAAAAAATTACTACATATACCCCTAGTATTATATAGTTATTTTTAAGTATTAATTATTCTAGGGATGCCTCGGTGGCTCAGTCGGTTAAGCATCTGCCTTTGGCTTAGGTCATGATCCCAGGGTCCTGGGATCGAGTCCTGCATCAGGCTCCTTGCTTGGCGGGAAGCCTGCTTCTCTCTCTGCCTGCTGCTTCCCCTGCTTGTGCGCTCTCTGACAAATAAATAAAATCTTAAATATTAATTATTCTAACATATACATTATAAAAGCATTAAAATATAAATTAAAAGATGAGCTTTTTAAAAAAAGAGATTCTTTTATTTTTTTCTTGAGCCTTAGGGGTCATCTAACCTGCATCTTCTTTGGAAATCATTCATTTGGAGCATCAATCATTTGTCTAATCCTTCAGGCCTATCTCAAGTCCCTATTCTTGCTTAATTGCATGACTTCACCATTTTATCTCTCCAACTGGATTGTAAACTACCTGAGGTTAGAGACTATCTTATCTTTCTTCTGTATCCCACAGCAATGCCTTGCACAGTTTGGGGTACATCATGATTATGCAGGATTTACTTGTTGATTCATTTCTTGGGATCATTTCAGATATTCTTTCATTGATAGTTAACAAAAGTAAAAAAAAAAATCCTCAGTCTTATTCTACCTTAGTAATTGTGGGTTTTATTCCCCATGCTATTCATCTTCTAAGATTAAAGATAAGCAAGCCTATCTGCATTTATTGTTTTGCAGAAGTAGATATACTATGTCTGATGAAGTGATTTGATTGGGACATCACAGGAATGACGCAGTCTGAGAATGAACCTGTGTCAGCACCCACATCTGTTTTTGGTCCTTGAGATTGAGTACTAAACCATAGCATTTTCTCTTTATACTTCTCTGGAGTTACTTGGTGCTGGCATTATTCATGTTCCTACCGTTTGGGCATACTACTTCATCTTTTATATTTTGCAGATAGGTCTCTGTTCAGTTCCTCTGAACATCACCATGTCCTTTGATTCTAAAGACCCTTTTAAATTTCTGAAATTAATTATTTGCAATTACACGTAGACATTCTTCATAGCTATTCAGTTCTATGAGTCTCAATGGCTTAATACCGTAACCTTGTTCTTATGGCATTCCTACCTTGTCTCTTTCTGTTTTTTTTTTTTAGATTTTATTTATTTATTCATGAAAGAGAGAGAGGCAGAGGCAGAGGGAAAAGCAGGCTCCCCGTGGAGCAGGGAGCCTGATGCGGAACTCGATCCCAGGACCCTGGGATCATGACCTGAGTCGAAGGCAGACGCTTAACCAACTGAGCCACCCAGGCACCCCACATTGTCTCTTTCTGGAAAGAGACATTAAATCTAAAAAGAAAAAAATAAGACCAGTTTATTGTCAATTACAAATTAAGTTGACAAAGAGACAAAAACTAAACACTGGTTTCCAAATGTGCAGTTCATTTGTGTCCATGGCTCATGTCATTCCTTCATAAAGGCTGTAATACTCTGTACTTACTAACATAACCCACTAAATTAGATGGTAGCTGTTATCAATTGCAGCTTTAAGGTTTTAGAATTTTTATTATTTCATTTGCTTGATAGGTATATTGCTCATTTTTTTTCTTCATAACAAACTCTTCAACATTTCAAGTGCTTATAATGACAAATATTTGTTTTTCTTGCCCGTGGCTCTGCAGGGCGGTTGGGATGGCTCTGCTCGGGGCTCCAGGTTAGGTTTAGGTCTGCTTCATGTCTTTCCTTCTCCTTGGACTAGCAGCTACCTGAACATGTTCTTCTCTTAGAGAATGACAGGAGTGTGAGAGTAAAAAGCTAAACGGCCCAAGCACATTTAAAAATACTTCCGTTATGTCTGTGTAAAATCACGTTGGCCCAAGCACGTCAGGAGCCCGGCCTCCTGTCAGTGGGGCCGGCTGTATGCTCACTGCACAGCAGGAGGCTGTGCGGGGTGACAGGGCAAAGGGTGTGGGTATCAGATGCTGTTAAAGAGGAGAGAAAAACCGGGGGAAATAACCCGGACTACCACTGTAGGGAAGCAAACCGCTAAAACAGTCATTAATTTAGTAATACAGGGCCTGTGAATATAGGTCCATTGTAAACATGACAACACTTGCATATTATTTAACTACCTTCTTTTGAAAATGCTCTACCAGTGCTCTGAATTTCTTTCCAGAATGCTCTCTCTCTCTTTTTTTTTTTTTTTTTTTTTTTTTTTTACCCTTAAGTAGCCTCCACACCCAAGGTACACAGAATTCACTTCCTTTGAACAGGTTGGAATGCTATGGAAACTCAAAAAAAATGTGTCTGTTCATACAGTTGTATCTTTTTTAAAGGTATGAACAAGAACACTAAAGGAGATGTGTATTGCAGTTATGTAATATTAAACATAACCTAGTCTATTTTTTAAATTATGGAATAGAAATTTCATTTTAGGGCGCCTGGGTGGCTCAGTTGGTTAAGCGACTGCCTTCGGCTCAGGTCATGATCCTGGAGTCCCGGGATCGAGTCCCGCATCGGGCTCCCTGCTCAGCAGGGAGTCTGCTTCTCCCTCTGACCCTCCCCCCTCTCATGTGCTCTCTCTCTCTCATTCTCTCTCTCTCAAATAAATAAATAAAATCTTAAAAAAAAAAAAAAAAGATTTCATTTTATCTCTGGTTCATGGACCTGGCTTTGCAGAGTATATGTAGTCATGGGAATATGTATATAATTTCTGTTTTTAAAAAAACTTTTTTGTTTTTTTAAGATTTTATTTATCATTCGAGACACGGAGATACAGAGAGAGGGCATGAGCAGGAGGAGAGGCAGAGGGAGAGGGAGAGGGAAAAGCAGGCTCCCCGCTGAGCCAGGAGCTGGACGTGGGGCTCCATCCCAGGACCCTGGGATCATGACCTGAGCCGAAGGCAGATGTTTAACCATCTGAGCCACCCAGGCGCCCCTAAAAAAACTTTCTATTTTAAATTATATACTTGAAAGATTATAGACTCCTAAGAAGTTAAATTGAGGTCCTGTGTACCCATCACCTAGCTTTGCCTAGTGGTGACATGAGATTAGTATGTATGTATGTATTATTTGAGAGAGAGAGAGCATAAGCAGGAGGGGCAGAGCGAAAAGGAGAGAGAATCTCAAGCAAAGTCTGTGCTCAGCACTGAGCCCTGTGGGGTTCGATCTCAAAACACTGAGATCAGCACCTGAGCTGAAATTAAGAGTTGGTCACTTGACCGACTGCGCCACCCAGGCGCCCCGAGATTAGTTTTGAAATCGTTGATAAACCTTCTTTGCCCTCTTTAAAAGCCTGGGGTTTTTTGTTTTTTTGGGTGTTTTTGTTTTTGTTTTAGATATCTAACTTTCTTTAAAGAAAGGACACACCTATCATATGCCTGATCCTCTTTAGCTTTCAGAATTATGAAGTGTCCTGTAAGGATTCTGATGTCACTATTGCTTTGTTTCTTTAGTACTTTCTTCTCCATTTTCCTCATTTTCAGATTGTACCATTGATTGGGAAGTGATTATGTCTCATCTGCTTTTCTGGTATATTTCTCCCTGGCAATTTAAAATATATATAAGCCCCATTTTATTTCTTAAATTGAAGAAACATACTCAGTTAAATATTCAGATTTCTTGTTTGGAGTTTATTTTGGTAGTATTTGAAAACTTGAGGGTTTTTAACATCATCTCTTTTTTTTTTCCTTTTAGCCTGAAAATGAGATTTCTTCAGACTGCAATCATGTAAGTATGGATTTTCCATAACTCACCATATGTGCTTTATATATATGGCAGATTCAGGATGCTTTTTCTGTTGTTTTGGGAAACATTATGTCTTCTTAGATTCTCTTAATCTTAACAAGGATGTTAAACCTTATTTAAGGACCATGGTAAATCTGCAAATACCCCTCCATTCTAGAAACAAGCAGATTTTGTCAAATATTTATGTACTTAAGCTTAAGTTTTACTTCAGTTATAGCTACCATATGAAAATAATTTTCTCTGCTTATCATGCTTACAACTTTATTTTTATTTTTTTAAAGATTTTATTTATTTGCAAGAGATAGCAGGCACAAGAGAGAGCATGTGGGTGGGCAGAGGGAGAGGGAAAAGCAGACTCCTGCTGAACGGGGAGCCCCACGCAGGGCTCCATCCCAGGACCCTGGCATCATGACCTGAGCCAAAGGCAGACACTTAGCTGACTGAGCCACCCAGGCGCCCTGTGTTAAAGGTTATACACACACACAGACACACTCTCTCTCTCTCTCTCTCTCTCTCTCTCTCGATAACTATAATGAATACATTAAAAATCATTTATATAGGGGCAACCTGAGATCCTGACCTCAGCTGAATCCAAGAGTCAGATGCTTAACTGACTGAGCCACTCAGGCACCCCAAAGGACTATATTCTTTAATAGAAAGTGCTGTTAATAGACATAGGCAACAGGGGCTCCTGGGTGGCTCAGTTGGTTAAGCATCTGCCTTCGGCTCAGGTCATGATCCTGGAGTCCTGGGATCGAGCCCCACGTCGGGCTCCCTGCTCCATGGGGAGCCTGCTTCTCCCTCTCCCTCTCCATCTGCTTGCCGCTCCCTGCTGCTTGTGCTTGCTTTCTCTCTCTCTGTCAAATAAATAAATAAAATCTTTTAAAAAAATAAAAATTAAAAAATAAACATAGGCAACAGGTATAAATAGACTCTTCACAGGTAAAGAAAAAGATGTCCAATAAACAAGAAAATTTTATTCTCTCATAATTAAAACTGTGAAAATTAAAAGACAAATGAGTGCATTATTTTCATCCATCTGATTAGCAAATATAAAAAATTTGATAAATACACAGTATTGATGGGAATATGGGGATTTAAGCATTCTCTAGCCTGCTAATCAGCAACCTGCTACCCATTAGCCAGATCCAGGCCGCTGCCTGTTTTTATGCATAAAGTTTTATTGGAACACACCCACACCTATTCAGTTACATACTGTCTTTGGTTGCTTTCCATGCTATAATAGAAAGGTTGAGTAGTTTCTTTTTCTTTTTCCTTTTTTTTTTTTAGGTGTTATTTATTTATTTGGCAGAGAGAGAGCACAAGTAGGCAGAGTGGCAGACAAAGGGAGAGGGAGAAGCAGGCTCTCTCCACTGAGTAGGGAGCCCGACGTGGGGCTCGATCCCAGGACCCTGGGATCATGACCTGAGCCGAAGGCAGCCACTTAACTGACTGAGCCACCCAGGTGCCCCGGTTGAGTAGTTTCAACAGTGACTGTAGGTCCTAGAAGTATAAAAGATTTTACTTTCTGGCCTTTTGCAGAAAAAGCTGTTAAACTCTGCTCTAGCCTATAAATAAGAATATAAATATGAAAAACTTCTTTGTAAAGCAGAGAACTTAAAATGTGTATATACTTTGGCCTAGCGTTTTTACTTCTAAGAATTTATGTATAGTTATACTTAATGGATTCAAATATGTCTATAAGAGGATATTTGGCATTATTTATGAAGCAAAAAATTAGGGAAAAAACTCAGAATCCATCAGTAGAGTGACTCTGGCATGGGGGAATCCCAGAAAGCAGCTAATCTGTGCCCTAGAGCTCCTAAAAGGCTAGAGAATAAGAAGGATTTGACACTGCTGAAAATGGGGACAAATAGTATACAGAAAACAGGAGAATTGATGTCCTTATAAAAAGAGATTAGGACACAGAGACAGAGGGGATGGATAACCATGTGAAGATACAAGGAGAGAGGTCTCAGAAGAAATCAGTACTGCCGACACATTAATCTCAGACTTCTAGACTCCAGAATTGTGAGAAAATAAATCGCTTGTTTAAGACACCCAGTCAATAGTATTTTGTTATGGCAGCCCAGCAAACTTAATACACTTTTGGGTTGGGATGGGTTGCATGATAATTTTTCCCATTAAAATTATTGGAATAAATCAAACAGCTTTCCACATAGTAGGGAGTTCTGGAATGAGTTAGTGTTGTTAAGCAAGAGATAAAATTGGTTATGAACAATTGTTAGGCCTGTAAATACATTTGAAAATGTTTACACAATGGACAAATTCCTAGAAAGACAAATTTACCAAAACCAACACAAGAAGTAGAAAATCTGAGTAACCTATATTTATTTTAAAAAATGAATCTGTAAATAAAATCTTTATTGGCTGGCTGGCTCAGTCATTGGAGCATGTGATTCTTGATCTCGGTGTTGTAAGTTCAAGCCCCACGTGGGGTGTAGAAATTACATAAAGAAATAAAACTTTAAAAATATATATATATATTTTTTAAGTTTTATTTATTTATTTGAGAGAGCGAGAGCCAGAGAGCATAAGTGGGGTGAGAGAGCACGAGCAGGGTGAAGGACAGAGGGAGAAGCAGACTCCCCGCTGAGCAGGGAGCCTGATGCGGGGCTTGATCCTAGAACTCCAGAATCATGACCTGGAGCCAAAGGCAGCCGTTCAACCGACTGAACCACCCAGGTGCCCCTTAAAAAATAATTTTAAAAAATGAATCTGTAAATAAAAATGCCATAAAGAAAACTTCAGGACCAGGTGGATTTATTGGTGTAAGGAAAAAACACCACCAGTCTTTTATTTACTTATTTATTAAAGATTTTATTTATTTGAGAGAGAGTGAGAACATGCAAAGGGGGAGGGGCAGAGGGAGAGGGACAAGCAGACTCCCAGCTCAGTGGGGAGCACGATGCCAGATTCCAGAACCCTGAGATCATGACCCCGAGCTGAAGTCAGACGCCCAACCACTGAGCCACCCAGGCATCCCGTCACCAGTCTTTTATTTTATTTATTTATTATTTTTAAGGATTTTATTTATTTATTAGAGACAGCTTGTGCACAAGCGGGGGGGGCAGCAGAGGGAGAAGCAGGCTCCCCACTGAGCAGGGAGCCCAGTGTGGGGCTCGATCCAGGACTCCGGGATCATGACCTGAGCTGAAGATAGACACTTAACCAACTGAGCCACCCAGGAGCCCCTGTATCAGTCTTTAAAGATGTTATTTATTTATTTATTTGAGAGAGAGAGAGAAACAGCATGAGAGGGGAGAGGGTCAGAGGGAGAAGCAGGTTCCCCACTGAGCCGGGAGCCCAATGCGGGACTTGATCCCAGGACTCCAGGATCATGACCTGAGTCAAAGGCAGTTGCTTAACCGGCTGAGCCACCCAGGCGCCCCCAGTCTTTTAAAGAATAAAAAAAAAAAGTGGAAATATTTTTCTGTTCATTATGAGGCTAACATAACCTTACTGTCACCTAAAAAGGATATAACAAGAAAGAAAACATAGGCCAGTGTCACTTAGGAATCATAGATGAGAAAATGTTAACCAAGTTAGTAACAAACTGAATCCACTAAAATACAAGTAGGGAAATACATCAGGACTGCATTGGATTTAGTGCAGAATTGTGAGATTAATTTAACATTTGAAAAGTTAATCACAATAAAGGAGAAAAAGTTATGTCATCATCTCAGTAGGTACATTAAAAATCATTTGACTAAATTCAATACTAGTTTTTTAAGTTTTTATTATGGGAAATTTTCTAACATTAGTAATTAGACTGAAGACTGCAGGATATAAGATTAGTAGATTAAAAAATCAGTTGTAGGGGCGCCTGGGTGGCTCAGTCGTTAAGCGTCTGCCTTCGGCTCAGGTCATGATCCTGGGGTCCTGGGATCGAGCCCAGCATCGGGCTCCCTGCTCCGCAGGAAGCTTGCTTCTCCCTCTCCCACTCCCCCTGCTTGTGTTCCCTCTCTCGCTGTGTCTCTCTCTGTCAAATAAATAAATAAAAAATCTTAAAAAAAAAAAAAATCAGTTGTATTCCTACTGACCAGCAGTGAATGATCTGAAAATGAAATTAAAACAACTTGATTTACAATAGCATCAAGAAGAATCAAATACTTAGGAATAAATTTAACAAAAGAAGTATAAGACTTATAAACCGAACTCTGTGGAAAACATCTTTGAACAAAATTAAAGATGACTTAAATAAAGGAAAAGACATCCTGTTTCATGGATTCATGGATTGGAAAACTTAATTTTGTTAAGATGGTAATACTCTCCAAATTGATCTAGATTCAGTGCAATTCCTATCAAAATTTCTGCTGACAACTTTGCAGAAATTGACATGCTGACCCTAAAATTCATACGGAAATACAGGGGATCCAGAATAGCCAAAACAGTCTTAAAAAAAGAACAGAGTTGGAGCATTCATAATGCCTGATTTCAAAATTTACTATATAGCCACAGTAATCAAGACTGTTGGTACTTGCATAAGGATAGACATATAGATCAGGGGAGTAGATTGAGAGTTCAGAAAGAGACACATTCATTTATGGTGAACTGATTTTCAGCAAGGATGACAAGATAATTCACTGGGGGGAAACAATAGGCTTTTCAACAGATGGTTCTGGGACAACCTGATACCCACATACCTAAAGATTAATTTGGACCCCTATTTCATACCGTATATAAAAATGGATTAAAGACCTAAATATAAGAGCTAGGGCGCCTGGGTGGCTCAGTGGGTTAAGCGACTGCCTTCGGCTCAGGTCATGATCCTGGAGTCCCGGGATTGAGTCCCACATCGGGCTCCCTGCTCAGCAGGGAGTCTGCTTCTCCCTCTCTCCTTGCGCACGTTCATGTGCGCACTCTCTCTTTCTCTTTCTCTCAAATAAATAAAATCCTTAAAAAAAAAAGTGTAGAGTTAATTACCCTAAGAAAAAGCTAAAAGAATTTAAAGTATTTGTCTCTGGGGGAGTTAGTAGGACTTCAGAAAGTGACTTGTCAGGGAACTGCTTTGATTTTTTACCTACCTTTATAGAATTATTTGATTGAACAGCTTTGATTTAAAAATTTTAAGATGGGGGGTGCCTGGGTGGCTCAGTCAGTTAAGCGTCTGCCTTTGGCTCAGGTCATGACCTCAGGGTCCTGCGATCGAGCCCCACTTTGGGCTCCCTGCTCCGCGGGAAGCCTGCTTCTCCCTCTCCCACTCCTCCTGCTTGTGTTTCCGCTCTCGCTGTCTCTCTGTCAAATAAATAAAATCTTTTTTTTTTATTATTATGTTAGGTTAATCACCATACATTACATCATTAGTTTTTGAGGTAGTGTTCCATGATTCATTGTTTGAGTATAACACCCAGTGCTCCATGCAGAACGTGCCCTCCTTTAATACCCACCACCAGGCCAACCCATCCCCCCACCCCCCTCCCCTCTAGAACCCCCAGTTTGTTTTTCAGAGTCCATAGTCTCTTATGGTTTCTCTCCCCCTCTGATTTTCCCCCCTTCATTCTTCCCCTCCTGCTATCTTCTTTTTTTTTTTTTTAAACATATAATGTATTATTTGTTTCAGAGGTACAGGTCTGTGATTCAACAGTCTTACACATCTTAAAAAAATTTTTTTTAAAGATGAATGGAAGAGTAAGTGGATAAAATGAGCTATAGGGACTTTCAAGGAGCTTGACTATGAAGGAAGATTTTTCCTTCACCCTCCACACCCAAAACTTGTCACTATCCTGATTTTTTCAAATACATCCCATCTTCTCCCACTGTGCCTTTAACTGGTCTGCTAACCTCCCTTAGTCTAGCCCTTCTCTGCACTGTGACCAAAGTTGACCTTTTGAGTTCTCTGGTTAAAATTGTTCATTAGCTATAAGATAAAATACACATTCTTTAATGTGAGCTCTGATACTCGATGTGATCTGATCCCTGCCTGCAACCCCTCAGCCCCATCTTTCATACCTCAACCCAGCCATCCTGAGCTATGGGTGTCCCTAGAAGTTATAATTACTCTTTCTGTCCTTTTTAGCTTTGTATTCCTAGACCCCCAATCTCCCTCAGTTCACCTGACAGAAATCCTTCTTATTCCTGGGAATTGAGCCCAGTATAACTTGACCACTACCACCCCCACCTATCCCTCCTCCACATTCACTAAGCTGTGTTCTTCCTTTGTATTCCCATAACATGTATGCATCTGTATCATATTTATGACACTATATTTTCATTGCTTATGTGCTTCCCAGTCTGACTCTTTCCGTCTTTTGCCTCCTGTGGTTGAGCTCCTTGAATGCTGAGACAGTGGCTTTTTTTTTTCTTCACCCTTAATTTTGTCATCTAGCAGGATTGATTCCAGGTTATAGTAGTTACTCAGTATGTGTCTAGGAGAGGGAGATGGGTAGGTGGATGGATTCATAAGTGAACATCTTATGTTTAAGAAAATTGAAGCTGGACTACATCCTGCTAACTGACAGCACTTAGTGTCCAATTGCAGTATTTTTCTTAGTTGATTGTAACCACTCAGGAGGGGACAAGTATCAAATATGATGCAAGTAATCAACTCTCAAAAATCAGGTGTAATGTGTGTTTATGTTTTCTAGAGGAAAAGGTACTGGTGGCAACCTATGCTGAATTCCCTTTTTAATTCTATTCCTGAAAGAATAATAATGCATAACTAGGTCATATTAAAAATAAAAGACCAGGAAGTAGATTAATGGTTGCCAAAGGATGGGTGGAGGAAGGATGAGGAGTGATACAATGGCTATGGGGTTTCTGTTTGGGGCGATGAGCATGTCCTCAAATTAGACAGTGGTGATGGTTTGCACAATCGTGTGAATATACTGAAAACCACTGAATTAGACACTTTAAAATGGTGACTTTTATGGGATATGAATTATATCTCAAAAAAAAAGAAAAAGGAGATGTTCCAAATTAAAAGTTAAAGACATTTCAGAAGCTCTAAGTGATTATCTAAATGCCTTTGACAGAAAATCAATTTCTAGCCCATCACAGGATATCTGAGTTTGTGTTAGATAAATTAAGGAAGCACTCTGTGATTTGTAATTTTTCTGTCATTTGTTGCTGTTTACTCTAAATCCTTGAGCTACCAGACAAAATAAAACACTATCATTCAGGCATACTTTTTTCTTTTTTCACTTAAGGACAATTTTTTTGTCCTTTCTTGTTTCTCTCTTTCTCTCGCTTTCTTTCTTTGAAAGAAATGGCACTGAGTCAGCTACAGTCACCCAGTAAGGAGGAAATATTTTAATCTTGTACACACAGAATTAGAATGTTCTTAATTTTAAAAGAAGAATGTTGCTTTAATTTTAAAATATAAAATTTAGGGGCACCTGGGTGTCTCAGTTGGTTAAACGGCTGCCTTTGGCTCAGGTCATGATCCCAAGATCCTGGGATTGAGCCCACCCTGTGTTGGGCTCCCTGCTCAACAGGGAGTCTGCTTCTCCCTCTTCCTCTGCCTTCCCCCTCCCCGCCATGCTCTCTCTCTCTCAAATAAATAAATAAAATCTTTTAAAAAATAAAATATAAAATGTAATGACCACAAGTAGTACTACTTAATTCATAGATAATTGTAAAATGTGTTTGTCTAAATTCTAACCTTGTCTTTTGAGTCACTGGATTCATCTTTGCTTGTGAGGAACCAGGAGACCCAAGATTCCTTCAGTTAGAACTAAGCTTCTCCTATACCCCCATTCTCAGTTTGGCCTCATATGTCCTGTTGGTTGAACTTGTCACTCATCATGGTATAAGTTTGTTTTTTTGTTCATCTATTTAACAAATATTTGTTGGTGCCTATGTGTTCCATCACTCACTCTTGTAGGCACTGGGCATACACTGTACTGAACAAGGCAGAAGTCCATCCTTGTAGAGCTTTTGTTATAGATGGTGGACAGATTCTACTCCTTTTTTCTAAAAACTCACTTATTAATCATAGTTGAGGGATTAGAGCTTTTTGCTGGCTTTTTTTTTTAAGGGAGGAGGAGAAGAAATACAACTCATCCTTCACAAAATTTTATTTATTCACAAAAGCTTCCTCCTGTACAGAATTAAGTGCTTATTTCTGTGTTGTTCCTAAAACACATTATATAAGCCTCTGTTCTACTTCTAAAAAGCAGATCTGGTCATGTCACTCTCTTATTTTCCCTTCAGTGACTCCCCATTACTCTCAGGTTGAAGTTCAGACATAGCTTACAAGGGTTTTCAGAGTCAGTCTTCCATTGGACTTTCAGTTCCTCTAACATGCCGTTTCCCTTTCAGTGAGCTTCCACACATGCTATTTCATTTACCTAAAATAGTCCTCTCCCTACCCCTTTACTGTGGCTAACTGCTAATCTTTCAGGTTTCATCTTAGATAGCACTTTCTATGTTACACTTTACTTGACCAAACCCCCCAACACAGTCCAGGGGTACCTTGTATTGCCGTTAACCAAATACACTACTTGCCATTGACCAGAGCCACCACTGGATAATATAGTCTTTGTCTTTCTCCTTTTGTTTTATTCCCCAGTTCCTAGTACAGTGCATATTCAAACATGTTTTTCTGTTTCCTCTAATAGCCTATGAAGACCTTGAGTTCAGACTGTGTGTGGTATATCGTAAGTGCTAAGCAGATGTTTCAGTGAATCAGTGAGTGATTGATTGTATTGTTTGTCTTGGAGTATAGCAGAAAGGCTTGTGAACTGCGTCTCCCTCCCCCAGTCTCTTCATGTTCAGCATCGTACAAAGTCCCTGCTCTGTCTCTCCATCTGAGCTGAGTATAAGGGCTCGTTTGTGCTACTTTTCAGAAATTGAATCATACACTGAAAATTGTTAAGTAAAGCTGCAAAAGGTACGGCAATATTCAGCGCTCATCCATAAATAGTAATGGCTTTAGATAGTTTGGAGTTTAAAACATGTTAAAAACAATTGTGTAAAGTAGACCTTATGGTGTATGTGTCAAGGCAAAGAAGGGTTTTAAAGGAATGAAGATAGATATGCCTGCAAACTAGGCCCTCGGCATCTCTCCTTCATAAAACTGATCTGTGGAAGCACTGTGGATTGTGAAATCTGCAACTAAACCCACCAAATCTGACCTACTGGGTTAAACTTTTTGATTTAATAGAATTTAGCTTGGACAACCTTATTAATGTTTTCTCTGAAAACCTTATCAGGGATTTTAATTGTAATTTTTTTCTTGAGTTAAAAAAAAAATTTTCCTTAAGTGTAAAAAGAAAAAAGTATGCCTGAATGGTAGTGTTTTATTTTGTCTGTTCTTTTTTTTTCCTTTTATCTGTAAACACAATGACATTTTTATCTTACTTTTCTTTTCATTACCTGAATATGTTTTATCTGACTCTGTATAATGGACTTTTATCACTTACAGGAACCATCGATGAAAAATTCCGTATTCTAACTGGAGTTTTTGTTTGTATTTTTCTCTTGTATGTAGTTGTTGTGGAATTACAAGCTGAATCTAACTACAGACCCCAAATTTGAATCTGTGGCCAGAGAGGTTTGCAAATCTACCATATCAGAGGTAGGTTGTGAAAGAATTTTGTGGGTATTTAATGGCTTAGAAGAGAAAATTACAGCTGTTCACCAGGCCAGTCATTAAGGGAGGAATGACTGACTCAGTTACTTTACTTTTCTTGGAATTCACATCTGTATTGGCTGAGAGAGAGGCCGAGGCAGCGGGGAGTGTAACCAGCCTCCTTTTTTGTAAACATTCACCTACATTTATCGTAGGATGCTGTTGATTCAGACACATTGGAAATCAGGCTCTGTTGGTCCCCAAACAGAGGACACAACTGCTTCTGTCATCAGTGCTGTGCTCATACTTTTTGCAATCTGCTGATGTCTGAAGCTTATCAGAATGGTCTTCCCAGGAGGCCTATAAATGTTTCTGAGTTACGCAGTTGGTTCAATGGAACCACAGAGGCATATGCTTCAAATAATAGGAGTTAGCATTAAAAAGATTTGTGACAGGATTGTGTATGTTGTTATAGATAGATGTTGAGTATAAAAACAAAAATAATTAATGATAATGTATAGCATCGCGTGGATGTTAATTGGGGAAAATTTTCAATTATCTTGGTTCAATGTGAATAACAAAAAACACTAGTGAAAATTGTGGTTTTGAAATTTTTATTTTATTTTATTTTTGAGAATCAGAGATAGAAATTCCAAAAGGAGGCGCCTGGGTGACTCATTCGGTTAAGCGGCTGCTGTCAGCTCAGATCATGATCCCGGGGTCCTGGGATCGATCCCCACGTCAGGCTCCCTGCTCAGCGGGGAGCCTGCTTCTCCCTCTCCTCCTCGCTCATGCTCTGTCTCGCTACCTCTGTCTCCCTCTCCCAAATAAATAAATAAAATCTTTAAAAAAAAAAAATTCCAAAAGGCCAGAGATTTCTGCATACCAAAGTATAAAAATCACAAAGAACAGTTGCTGTTTTTCTACCTCAAAGTTAATAATTCTACATCTTATAACACATAGATCTGTCCTCAAACTACCCTACTGATGACTTAATTCAGGACAACGTTCTTAGCTCTTAAGGAGGACACTATCCCAACCAGATAAGCCCTCGGCTGTTGTTCCTCACTTACGTCATTATGGGACCTTGTAGAATATGTTTTCTTCCTCAGACCTTCTAGTACTGGATCTGATATGTTTTATTCTTTTAAAGCAGTGACCCTTCTTCGTATTTACTTTGGGGCTCCAGAATAGAATAGCTATCTTTGAAAACATTGGCTTCAGCTTTAATATTCTGCACCTCATACTCCCTTCAGCTATATGGTTAACTGTATATACCAGTTTGATCGCCATATGGAAATTTAGCTCAGGGTCTATGCAGATTCATCAGAATAATTTCCCTCTTTACTGGCTTATAAAAGATATAGATAGATATAGATATATATGTATGTATGTATGTGTGTATAACTAGCTTTCTTATAATGTTCATGTAATGGTGGTCCTCTTGTAACCTTTTGGGGTGTTGTGGTTTTGTAAATGATTTCAAGTAAAAATGGGAATTTACCCCTCCCTAGAGGGAGATTATACTGGAGTCAGGGAAATTAAATATCAGGAAGAACATAGTTGCCAACAAAATGTTTTATTCTACATCTTCTTCCAGTCCTCTCTCTTGCAATCCTACTTGCAGGGAGAAAAACAGCATCACAAGAATACCTGCAAACTGCAAACCAAACTTTTATTTACTCTCTGTTGTTGAGCCAAATACTGGTGGCTTTCCTACTGCTTCATGTCAAAAATAGAGTGACGACAGCACTTTTCCAATGGCATCTTATGAATCTGCTCCCCAGCCACTTCAGACTTTACTCCCATTCATGGACATATTGATGACTTAATGGTGTTTTTTGCTGTTAATCATAGAAATTTTCCTTCTGTTGTATTAAGCTTCTAGCCAATAGAATGGTTGGAGGAAAGCATAAACTTTTAATTCAGACACTATACCCTATCCTAATTGGTGGTAAACTAAAATACAAATAGGTTCTACCTCTCTGTGTTTCAGTAAAATCTCAAGTGATTAAAGCTAAATACACATTTATTTTCTTATTGGGGCTCCAATTCAGAATGTGCTCCTGGTTTTTCTTCAGATTTGTAAACTATTGATTGCCCAGTGTAAGAGCTGTATGAATACTTGCACTTCACTAAGGTTTAAAACCCAGGCGTCTGCCGCTAGTTCTGTGTTCTTATACGGGGTTTTCTCAGTGGTTGAATTACAAAAATTGAGAATTTTCAAGCAGCTATTCCTCCTTTCACTTTTGAAACTTAACTCTGTTTTGCTCAAAAACAAAACAAAAGCCTTTTCCTGGAAATAAATTCATGACCCTCTTTTTGGGCATCTCAAAAAAAAAAACAAAACTCAAGGTTAAGTTGAAAGAGTTGCATTCATCTTGATTGTAGAAGATCTCTGCTGCCTCTTGAAGCCAGAGCGAGACTATTTGCTTAAATTCTCAAGTTTGCTTTCTTGAAAAGTAAACACCATTTTCTGTCTTGAACTGAGTGTTTGACATGTTTGAATTTGATAGAAGAGTTAGACTTGAAGAGACCCAGTGGGCTAGAAGATAATGAGTGTGTAGTATATCTTCACCTAGCACCTTTTGGAAAGGGAGAATATATTTGTTTTGCCCTCTGTACGTATTTAGGATAGGTAGTGTGATAGTAGAAAATGGTCACTCTTGGTTTCAAAAAGCCAATAAAACATTTCTTCTTGTTTATATTAAAAGTAAACATTTACATTTGGGCCCCTTACTCTTGTCAAAACTACCATTTTTGTTTGTTTTTAATTTCTTCAAATGCAGTAGGATTTTTCTAAACAACCTCCCCTGTTTTATAATTCAAGCTTACAACCCAGTAAGTAGATTTTACTTTTTTATGTCTGAATTTCAGCATTTTTTGGCTTACTTGCTTCATTAGCACGTGTGGTTTGGGATGCACTTTGCAGGAACACAAACCATGTGGAATAGCTCTGTGCTTGATCCACTAGAACATGTGTCTAAAGCACCAATTAGATTTGCAGGGGCCTTCCCCTTCTCAGACTTCTTGCCAGACTGCACTGAGCATCGTTTTAAACATGTTTCTGTTCCAGACCACAGTGGTGAAGCTGGGGATTCTACTAAGTTCAAAAACACATGTCCAAATCCACAGTTAATTCAGAACATATTAATGTCATGTCAAGAAGTAATATTATGCCTTCCCGCCTCCCTTCTTTTGGCCATTAGGTTTACCTAACAGTAATAATTTGTTGTGTAGCTTGGCTTGGGACATGCCACTAGACTTCAGTTCTGCACCTGTTTTCCAGAACTATTTCCTAGATTAATCTCCTCACTGTCCATTGCATTCTTTGCGTGGATAAAGGGACTTTTCAGTAGAACCATTCTAAAGCTGTAGATGTTAAAAGCTTTTTAAAATTATATTTCAATAAAGCTGAAATTTTTAAAAATTGTTGCCAAACACATTAATCAGATATATCCTAGACACCACAATCTGAGTAGGCATGACACTATTTTCTTTATAACAAGTGTATTTCTAAGTGTTCCTCTTTTTCTTCTAAATATAGATGGGAAATCAATAAGAAAATACCAGACATTCTCTTTTGTAAAAGTTGTTTGATATGAGAATAAAATACTTGTGTAAAACAGCCACTTTCTTTGGAGCAGATTAAAGAATGTGCTGATGAACCAGTTGGGAAAGGTTACTTGGTTTCCTGCTTGGTGGATCACCGAGGCAACATCACTGAGTACCAGTGTCACCAGTATATCACCAAGATGACGGCCATCATTTTCAGTGATTACCGTCTAATCTGTGGCTTCATGGATGACTGCAAAAATGACATCAACATTCTGAAATGTGGCAGCATTCGGCTTGGAGAAAAGGTATCTATTATATTTATACCGGCTTCACCAAAGGGGTCCTATGAACTTGATGAAAGAAAAGTTTTGTATAACTGGCATGGGAAAAATTTAGGGCTGGAGATGGCCTTAAAGTGGAGGTCCAGACAGCCCCAAGATGTAAGGCTGGTTGACCCGTGAATACATTTCATCTGTTTGTAGTGTTTCAGTACTGTATGGGAAAGCAGAAGAATTAATATCAGCCAAGAGAAGTGTCATCTTCAAAATACTAAACCAGTTGCTTGTTACCTACAGCGTTCCCTGGCAAAGCATTTTGTTGTCTCGTGGGCGAAGTAGTTGGAGTAGGAGAGCCTTAACTTGTCTAACCTTTCTCTGCATATACCTCATTGCTGCTATAAAAAAATTACTTAGTAAACACACTGGTATAAAAGAAGATATTTAAATATTAGAAAAGTTTAAGATATGTGAAGGTACTTCTGGCTTGTGAGAAGAAAGGTACTCTATAAATGTGATCTATTGCTATATCTTTATCTCGGAAGAACTAGTTTTAGTAAAGACAAGAAGGAAAATAACTACTTAGCTGACGACTTCTTTCTTAATTATGTGTGGTCTTATTTTTGTTCTTATGAGTCTGTTGTCCAGAAGCTCACAATGGAGGTTTGGCCAGGTTTATTCTGAATTTGTTGGCTCAGCAAAATGAAATAAACTCCTGAGAAGTAACAGGTGCTGGGGGAGAGGTGGTCTGAGGCGTATGTCTGGCATCAGCTGTTAGTTGCCGCTGCTCATTAATCTGCTCTTTAGGAAATGTGATGGGAAATAAAACCTTTTTGTCCCTTTGTCCTCTATTTGTTCATTGCCCCATGGTTTGCCCGCTTCTGTCACTGACATAGGGTGGGGGGCATGATGTTGGAATGCTGGAACTGCACACACCAGTTCAGATGACGATTTTAGGGCTGGTTATTGTCTGCCTGTCACCAAATACCCTTTCCTTCATACCAGCACAGGGCTCTGGCCCTTTCACAGGGCACCTCTGAGTCAGTCTTGGGAGCACTGTGAACTTGGCATAGAGCTTTTGGCAGCTAAAGAAAGGCCAGTTTTAATAAAGAAGGCAGATTTCTTCCTTCCCTGCAGACTCTAAAAATGGCACAAAAGCTTAAGCTACCCTAATAATTCAGGAAGCTCTTCTGACTTTATTTAGGGTGTTAGAGATCATGTCCAATTCCATATCTCACTCTTCTTAAAAGCTTCACATAAGTGTTCCAGACACATTTTTTTAGGAATCAGTGATGACACTTTTCCATATTTGTGATTAGTGGTCTACACTGTAGAGTAGACCATTACAATTCACCTCTTTTTATAGTAGTTTTTCCCTGTTGACACCAAGATAATTGCTGGTTAGCTTCCCACTAGCAATCTGAATTGTCAGTATAAAACCTGCTTTCAGCTGCATGTTTGAGTCATTAAGTCTTAGTGCCTGAAACAATCACAGAAAACAGTAGCACTAGAGCCCGAGAACCAGACGATGAGGATTGTTTGCCCAGCTTTGTAAAATAACAACAACAAAAAAGTTTCTATGGACCATCAAAATGCACATTTTTGTCATGTTTATCTTTTGCTCTACCTCCTGGTTAGGTGAACTTCTGTTTATACCAGGCACCTATCCTGGGGCTTTCTGTATTTTGGGTACAATAAGATAGATTCATGCTTGCACTCTTCAAAAAGCATGTTCCTTCCTATATAATCCACTCTGGTGCTACAGCCAAGTTTAAAAATGAGGGAGGCATGTCCTCAGCCCTTCTTGGCTTTTCTAACTATAGTTCATTTCTCTGGGGCCAGTTATTTAGATATGCAAATTATCCTAAAAATTAATGAATCAGCTTCTGGCTTGTCGATTTCAAATCTGCCACTGAAGCTTGCAAACTCTCTCTGTGACCGCCTTTGAACTGACTTCCTCCAAAGGTCAGAGGATCAGGGTAATGGTTCATCTGTTTGTACCCTGCCTCTGTATGAATGTAGAAGAGTCATGTGTCAAAACTGATTTTCTTTCAAAATGTTAATATATGTAAATTTGAGAACAAAGACTATATTAATAAAAATTTTTCTTTCTTTTTTTTTAAAGATTTTATTTTTTTGAGAGAGAGAGAGCACATGAGAGGGGGGAGGGTCAGAGGGAGAAGCAAACTCCCCACTGAGCAGGGAGCCCGATGCGGGACTTGGTCCCGGGACTCCAGGATCCCGACCTGAGTCGAAGGCCGCTTAACCGACTGAGCCACCCAGGCGCCCCTAATAAAAATTTTTCTAAATAAGTATAGTTAAAATGAAAGGACAGATCTTCAAACGTAAAAGTGTAAATTATTTACATCATCTGAAGAAAAAGTACAATGTGCGATCCAATACAGGAACTTAATTGTGGATGTGTGCCACATTATTACTACTTTTAGACTTTTCACTTGGTAGTTAATATAATTTTACCATTCCCTGCTTTTAACCACCTACTTTGAATAATTTGGTCAGTCTTTTTCTCTGTGTAGTGAGGAAGATCACAGAAGACACAAAAAACATTGAATTAGAGAGTGGTTTATAGCAGAGATGAAAACTGAGTTCTTCCTTTTTGAGATTAGTGTCATTTTTCTCTGTTCTTAAAAAGAAAAAAGGACAAGGTTTATGGGGAAGAAAAGATACTACCTATCAAATTGCTAAAAACTGATCAGGACTGTTAGTAGTTTTAAGACGACATTTATCTCGCCACGGTAGAAATCCATTTTAAGTTCATTTACAGGATCATTTGTTATTCCTATGTCAAGCCTATGTATTAGTAACTTACCCTTTTTTTTTTTTTAAGATTTTATTTATTTGACAGAGAGAGAGAGGGAGCCCAAGTAGGCAGAGAGGCAGGCAGTGGGAGAGGGAGAAGCAGGCTCTCCACTGAGCAGGGAGCCCGACGTGGGGCTCGATCCCAGGACTCTGGGATCATGACCTGAGCCGAAGGCAGCTGCTTAACCGACTGAGCCACCCAGGCGCCCCTAACTTACCCTTTTTTAACCTAAGTAATTTTATTTTCCTGTAGATGGTGTGCTAGTGTGTAGTTTACCTCCCTTGATTTCATTCTTATTCAGTAATTAGCATACAGTGTTCTTTGTGAAATATTTGCATACATTTCAGTTATATAACTAAAATGGGCTGAACTGAAAATGCTCAGACTCGAGGAAACTGAGAAGATTACCTCAAATACAGTTATTTGAAAAAATTATCTAAAGTTGGGATGAATGAAAACATCTAATGGAGATGATGATATGGCCCAGCACCAATATGTGGTGCTACAATTGCTGTAATTATAATTAAATCTCAGATTCCTGAGGGGATCTCAAGCCACGATGATGCTGCCTTTATTTAAATCCAAGAAGAAGCAAATGGAACCGTTAAGAAATATAATAGCCCTAAGTAGATAATCTTACTGGTGGTACATTTAAAACAGTCAAAGACCCTAAGTATACAGGGAAACACTTAGACTCATTACATGGAAATCATTTCTTTACCCTGTGATGCCAGGACTAAAGGCTAAATCTAAATCAGGAATTGACTATCAGATTATTATTTTCAACCCCTTTTATATTATTGCTAACAGCCATATAAGTAAGTTATCATGGGCTACTAAACTTTGGTATAGGATGTTGTTTTATAAACTAGGATCATGTTTATAATAATCTCTTGTATACTGTAAATAATAAGTGTCTGATATGTTTCTATTGAAATGTTTGTTATCATAGGTTTGTTTTTCCTTTGGGAAATGGAAATGGGTAGGCCTCGCCTAAGTGGGCCATGGTCAGACAAACTTGAGTGTCACTCATTAAATTAGGAAGAAAAAATAAGCCTTATTCTGGAATTCTAAGGTTTATGTCGACTCTTCTCTCTGTCCTTATCTTTTTGTCACTTGTCTCTCAGAGTCTGTGTATCTTTTTTTTTTTTTTTTAAGATTTTATTTATTTGTCAGAGAGAGAGCGCAAGCAGGGGGGAGCGGCAGGCAGAGCAGGCAGAGGGAGAAGCAGGCTCCCTCCTGAGCAAGGATCCCGATGTGGGGCTCCATCCCAGGACCCTGGCATCATGACCTGAGCCAAAGGCAGCCGCTTAACTGAGGGAGCCACCCAGGCGTCCCAGAGTTTGTTTATCTTATTCAGAATTGCCCTCCAAAAAACCTTTATGGTCCTCTCAGGTTTTTATGCATTTAGAATCATACAACTAGTGCTCAAGGTTCAGGTACAGATAGAGAAGAGGAGGTATGAGAATCTGCTAGGGGAGTGTTCTTCCTAACCTTTTTTGGGTCAGCAAAATTTTGAAAATTTAATGAAAGCTGTGAACCCTTCTCAGGAGAATAAATAACACCCACATACAAATTTTAGGAGTGTCCTAGAACCCCAAGATCTAGAAAAATAAATGATGGACTGTTAGCTGGGCACCTTACTCTCTGCAACCCAAGACGAGTTGATAAACTCCTCTAGGCCTGTGTTTACTCTTCTGCACAAGAGATGCCACAGCTTTTATCTCCTCTCCACAGGTATCATAGGAGAGAACATGGACGTTTTCATGGAAATACTTAGAAATGAATGTGCTATTAAACAAATTGCATTACAACAAAGTTTAGAAAAAAAACTATATACAATTTTTGTTATTGTTGAAATTTTGCTTAAGGTAGATGTTTCCCGGGACTCCTGTGTGGCTCAGCCGGTTAAGCGTCTGCCTTCAGCTCGGGTCATGATCCCAGGGTCCCGGGATCGAGTCCCGCATCGGGCTCCTTGCTCAGCGGAGAGCCTGCTTCTCCCTCTGCCTGCCACTCTCCCTGCTTGTGCTCGCTCGCTCTCTCTCTGACAAATAAATAAAATCTTAAAAAAAAAAAAAATCAGATGTTTCCCTTCCTGGTTTCAGGAATCTTTTTATTACATACAGATGATTTCATAGGCACCGTATTTTACTATAACAAGATTGTGTGTGTGTGTGTGTGTGTGTGTGTGTGTGTGTGTGTAAATAAGAGATAGCGTGTACTTCTGCTGCTTTGGTTTGCTGTATTTATAGTTATACCTCTCAAGTTTTTGAAGCATGTCTTCTGGGTATAGCAGATTGGGACTCTTGAATAGAAATATTTAGGGGAAATTTCTCATATTTTGAGTGAATGAATGCTTGTGGTTGCTACGGGGATGATGCAATGTACAATTAAAGATCATTGGATGGGGCGCCTGGGTGGCTCAGTTGGTTAAGCGACTGCCTTCGGCTCAGGTCATGATCCTGGAGTCCCGGGATCGAGTCCCACATCAGGCTCCCTCCCTGCTCGGCAGGGAGTCTGCTTCTCCCTCTGACCCTCCTCCCTCTCATGCTCTCTGTCTCTCATTCTCTCTCTCTCAAATAAATAAATAAATAAATCTTTAAAAAAAAAAATAAAGATAATTGGATGGTTTTAGGAAAGCTCTCAAACTCAGTTTGTATAAAGGGTGGTAATCTCATTAAATCGTATTAAGATAAATCCAAAACATCAAAGTGAGTATTACACTACAAATTGTACATATTGGGGTTTTTGTGGACAGTATGGAGTAGAAAAATGAAGAAAGAGGGTCTCTGTAACGTCTTTTCTCAATGGATTTTGTGGTTTTTTTTTTAACGTGACTAAAAGCGTTATTATTGGGGAAATACCTCTCACCCTTTGAGGTCAATAAACAGATTTCTGCAGTGTTAATTCAGTATTGATATGAACCATGATCAGAGCATTGGGCTGATGTAAATTCTTAAAATTTTTCTGACATTTAAACAAAGAATTCAGGTTTCTATTTCTAGTGCTAACTAAACTATATTTAAATCTCCCAGGATCTCTCTTTCCATTTGTAGCATGCAAGTATTCTGTTCTAACAGAAGATCGTTGAGGACATTTTCTGTAACTTCCACAGTGTGGTTGGTTCCCACCTAATTTCTCAGCAGAATATCAATAAGCCAACTATATATTGAATTGAGGGGGTTTTTTTGTTTTTTTTTTGTTGTTTTTTTTTTAAGCAAATGATGTTTATTTAAAACTCATTGTGGTGAGAGTTTTACAATATTAGTACCCTTGCTATTTTAGGATGCACATTCACAAGGTGAGGTGGTATCATGTTTGGAAAAGGGCCTGGTGAAGGAAGCAGAAGAGAGAGATCCCAAGATTCAAGTCTCTGAACTCTGCAAGAAAGCCATTCTGCGGGTGGCTGAGCTGTCCTCAGATGACTTTCATCTAGACCGGCATTTATATTTTGCTTGCCGAGATGATCGGGAGCGTTTTTGTGAAAACGTAAGTCAGCTCAGAAGCTGTTCTTCTCCTTTAAAGTATTTTCTAATACTCTAGTCCGAAATAAAATAAACCAGCACACTCTCCCATGTAGATAAGGCAGTGAAATGGAAGGCGGAGTTGTTCCCAGGAAAACAGAGAATGATGTTAGATGTTCAGCCTTGATGATTTAACATCTAGTTAACAGTTGGCTTCTGACAGTCTCCACACATTATTTTTTCTACTTTATCTCACTTTTCAATTTTAGTTCTTGGAAGTCTATGTTATTTATATACAGGAATCCTGTCTTACCAGGGAATCCTATTCACACCTATTCCATGTCTAAAACTGCCATATTACATGTTGTATGTTTTTGGCTAAGACGAATAAAACAGCAGGTGGCTAACTTTTAACACTAAATCCTTGGTTACTATCTGCAGACCTTACGGAAGACTTGCTAGCACTTTAAATAGAATTATCTCCATCCTTACAACAAAGAACTGAGAGTAACTTGGGGCGCCTGGGTGGCTCAGATGGTTAAGCGTCTGCCTTCGGCTCAGGTCATGATCCCAGGGTCCTGGGATCGAGTCCCGCATCGGGCTCCCTGCTCAGCGGGGAGCCTGCTTCTCCCTCTGACCCTCCTCCCTCTCATGCTCTCTGTCTCTCATGAATAAATAAATAAAATCAAATCTTAAAAAAAAAAAAGAACTGAGAGTAACTTGTGTATACTCCCACCCTCTGCTGTTTTGAATTTGCAGCTTTAACCATCAGAGCCACTGATTATGAGTTTTGTTGACTCCAACATAAAGTCGTAAGAAAAGACTCACAGACACTTCTCTTGGTTCCCTGAGTAACAGTGTATCTGGGAACAAATGACAATAGCCAAGCATCATGGGAAGATTTTTTTCATCTTTCCTGCAATCACTGTTTTCTTCCAAAGGCTACTAAATGTTATAAATGGCTGAGCCATTTGTTCAAAGGTGCTCACATTTATAATAATTTAAAGAAAGTTCTGTGTAGAATTGTGAATAGTGCCCAGCATAACTACTTAGCTAATTGTCATCATCCTCATCATCATGTGTATGTTCCATCTTACAGACGCAAGCTGGGGAAGGCAGAGTGTATAAATGCCTCTTTAACCATAAGTTTGAAGAATCCATGAGTGAGAAGGTAAGTATTACTTTGAAACAAACCAATATTTTATTCATTTCTTTAAAGTTTTCTTAAATCCTCTCAAACAATATTCTTATAAATTCATATCAGAATATAAATGACTGATAAAGCTTACCCTTTTCAGAGGCAAGACACTTGGCTTTTAGTTAGAGAACCAAAGCATATTTTGCTTAAGCCAAGAAAATGAAGCTTTGTGATATCTAGACATTGGGAAGCCAATTGGGAATCAATTTGGGGAGTAAAATTGGAGAATTGTGTATCATAGTCACACTGAAGCCAGCCCTGCATACTCAGGAAGCTTAGGCCAACCAAACCAGTGTGCTTTGCAGGTAATGACCTATTTAATTTTTCAGCAGCTGTCTCATTAAGCATTCTCAGTACTATTAGTCCTCTGTCCCTGGATGAATGCAAGCATCTTTTATGACTTTTAAAAAGAAAATTACTCTCGGTTGTGCTCTCCTGCCATTTACTTTCCTGTGCAGCTGAAGAAATGTTTCATTTCAGTTGCTTCTATCATTTACTACTGAATAATCCTATAGGCTGTAACACAGCATAACACAGAGTGTTATGTCAGCTGAACCTGGCTTGAGGGACATTGTGGAGGAGGACTTGGTCAGGCCGCTGTACCAGAGCCCACCAAGGACTCGTGCGCGTAGGACGGCAGCTCTGCTATCGCAGCAGCCGTCAGCAGCTCAGGGTAGGACCCCAGGCCTTCGCCAGCCCTTCAGCCCTACCTCTTCCCACACTAGTTTCGCACACCTGTGTTCGAGTCTAAATGAATTTCATGGTAGGCGTTTTGGTGACGGCTGGAGTTGTTGGCATATACTTGGCCACGAGCCTCTGCTGGTCTTAGAGGCCCCTGTGAACAGCAGAACCACCTGAGTGGTCTTACAACTCTGTTGTTGCACTCCTTATTCAGTGTCGAGAAGCACTGACGACCCGCCAAAAGCTGATTGCCCAGGATTATAAAGTCAGTTATTCGTTGGCGAAATCCTGTAAGAGTGACCTGAAGAAATACCGGTGTAATGTGGAAAACCTTCCGCGGTCCCGGGAAGCCAGGCTCTCCTACCTTCTCATGTGTCTGGAGTCAGCTGTGCATAGAGGTAAGAGTTCCTTTCTTTTTACCCTTTTCAGTCCTTTTCGGATTCATATTCTAAAGCCTGTTGTACCTGTAAATGTTCTTCTCCTCCTGCATTTGCTCTTTAGAGCGCACCTGTGCCTTGGACTTGGGAACCTGTCTTTGTAAGCGTAGCTCCAGGAGCTGAAGGCTTGGTGTCCCGGAGCCTTGTTAAAGGCTCTTCTCTTAGCTCAACAATCTCCAGTTTTGTTTTGTTTTTTTATTTCTTTATTTGAGAGAGAGAGAGTGAGCGTGCGAGAGAGAGGAGGAGCAGGGGGAGAAGCAGAGGGAGAAGCAGACTCCCTGCTGAGCAGGAAACCCAAGGTGGTGCTCGATCCTGGGACTCCGGGATCATAACCTGAGCCGGAGGCAGACACTTAACTGACTGAGCCACTCAGGTGCCCCATTTTTTTTTTTTTAAGTAAGGTATATTTCTCAAATCCACTCATTTTAATTTTTTAAAATGCATAGTCAACATTTTTAGCAGAGTCAGGGTAGCATAATGAGTTAACGTATGAGCTTTGGGTCAGAGAGATAGGGCTTTAAATTAATGGCTGTATCATCAAATTAACTGGCTGGGTGGCCATTGTTTACATTTCTTAATCTCTCCCCAAACTCATTTTTCTTATCTATAAAACAAAAATAATACTTATAGTGAGGAGTTCTTATGAGGATTGAATGAGGTTATTTGGAATAGCACTTAGCATTCAATAAGTGATAGGTACTGTTATTCTTAATAACACTGATGATATTAGGAAACTAAATAGAAACTTTTGAGTCCAAAAGTCAACCCCTGACAAAAGAACCAAGATCAGCTGTATAGAAGATCAGGGTTGTCTTTCTTAATATTGGCTATAAGCTGTAAAAATGAAATGCCCAGAGACAATTGGCTAGTGATTAAAAAGTTAACTGGAAAAAAATCAATCATTAAATAAAACTCTGAAATTTTGATGAATTTTTTTTTTCATATCTGGATAGTGGGAAAAACTCCTAAGCTTGAAAGCAATGGAATAGCACCCAGGGACAGTGCATGGTCTTAAATACCAAACAAAGGACATTTTGGAGACAATGGGAGAATGTTGATTATGGTCTGGATATTAGATAAAATTGTCCAAAAATGGAAAGGTAGAGATTATTGACTTGTAAAAGAATATTGTAAAATGGTATGCATAATATCATCTAATTTGGGTATTTAAAAAAAAGAGTTAATGTTCTTAAACTGCAAATTAACAAGAAAAGAAGACTGTAAATACACGGCCAAAGGCTATGTGCAGATAATTTAGAAAAGTTACACAGATTGCTAATGTTAAAAAGACTGACCGTATTAAGTGTTGATAAGGATGTGGAAGAACTGGACCATTGAACACTGCTGATGGCAAGTTAAAATAGTACAACCATTTTGGAAAATAGTTTGCCAGTTTCTTGAAAGTTAAATATACATCTACCATATGACCCAGCCATATTTACCTAAGAGATATGAAAGCATATACGCATATAAACTCTTTTTTTTTTTTTTTTTTTTTTTTTTTTTTAAGATTTTTATTTATTTATTTGAGAGAGAGAATGAGAGAGAGCACATGAGAGGGGTTAGGGTCAGAGGGAGAAGCAGACTCCCTGCCGAGCAGGGAGCCCGATGTGGGACTTGATCCAGGGACTCCAGGATCATGACCTGAGCCGAAGGCAGTCGCTTAACCAACTGAGCCACCCAGGCGCCCGCATATAAACTCTTATACATGAATGTTCATAACAGCTTTATTTGTAATAGCCCAAAACTGGAAATGACCCAAATGTCCATCAACAGTTGAAGGGATAAGCACATTATAGTATATCCACATAATGGAATCATATTACTTGACAATAAAAAGGAATGAATTGTTGATACATGGATGAATTTAAAAATAGTTACACTGGGTGAAAGAAGTTAGACCGAAAAAGTGCATACTGTATGACTGTTTATGTCAACTTCTAAAAAGTGGAAACTGGTAAACTAATCTGTAGTCACAGAAAGCAGATCATAGGTTGATGTGGGAGGGGTCTGGGTGGAAAGGGAGGGAGAGATTCTCAAGGACCATGAGAAACTCTTGGAGTTAATGGAAATCTTCACTATCTTGATTGTGGTGATGGTTTCAACAACGTACACATATGTCAAACTTCCCCAGTTGTATGCTTTAAAAATATAGTCTATTTTATGTTAATTACACCTCGGTAAAGCTGTTTTTTAAAAAAATTTCTTGGGGCACCTGGGTGGCTCATTTGTTGAGCGTCTGCCTTCGGCTCAGGTCATGATACCAGGGTCCTGGGACCGAGCCCCGCATCAGGCTCCCTGCTCCGCGGGAAGCCTTCTTCTCCCTCTCCCATTCCCCCTGGTTGTGTTCCCTCTCTCGCTGTGTCTCTCTCTGTCAAATAAATAAATAAAATCTTTAAAAAAAAAAATTTATTGGGTTTTCCCAGTTGGCGTTTTTAGCTCGAGGAAGGAGGCTAGGGAGGCGATCGTGAATATTTGAAATGTGGTCTTTTTCACAGGCTTTAACTCTGTAGGCCAGTAGGGATTGTTCTTGGCTTTCATTGTTACCCCATAATTATCTTATTGATAAGACTTCCATTGGCACAGCATTTGCATTACTGGTTTAGTAGTATAAAATCTATATAATGCAGAACACTGTCCAGATAAACCCTAGTCTCTGAAGTCTTAAACTCGTTTTATGCCGATAAAGCTCTTTCTGTATTCTAAGCTTTTCAGTCTAGATAATAGCATGACTGGTGTATTATATTCTAGAGGAAAACATGTACTTTTATATGTGGTGATATCTGATTGTAATGCTCACCGTCCATAATGTTGTGACTTAAATCCTAACTTAGGACGCCAAGTAAGCAGTGAGTGCCAGGGGGAGATGTTAGATTACCGGCGCATGTTGATGGAAGACTTTTCTTTGAGCCCTGAGATCATCCTGAGCTGTCGGGGGGAGATTGAACACCACTGTTCTGGATTACATCGAAAAGGGCGAACTCTGCATTGTCTAATGAAAGTAGTTCGTGGGGAAAAAGGGAACCTCGGAATGAACTGCCAGCAGGCGGTAAGGAAAAATTTTCTACTGCCATTTTGAATGTTACATTCTATCAGCTGAGGAGCCTCTTCCTGACACTGTCCCAGCTTCCTTTATCATCTGGATCATTTGTGACATCACATGAACATTGGGTACTAAGAACCAGACACAGAATATTGTTCAAGCATATCTTAATAAGAACGTGGAATTTATTACAGAGCAGAAGTTTGAATTCATAAACAATAAATGGAGCTTTGTACTTAAAGAAATAGATAAAATGCATTGTCTGCCAGAGTTTTTAAAGGAAAGATAACTTGCTAGATGGAATTTCTAAACTCAGAACCAAGGTGAACCAGGTCATGGTAAAACAGAAAACGTCCTCTACCAAAAGAGGATTTGCCTATCTCTATAGATTTGATTGAGTTGAGGCTGAAAGAGAGCTGTAACGAATTGAAATTTTCTAAGAGTGTCTTTTTATTACTGATGTGCAGCATACCATGAATTCCTGGCCTGAAGGATCAAGAGAGCATGTCATTTTCAAAATCACACCATCTTTCTTGTTACAGTAGGGCAACTATGCATGGAAGGGCCTTTCTTTCTCTGTCCCCAAACTCTACCGTCAGTTCTATAAAGATATTTGGAAAAAATTAGTGTACTTCTTGGGAAGATAAAGTTACTTTTTTTCTTTTTTCTTTTTTTTTTAAAGATAAAGTTATTCTTGCTCCAGGGTTCATGAACAGTTTGAATAACTACAGATCAGGGACATAATATACAGTTAACAAAATACTATAGATGCAGTGCATCTGTTTCATTACCATTTATTGCTTTTTACTGAATAAGAGTCCTTGAACAATTCTCAGTACCAAATGCAACATTGGTACCCTGTACAGTGTACTCCATACATCCCTTAGAATGCACAAAAGATATCATTTGGTTTTGTATCCTAAATTAGGAAGTTGAGGCTCTTTTCTCAGTGAAAGTTTAGAAAACCACAATTCAGTTGGTCTTTTATTTTGTTGGCATTTTTGTTAAAAATTGAGTATTTCAGAAAATCACAATTTTACAGTCTGAAACAAAATTCCCATTGAATTTTGATATGGAGTAAAATTTCATCTTAGCTCCTATTACTCACCCTGACCCAGAGTAGACAGTAAATTTTACATCCTGTGGTGGAGGAAGTGGAGAAATAAATAGGCTCTTCTCCAAAATCCCAAACCCAGCTAGAAGGAAGGCTTCTGGAATCTGCTGTGGCTTTAGTTGGCACAGTGTAGTTCCTCAGGAGCAGTCCTTGCTGGTGATTACCCTAGGAAACCTCTCTGACAATATGTATGGGCCTCAGGCCAAGAATGAATCAAGACAGCCATATTTGCATCTCATCCTTTAATGCAGCATGTAAAGGAGAGGGAGGTGGTCATGAATAAAACTGTCTTTTTACTGAGGCTACACTTTTACCAAGGTGTACAGAAAAAAGAGGAGAAATTGGTTTAACTATTTGACGGCATCTACCTCCAGGGCTTTTTAAAATTTAGCTTGTTAAAAAGAACTAGTGAGTCAACTTGAAAGATAAATAAGGACCACCCATCTCATCCTTTGTGCCTAGAAGAAAAGTGGGTTCTAAACCTAGAGATTAGTCTCAAATAATGAAGTACGTGGTTTTGCCCACATTAATTAAGTTTAGCCAACTGGGAAATAAACACTTTATTTTTTTTAGTCTTTACTCACAAATATTGAAGGAGTAAATGATCCAAAGGGAGAATATTTTCCTTAGTCTTCTTCCACTACATTATCCATCCTCAATCAAGTGGAAGAATGTTTTGAAATAATTTATTTTGAGTAGGTTTCTTTCTTTCTTTTTCAAAGTTCGCTTCCCTGATAGAGTAAGCTTCCATGCCTTTCTGTGGTTGGCCTCTGATTTTCCCCATTCTCTGCTTGGTGATGCTTTGACTCCGTGATCTCTCAACAAATAGTAAACTGTGAAACATGTGGATAATTTTTATCTTAATGAGTACATACTTTTCCAGTTGTACCACAATCATGAATTTATTAAATTCTTTTCAGTTATGACTGAGCGCCTCTGGGCCCAGTCTCTCTCTGGCCAAAGATGACTGTGCAGTGTATTCTCTAGACTGATTGTTTGTCAGAAGCATTTCCCCAGGTTTTTCCTGAGCAGTCAGGGGCTGGAATGAATATACAATCATGTGGAAATTCATGTTCTTAGTGTTTATTTCCTACACTGCTGTCCCTGGATTCCAGAGTGGCAATGATCCCTTGAGCTGTTAGCCCACAGGAGTCTGTAGGGCATTCATTGTCTCCTTTTAGGAGCTGCAGTCTGGTGCATTCATTGTGAATTCTCAAAGTTTGCCTGTCACTTGTAGATATTTAACAAATACATTTCTTGCAGAGAGTTCCAGATTCCCATGATACTTACAACTTCCCTCAGAAGAAGGTGTAAATATTTTGGTCTTTGTCAGCAAGCGTCATTACTAAAACTGGTAGTGATCTATCAACTAACCACAGCATTTTGTAGCTTCTCCAAATTGCCATCAAGAATTGGTATAAATAACTTCCATCCCAGAATATTGGAAATCTTTTCTGTTTCTCTCATCTTGATTGTTGATTTTCGGATAGACAGAATTGGGATTTTCTTTCTTCATTTCCTTTTGATGTGTGTTCTCTGATCAATGTGTGATGGGGTCATTGCTTTCATATGAGCCCCTGTGGGATTGTAGGTCACGTGTATGAGGATCAGAGAAGGCTCTCCTCCAGAGGCTAAATCTGTGACACAACAAGGGCTCCAGTTCTTTAACTTGGAAAAAAGGGAACCCAAACCAGAAAGATTATAGTTTCCAAATTTGCTTTCTGTTATTTAAGATTCCGACCCCAAAACACCATCTGCTATCCATCTGTACTAATAATGATCTTTTAATACATAGAATGCTTTGCTATTTATACAACCTTCTCCTGTATATTACTCTTTCTTGTAATCCTATTCAGTTCAAGAAACTGCAGCTAGAGGTTAATCATGCCCATGTTCTCAGAGCTAATATCTGGCAGAGCCAGAACTATTAATAGAACTCAGGTCTTCTGATCCTTAATTTAGAGCTTTTTCTTCTGTGCCCCAGCTGCTTTCTCCTCAAAGACAGGAGAAAAGAGGCACGTCTTCTCATGCTTTGACTTTGTTCCATGGACAGAGGATGGACCAAGCAGAAATAAATGTTAAAGAAAATACCCTCATTTTCAACTGCATGATCACAAGTATTTTTGTGGATATATATAACGAGCAAGCTGTGGTTTACCTCTTGGTTGTATAAAAGATAATTGAGGAAAAATGGGAGTTATAAGTATTGTATTCTTGGTTTTTGTAATTGATATTTCTTTCAAGTTAAATGAAATCTCTCTTCTGTTTTTAATAACTTGGAGCATGCTTGTTTTAATGCCAATGTATTGGCATCAAAATTCAAATTCTAGATTCTTAATGACCCAAATAGGTTTCTTTCTTTTTTTTTTTTTAATATTTTATTTATTTATCTGACAGAGACACAGCGAGAGAGGGAACACAAGCAGGGTGAGTGGGAGAGGGAGAAGCAGGCTTCCCGCTGAGCAGGGAGCCTGATGCGGGGGCTCGATCCCAGGACCCCGGGATCATGACCTGAGCCGAAGGTAGACGCTTAACGACTGAGCCACCCAGGTGCCCCCCAAATAGGTTTCTAACTGGAAATGTCTTCTATTTACCCTTCTCCACTCAATTCTGACTTGGCCGTGTCAGATTTAGCAATCTGATTAACAATCAGGCAGACATGAAGGAAAAGGCAGCCTTTATATTGTAAAGACCTTTTGCTTTGCAAATGTCCAGGGATGGTCCAGACAGGTAGGCAAGCAATCCCCCACCATGGCTAAAACAGAAGAACTTGCACTCAAGACAGAGAAACCATTTGGAAAGTATTTGGCAGGAGCTCTTGGGCTTGGCCAGTGACAATTGTAGTACCTTGTTAGAAGTCCACTGTATGTACCAGACTGAGTAATTATTTGAAGAGATGACATTGCTCTTCCCTGATGTGTAAGTGACTTTCTCCTTTCTTAATTTTTTTTAAATCCAGCTGCAAACACTGATTCAGGAGACTGACCCTGGTGCAGATTACCGCATTGATAGAGCTCTGAATGAAGCTTGTGAATCTGTAATACAGACAGCCTGCAAACACATAAGATCGGGAGACCCAATGTAGGTTATCTTATTTGGGGTATTGATTCATATTGTATTTTATTTGGCAGTGTAGCATCGGGAACATTCCTTGAAATGACTTTTGGATGGTTTTAACATCTTAACTAAAATTGTGATAAACAGAACATAGCAACTTTTGT
The DNA here is from genome assembly GCF_964656455.1 of Halichoerus grypus. NCBI lineage: Eukaryota > Metazoa > Chordata > Mammalia > Carnivora > Phocidae > Halichoerus > Halichoerus grypus. The sequence goes on from NC_135726.1 coordinate 12,417,762, forward strand.
TAAAACTAATATTGGAATTGAGACCTCGGCTCTGCCTCATCCATGATGTAGATACCTAGACCCAGCTTTGTGATGACTGTGACTAAGCATGTATGGGCCTGTACATTAGGTCACTGATTAATTCCATTTAATGGTCAAATAAAAAACAAGAGAGAGAAACACTCAGGATAAAGTGACACATACTTTGTCTCTATACTTTCATCCTATTTGTGTATTGACTCATTAGCCACATTGGCTACTTGATCATTATTAAAAATTCATTAATTATGTTGAAATAAAAAACAAATGTTGTGGTTGGAGGATGTAATCATGGACAAAATGAACTCTGAAGTTGCACCCAAGATTTAGGAAAGCTATAAAATGCTATAATAAAGTATTTGAATCTCATGCAGTAGTTTTATTCCATATGATGCACAAACAGCTCTTAAAACCAGGTTGCAAGTAAAGAACAGGTTTCCCATTCTGCAGAAATCTTTATAGCCCGCAGCCGGCAGTACCCAACAATAAAATGAATGCAGTTGATGTTTGTCATCATGCTGCTATGCATATACTCCTGCTGTTCATGCTGTGGCAGGGGGTTAAAAAAAGGTATTCTTCTTTAAAGCTTTTTGTGCAGTTGGAGAAGATAGACAAACACAGTGAAGACTAATTAAGAATATTTACCAATATAAAAATAACTGCATCAAGCATGAGGGGTCAGGGGTGAGGGAGGGAAGGGGAGAACTGCTACAGCTGAAAATCATTAGAAGATACTATCAATCAAATGCAGTGTGTGGACCTTTTCTGGGTCCTGGTTTGAACGAACATATAAAAAGGCGTAAGATAATTGCAAAAAAAATTTGAAAACTAATAGGATATCACATGACATTAAGGATTTTTAAAATTAATTTCTTTTGGTGGATTATGGTATTATGTCTTCGTAGAGAAACATGCTCAAGAATTTATGAAGAAAATGATATGGTATCTGGGATTTGCTTCAAAATATCAACAAGGGGGGGTGTAGAATTAAAACAAACTTGGCCATAGGTTGATAAAGCTATGGGAAGGGAAGGTGGCTATTAGGATTCTGTACTTTTGTATGTGTTGGAAAATTTTTCTAATAAACAGTTAAAAATAAAGCAACTGCACACAGATCTTAGGCAAGCCAAGTCCCAAGTGCCGTGTGGCCCTGAAGTTGAAAGAAGGCATAGTCACTACCGGACTGTTAATTTGAATTATTCTCAGAGAATTAAATCCCCGACTGCCCTCAAAAATAGCTCAAGGGCTTTTTCTACAGACCAAGGAAATACTACTGATGTGAGAGTTCCAAACCCGTTGTTAGAATTTCATCCCTGTTTTATGCCCAGGATCCTCTCATGCTTGATGGAACACTTATACACAGAGAAAATGGTGGAAGATTGTGAGCACCGTCTATTAGAACTGCAGTATTTCATCTCTCGAGATTGGAAGTGAGTATTTTGAAGCCAGAGTCAAGTGTAAGCCTCAGCCTGTTCTCCTGTTTAGTCAGGATCTCCTCTATGGTTTGAAATAATCAGTAAGAACATGTTTTTCTTAAGTTCTGGGATGGCTGACATGCTCCAATCCCCTGAAGAACCTTTCTTGCTTTCAGAATTGTATCTAAAAGCCGAGGCAGCCCTTGCAGGTCTGCCCCATGTGTCCCCATTCACTACAGCTTTGGAAGTGAGAGTCACATGTTTCTGATACCACAGACATCCATCCTCAAAGAACTTGGACACCTGTGGGGCAGCAGAAGCATCTTCAGATAGGTCTCTAAGAGATAATAGTGTGTTTTTATTTTTACTGATTTGCACTGGATATGGGAATTTGTTTTTATTTCTTTAACTATTCAAAGTTATTGAATTTTCTATCTTAAGAGGCTCTTATCAATAAATGACAACTTGATTCTCTAATTCTCTTCTCATACTGTTAGCCAAAAACGGGTGGGGGTGGGGATGAAATAGGAGAAGGATCTGTGTTATAGTCAGAATCACTATAACTTATTGGCTTCACTGCCCTCCTCTTTCCATGTTTTAGTTTGCCTTCCACCCGCAGAGCAGCCGGTACCCGGCCACTTGGGAAGCTGGCTGTTCCTCCTGCTCCCATGGAAGCTCAGCTGCTTCCTAACCACTGGAGTTTTCTGGTGATTGAATATATTACTCACATACTTTACTAGAAAGGGATGATTCAGAAGATTCAGTGTATTTTTTTTTAAGATTTTATTTATTTTTATTTTGAGAGAGAGAGAGCACACAAGCAGGGGGAGCGGCAGAGGGAGAGGGAGAAAATCTCAGGCAGATTCCACACTGAGTGCAGAGCCCACTGTGGGGCTCGATCTCATGACACTGAGATCATGACCTGAGCCTAAACCAAGAGTCGGACACTCAACCGACTGAGCCTCCCAGGCACCCCAGATTCAATGTATTTTTATTTCTGTTCCCTCAAATTAGCTCTGGAAAGGACTAAAGAAAACTGTGTGGGAATTTCTCTGTACTTTCTCAGGCCATCTAAACCAAAATAACAGGGTTTATTGAGTTTATTGCTGTAATCAAAATCATCTTATTTCCTCTTCTGTAACTCCTTCACCCATGATCAAAAAATGCTTCACAGGCTTAAAAGCTACTCATTAAGTGTTAGCCTTTCTCCTTCCATTCAGTAGCTCTCCCCCAAAGTTGACATTATGATGTGGATAGAATTAAGCATCCATTGGTCTGATCTGGAGAAGCAGCAGGCTCATTGCTTTAATCCATTGTCTCCAGAGTTCAAAGTTAAATGTCAAGTTTTTTTAAGTTAATAAGCATATTCAAGCAAACTAAAAATATGACTGCCTTACCTGGCATGGGCAAAAGAAGAAGAACAGTTTGACTAGAAGGCAAGTCGAGTGGGAGATTCTGTTTATCTTGCCATTTCCTGATCTTATTGAATCTCGTATAACAGAATTGAATTTCATTCACTCTTAGAGAAACAGTATTGAGTGAAGAGTTGTGAGCTGCCTGGTGATAGCTACAGGCCTCATTGTCTCATTTCAGCCAGGGCATGTTAGTGCTCAGTCTGCTGTCATGTTGTGCATCTTACGTAGCCACCATGGCCTCCCTGAAGTGGAACTTAAAGCTTCTACACCAAGGTCACCAGACTTCTACCGATTGACCACTGTGTGTTCCTGAAGAACAAAGTTCAGGAATATCTTTTAACTCTTAACCTTATAGGCTGGACCCTGTCTTATACCGCAAGTGCCAGGGAGATGCATCTCGTCTTTGCCACACCCATGGTTGGAATGAAACCAGTGAACTTATGCCTCCTGGAGCTGTGTTCTCTTGCTTGTATAGACACGCCTACCGCACTGAGGAACAGGGCAGGAGGGTATGCACTCAATATTGACTTCATTTCTTCTTGTCAACCATTTGTTTTTGAATTAGTTTGCTGTGTATTGTTCTGATTTCTGCCATCGTAGGAAACTTTATCAGTATATCTGGCGGGGAAGGGTTGCTGTACTTCTGGGAACTTCATTCAGTGAGTGTCCATAGAGTTGCTTCACCAGCTTTCCATCTGATTTTACGTTTTCAACAAAGTATTTCAACAGAATGTTAGGGGACATTTCCAGGTTTTCTTTAAATTACTAAAATCTAAATGACAAATAGACAACTAAATATTGCTGCCCTAACTTCATTTAGCTTTAAAGATCCATTAGAAACTCTTAACCAGGATACAGATGGCTTTTGGGCTTGTTCAGAGTTTAGGTAAATTTGAATTCAGTGTTCCTGACACAAGTGCACGTTCTCTCCTGAACAGGAGCTGGTATTCTACTCTACATTCATGGAGTAGTAGCAGATTAGTTATGCTAAACAAAAAATATAAATCCAGTTCACTTTTTATCCACATACTCTGAGAAAAGGATGTTGTTTCATTCAGTATATTAGAAAATGTTGAATGTACGATCTCCTTCCTAGAGGTATGGGTTTGTAGAAGCCTCCTAGAAGATTTAATCCTCACTTTGGACGAGATTGGGGGTATAAAGTTTGTACAAATAACTGTAACATTATTAGTTTCCTGACAACAGATTTCCTTTATGTAGTGTCTTTTTGTCTTGGTTCTGGTACTTTTAAAGTATTTTGCTTATTCTCTCTTATGTAGCTGTCTCGGGAGTGCCGAGCTGAAGTTCAAAGAATCCTACACCAACGTGCCATGGATGTTAAGCTAGATCCCGCCCTCCAGGATAAGTGCCTGATTGATTTGGGAAAGTGGTGCAGTGAAAAAACAGAGACTGGACAGGTAGCTGACATAGCTATACCTGTTCCCCTTATAGTAGTAGTAGTAGTAATAATAATAATAATATTCATGATGAACATTTTACATAGAGTACAAACACCATAAAATGCATCTCTATTTTTGTTACATTATTCAATGTCTTCTTCATAAGAAATCCTAAGGAAAATTTTCTATTTGGTCTCTATGTCAGGAATAATTATACTTTTCCAAAGCATTTGGTTTGTTTATATATTATGGTTACTATATTTTGCAAATGATTATTTTCCCTCTTTGTGTTGCCTCTTAAAAAACTAGATCCAAAGGTATGGCCTTCCTGTAGCAGGTGTGTAAGATCGTGTGGTAGGCATTTGTGCACCAAGCGTACTGCTAGCCCCGTCCCACTTTCTTTACCATATTTTCTTTTCCTATTTTTTAACTTGTTTTAAATTTATTTTATATTGCCTTTTTTTTTCTTTTCTCACCTTAATAAGGTACATTAAAGCCCTTTTGAGAGAAGGCAAGGTATCAACATAAACGTATATAACTACTAGCATGCGTGAATAGTGTGCATGCCCTACAGTAGTCCTACAAGATATGTAGGAATGGGAATTATTTTTTCCGTTTAGTAATTGACGAAATTGAGGCCCATGGGAGTGAAGTGTATTGACTTCCTTACCTAATAATCAGGTCTAATCCTAGCTAGACATCCAGTCCATTGTCTTAGAACCTCTCCATACAGGAAAGTGTAGAGAAGAAGGAGCCCCCAAGACTTACATGCATTCTATGAATGGTTTCTAAAGACTTTGTGCCTGGTTTAAAACATAGAAAAGCTATATTAGTGCATTCTAGCGAATTGAGTTAGGAGGGAGCTTGTCTTCTGTCTTAAGGCAGGGAAACCAAGCATCGAGGAATAACTACTTGTTTAAAGCTCCAGTAATACTAGAACAAGGTGTGAACTCACGTTTCCAAGTTCCGCTCTTACTACTACAAAACACCCTCTGGGATTAAACTACCAACAACTCACCACGAGCAGGATTTGGGCATTTTTAAGAAGCAGCATGGCTTACTACTCAGATCTGTTAGCCCTGCCAATACCATTTTCAGTAGTCTGTTTCCTGGGCCTGCTGCAGTTCTGTCAAGTTTATTGTGAGAAAATGCCTGCAGTTGAGCTTTCTGCTGCCTTTGTCTAATGAAACAAAGGATATGGTCATATGGAATCCCAGAAAACGGTTTCCTTTCACACCCCTTCAAAGTAACATTGAGAAGCCTGCACTGTATTGCAGCCCATCACTGTGAAGCTCCACTTAGGAAAGGATTCTGTGAATGGGATTTTTCCCTTAGCCATTTCTCTTACTCCAAAGGTTTTATGCATTTTCCTTCAGGGGTTCCCCCCCCCCTTCTGGCCATTGTATAACTCCTACAACCCTGCTTGTCTGTTGCTCTTCTAATTCTAAAACAGAGATTCTTGCAGAATACTAAGTTAAACTTGATCCTTTAATAGAGTCCTTTGCCGAGAAATAGCTGTTGATATGCTTTGGGAAAGTGAGCTTCTGTTCTACTTAAAGCCTCTAAGTTTCTAAAAGGAATAGTAATGGATTGCTGCTACAGGGTCACTCCAGGTCAGGTTCCAAAGCCCAGACAAGATAGCTTTTAGATGTCCAAACCCTAGTGTGTTCACTTGCTTTGCAGTTTACCTCAGAATCCTTCTGTGTGGGCCAGGGTTAGAATCCCAGGTTTGACTTGCAGGAGCTCTCAGCTCTATGCTGGGTTTTGGACCTTGGTCCGGACCTACTTTGCTCATGAAGAGTCTTAAAATATTCCATGTCTTTCTACTGTGAATTTGTTGTTCACTGATTATTATCGACATGCAGATTTAAAATGGGAGCAAATATATCAAAACACAGATTTAAAAAAATGGTATGACAGGTTGTTGATGGCATAGAGTAAAGGCCTGATAAAATTTTTAGGTGCTGAGGACATCTGAACATTGATTCTTGTTGGACTTACCGATTTGGCCTTCTGGAGGATTTGTATGGCTGTTGTACCCCCTTGACCCTCTTAACCACCCTGTTACATCAAGTACTTATCTTCTCAACAATCCCGGTTTGGGGACTCAAATAAAGCTTTAGTGTTCTGTTCAGTGAAATAGTTTTAAAAAGAAAAGGAGGACCACTGAAAAGGAGGTAGACACTGTTCTCTTGGCTTCCCTTGTTCATTTATATAATTGAAAAATGCCAAGGGATTGCTTTCTTATTTGCAGGAGCTTGAGTGCCTCCAGGACCACCTTGACGACCTGGCTGTAGAGTGCAGAGATATAGTCGGCAATCTCACCGAGTTAGAATCTGAGGTAAGCGGCTTGCGGCTCACAGACCGCGTGCATCCTGTCAGCGGCCCATCCTCCTTTCTCAGTCCTGCCCTTTCTTGGCCCCCGAGAGTGCCCATTCCCTCTGTTGACTTTACAAAGAAGTATATTATGTTGCTTCCTGAACCCCTTTCCTTATCTCTCCAGAGAAATATTCTATATACTTAGCCCTTTGGTTTTCTTCATAAATTAGAATTATCACAGTGATTAGACCAATCTTTTTCCTCCCCTTTAAGAAAAAATAGCAGCTGTGCTTCAGATCTCTTAATCGCATGCAAGACTAGTCCAAGTATTCCTGTTCCTGTTCTCTTATCTTAGCTCTTTCTATTAGGTTATCTGGTAATGTTTGTGTCATCAATAATAAAATAAAAGCCTGGGACTTCCACTTAAACGTGGAAGACCGAATACGTGTGTTTATCCCTGTTTCATCCAGAAACCCACGGAAATATTAAAAAAGAAATTAGAAAGTCTCATAAGCATAGACATATTATTTAGAAATACAGAGAGCATTACTGGGGAGGGAGCAGCTAAAAATGTTAAAATTGTCCTTTGGGGGCAGAAATTAGGGAAATGGGGGATTGCTCTTTTTTTTTTTATCTTAAGCCTTTTAGGAACCATTTGAATTGTCAAAATTGGCATTATGTAAAATTACATTTCCCAACTAGTCTTTTTTTTTTCTTTCTTTCTATTTTTCAGAAGTTTATTGCTTCTTTCATCTTCTGTCATCTGCCTTCTCCCATTCTCATTGTCCTTGTGAGCTTATGAGGACATTCTGGGCTGTGTCACTTTTTAAAGGAAGATGTTATTTCAGCAGCTAGTGCTGCACAGAGGTTACTGTCTGCTTAAAGACATTTGTGTATATTCCCCAGAGGCAGTGGTTTGTCATCTGTTTTATGAGCTTATAAACTAAAGACAGATGTCATTTACCCATATTTTCATTTTGAACTGCTTAGCCATTTGGAAAAACTCCAAAGGCTGAACTCTAGTATTACTGTTAAATGTTTTTTCTCTGCACTGTTCTTAATTCTGCCTTCTCTTTTTTGCTCAGGCTCAAGGGGTATCTGCCTCTAGATAAACTTGCCTTTCAGAATGTAATGGAGGAGCAATTCTGTCTGTGCCGGGCTATCTAACCTAAAGACTACATCTAGAATTATTTGCCCATCAGTTGCTACTGATTCAGAAACACAAACTGCCACTCTTGCCACAACTAGCTCTTTCTGAAGCAGAATTATTAATATGTTTAATCTTCTACAGGACATTCAAATAGAAGCCTTGCTGATGAGAGCCTGTGAGCCCATAATTCAGAACTTTTGCCATGTAAGTAATGTTTGGAGAAACGGATGAGGAACAGAACCAAATTCACTAGGACTTTGACCCTCAAGTGTATTGCACTTAACCTCTGCAGCATACATGACTCCTAAGCGATAGATTGACAAGTTAAAGTTGAAAATGTAAACAGATTAAGAGGGGGTGCCACCATCCTGGGAAACCTTACCTGATTATGCTTGGTGGATGCCCTGGTATGTACTTAGCAGCAGTTGTAGAGATGCCCTTCATAGGGGTGGGGCAGGCCCTTCTGAGCACGGCTGAGCTGCTTCCAGTACCTCAGCCAGGGTTTGTTAGCAGTGATAATAGCTTCTCCTTGTCAACTGAATGAATTCTGTTACTCTGTTACTTGATTCAGTTATTGAACTAGCTAAATTGTGGGGGTGAAACCATGCAGGAACCATAAGGGTCTGACCATCAGGAGGCAGTGTTGGGTGTGATCCTGAAAGCCAGCTGCTGGCGTCATGGGGGGAAAGGAGCAAAAGCCCTGCACAGTATATGTTCTTGTTGGAGCTTTGTGTGGGGCAACTTGCTCTGCAACTTTTAGTCCACTGAATGTTTATCCCTTATAATTTCTCAGACTGATTTTGATATAATTTATGATGTATCATGTTGGGGAAGGCTCTAGAATCAGTCTACTTTTCATTTTTTATGAACTGGGGTGCAAGATTTGTTCATTAATTATTAGAAATGAAGTGTAAGTGTGCACTGCCTTCCCCAGGATGTGGCAGATAACCAGATCGACTCCGGGGACCTGATGGAGTGTCTCATTCAGAACAAACACCAGAAGGATATGAATGAGAAGTGTGCCATTGGAGTCACCCACTTCCAGCTGGTCAGTAACGCCAGGCAAACCCTGTCTCGGCTGCTTGGGTGGTTCTGAATTCCTTTCTCTTCCAGAGCATCAGAGCACCTGTTCTGTGAGAAATCATTTGTTCCAAATATGCCCTTCTGCAGTTCTCAAAAAATGTGGTCTTTATCCACTATGGCCAGGAACAATGGTAGGCTCTGGGACTGCAGTGCTAAGTAAGATGGAGTCTGTACCCTTAGGGAATGGGCAGCTCAGTGGGAATAGAGATGAGTCACATTGCTTGCTTTTGTAAGGTATGTTAGCTTTTGCTTACACAGCTAGTATCAGTGGGATCTGCTGTTTTGTGTCTCTGTTCAGTGCAGCAGTCCAAATGTCTATCAGTACACTAGACCCTAAGCCTTATTCTCTTTTAAATCATACTACCATACCAGGTCTGACATCCAAATAAGGTTAAACTGTACTCTTCAAAGTTGGCACAGATCTAAAGGAAGTGATTCTGGTAAAGCAAGCACTTCCTTCCCAGGAGGATGAAATCAGTCATCTGTGTAAAATTGACCTCTTCTTGGGGCCTTTGGCCTATCGTTTGCCTTTACCAAATGATATTGAGGGCCTCTGAGGGCACTGGAGACAGTGGGCTCCTTGGGCAGACAAACCCTGCCCTTGTCAATTCTATGTTCTAGTAAGAGAAAGACACAAAAACACGTTTACACATAAATACAGTCTCAGGTGGGCCTATGAAGAAAAATAAAGCCACCTACGGGCTGGAGGGTGAAGGAGAAAGGGGGCTTCAGAAGGAGGTCTTTGAATAGAAGTGCCTAGGAGGTGACGGAGCAGACCATGGGAGATCTGGGAGAAGAGCCCTTTTGGCAGAGGGAGCAGCGTGATTGGAATGGTAGGGAAGCCAGAGGGGCCATAGCAGAGGGAGGATTGGGGAGGTGGGCAGGTCCTGAGGCCTGAGACGGAAGGTGAGTTGCACAGGGCCTGGAAGGTGGGCTTCTGCAGTCTCTGTGCGCACTGCTGATGTGGAACTTGCTAGAGAGCTGCTGATTTTCTTTCTCATCGTCTTTCTCAGGTGCAGATGAAGGATTTTCGTTTCTCTTACAAGTTTAAAATGGCCTGCAAGGAGGATGTGTTGAAACTTTGCCCCAACATAAAAAAGAAGTATGTAACTTTTACTTGATTCGATCTGCTTCCCTAAAGTCTGGACAAATATCCTGTGTTCTGGTAGGATTAGCCTCGGAGGCCGGCACACTCCGCTGGTGGTGTGGCCAAGTACTTGGATTGTGTGGCCAGATCATCTTTATAGTTGCCTGGAGCCACGGGGCACAGGTGCTTCTGACATGGAGAGGCCTGGAAGCTAAAGGGCCGATCTTAATGTTCCCAGGTCCAGGCTGTCTGACTGAGGAAGCAGATTCAGATTGCACACTTAGAGGAGCAAGTTGCAGTGTGAATGAGAGGTTAACTCACTTCCTCCCGACATCATTCCATGATGTCAGCTCTTCCGGAGAGCAGCAGGGGCTTGTACTGAGTTAAGAGGTCTAGTGAACAAACAAAAACTTGATTGATTTAAGAATTAGGTCTCAATGAGGAAAGTGATGAGCTTTCACAGCATGGCTGCCCCAATTCTTCGATCTCACTCTTTTGCAAAGGTACATTTCTTTTTTCTTTTTTTTTTAAAGATTTTATTTATTTAGGGGCGTCTGGGTGGCTCAGTTGGTTAAGCATCTGCCTTTGGCTCAGGTCGTGACCCCAGTGTCCTGGGATCAAGCCCCGCATCGGGCTCCCTGCTGAGCAGGGAGCCTGCTTCTCCCTCTCCCTCTGCCTGCCGCTCCCCCTGCTTGTGCTCTGCCTCTCTCTGTCAAATAAATAAATAAATAAAATCAATTTTATTTATTTATTTGACAGAGAGAGACACAGCGAGAGAGGGAACCAAGCAGAGGGAGTGGGAGAGGGAGAAGCAGGCTTCCTGCTGAGCAGGGGGTCCGATGGCGGGGCTCGATCTCAGGACCCTGGGACCATGACCTGAGCCAAAGGCAGACGCTTAACTACTGAGCCACCAAGGCGCCCCTGCAAAGGCACATTTCTAGAACACATTTCCCTCGTATAAACCAAGTTCCCATTTTGCTTAGGTTTCTGTACCTTTCAGAAATGAATTTTACTTTTCATCAGAAACACAGTCCAGAGTTAAGAGCAGCATTCCCCCCTGGTCACATGTTTGTAACAAAACAAGCATTGAACTGTCCTTGCATACATGTCCCCTCTCTGGCCTCCCTGCCAGTCAGGAATGTAGTCCGCCTTCCGACGTTTGTAATATACACAGTCAGATTACTGCTTTCAGCACTCTGTAAACACAGTGGGACTTCTAGAAAGGGCATTCAGAAGCATGGTAAAGGGGGTCATGCACTCTGGGGTGGTGATCCAGCCCCTGCCCCAGCCTCGCTCTGGGCTCTCTGCCCTCGTGTGGCTCCAGCCAGTCTCAGCCTTCTCCTTTCCTTGGCAGGGTGGACGTGGTGATCTGCCTGAGCACGACCGTGCGCAATGACACTCTCCAGGAGGCCAAGGAGCACAGGGTGTCCCTGAAGTGCCGCAAGCAGCTGCGGGTGGAGGAGCTAGAGATGGTAACGCCTCGTAGCATGGCCTCTGGGGCCCAGAAACACAGGGGCAGGCTCTAGAAAGTTGGGTGAAGGGTGAGGGCAAATTGGAAGATTTTAGCCACTACTGTGATTGTTAAGACTTGGAGCCTTGTGCTAAAATTTGCCATGGACAGCTTCGTGCTTCACTTTTCCTAACCGATAAAATATTTTGACCACGTGTCACTGGAAGTTCAGCTGTAAGAATGTGATACAATCGTTGCATCAGTAATGCCCTCAAGGATCAAGGGTCTTTCCCTATTGTTTCTGCTGTTTGTGGCACCAGCTTCATTGCAAGGCTGGTTTCCCTCACATTGACTGCCTGCAGTAGCGGAGCCACCTGCTCCAACATTCCGTCTCCAGCAGCAAAGTAGAACAGGAGAAACCTCCTCCTTCCCGACAGCCTGTAGCAAGATCCTTCCCTCAGAGAGAGAGAGAGAGAGAGAGTGTGTGTGTGTGTGTGTTTGGTTTCTTTGTTTTTTTTTTTTTTTTAAAGATTTTATTTATTTATTTGAGAGAGAGAGAGAATGAGAGCGAGCGAGTACATGAGAGGGGGGAGGGTCAGAGGGAGAAGCAGACTCCCTGCCGAGCAGGGAGCCCGATGCGGGACTCGATCCAGGGACTCCAGGATCATGACCTGAGCCGAAGGCAGTCGCTTAACCAACTGAGCCACCCAGGCGCCCTGGTTTCTTTGTTTTTGTTTTTGTTTTTTGAGTGAGAGCATGAGCCGGGCCGAGGCGCTGAGCAGGGAGCCTGACATGGGGCTTGATCCCAAGTCAGACGCTTAACTGACTGAGCCACCCAAGCACCCCTCCCTCAATTTTCATCTTTCAGTTTGAGATCTGTGCCCACTCCCTGACCAGCAGCAGTCTCCAGGGGAGTGCCGTGCACTGATGAGCTTACAGATCCTGAGGTGAGACAGCTGTTGGCAAGTCAGCTGCAGTGTGCACTGTAAAAGGAAACTTCTTACTTTACTTTTGAGGTTAAACCATGTTAAGAAAACAGCTAAAAGTATTGTGAATCATATTTCACCTCAGTCTAAGCAAAATCTAGTAATGAATACCGACCACCAATAATACCGCAAAAGGTGCATTACCAGATTTTCCCATAGGGCGGGAGTGATTCAATGCTAATTATGTTTAAGTGGAGCTGGCCTTGATGTCCAGTTACAATTGAGACTTTGGGTCCCTAGCTTTGAACCTTGCCCTTTCGATAAAATAATAAAAGTAGAACCCTACATTTATATGATGGTTTTGACTTTCTGAAGTGGTTTCCACATCATATGATCTAATTTCATTTCACAGCAGTCCTATGAAGGGGCCGGGCAGGTGACAGCATTTTGTTTTGCAAAGAAAGTCCAAGGCCATCTAGTTAGTCAGTGGCAGGATTGAAACTAAATCCAAGCTTTCCTTGTGCTGTGGTGGCCACACTGCTGCTGCTTTGCTGGGTAAGAGTTGTGGTCACTAGACAAGATCCGGTCAACACATGAGTATGTAGAACATTTGACATCCCAGTTTAGAATAAGCTCCTTTTTCCATGCTGGCTCCCTCCCGTGCAGACCGAGGACATCCGTCTGGAACCAGATCTGTATGAAGCTTGCAAGACTGATATCAAGAACTACTGTTCCACTGTGCAGTATGGCAATGCTCAGGTGACTGTCTGTTTTTCTTTTCTTTTTTTTTTTTTTTTTTTAAAGATTTTATTTATTATCTATCTGAGAGAGAGAATGGGAGACAGAGAGCATGAGAGGGGGAGGATCAGAGGGAGAAGCAGACTTCCCGCTGAGCGGGGAGCCCGATGCGGGACTCGATCCCGGGACTCCAGGATCATGACCTGAGCCGAAGGCAGTTGCTTAACCAACTGAGCCACCCAGGCGCCCATGTCTGTTTTTATTTTCTAATTGTGAAAATGGGAAGGTAACATTTTAATAATTAATTCTTTGCTGGTGGGATGAGCCTCCTCACATTCTCTCCAGCCTAATCACCCCCTCCTAAGCTATATCAGCCTTCTCCCAAAGGAAGTTCCTTACCTGCATTCGTCTTGATGTACTGTTCATTGTCTTCCCTCTTTCAGGTTACCTTGTCCTTCCCCACCATGTCTTCCTGAGAAGCTCTTCCTGATCCTTCAAATGCTTCCTCCTCTCCATAGCTTTCCTAACACCGTGCACCTCCAAAATTGATTAGTCCCTTATTCTGTGCCCATTACACAGAAGTTCTTAACTAGTTCTTACTCTGTTAACATAAGAGTCACCTGGGAAACTTTGTTTCCTTAATGCACAGAACAGGGCCCTACCCAGAATTGTCAGGAATGAAGTGCAAACGAGTGATTTTTTTCTTTCAATGTTCTTCCAGTGATTCAGCTACCTTTTCTGTGTAGTTCAGGGCATTGCCATAGTGCTTTAGCCTCAGTTATTGTTTTTTCAAACACTGCCCTTTCCTTCCTTCTGGAACATCTGAATCTGTCCTCCATGTCTCTTTTTCTTTCATACTTTCCATTTCTTTGTTGTTTGTACTGCATTGAGGTAATTCCTCAGTTCCACTTCGCAGAGAAAACATGTATTCTTTAGTTCTGTCCGTTCTGCTCTTTAGAGAGACCACCTGTTGGGTTTTATTTTTTGTTTCCAAGATCCATAATTGGTTCTTTTCACAACCATCTGTTCTTGATTCTGGTTTACCATTTCTTTCTGTATTATTCTAAGGATATTAAATGCATTTTTTAAATTGATCTGTTACTTTTCCCTCTCAGTTATTTGGCGATTTTTGGTTGTGCCTTAGAGATTTCCTAGAAGTCTCCTGACCTATGTACAGCCCTAGTTACTACAGCTTCCCGTCTGTTTCCCTTCTTTATCATTTGTTTATAATATCTAAAAGGTTGGTGTAGGGAACGGCAGATTTCAGGATACACTTAATTCACTATCTTAAAATCCATCGTGTGGCACTTTATGCTTTTATGTTAACCCACTCCTCTTTTTTTTTTTTTTTTTGGTAGTTATCTGTTTATAAAAGTTTGCCCTGTGAGACTATATTTATCAGGGGTAAGGACTGGGTCTCTTTCATGTCTGGCATCTAATGCTCTATTCTCATGTGGTAAATGGTGAGTTAAACTGATCCTCCTAGCTCGTGCCTACTGTCTAGTCAGGGCTTTTGCTCCAGAGAAAGGCAGAGAGCCTAATGTGGGCTCCAGAAGGAATCTGGACAAGGAAGAGCTGGAAGGCAGAAGAAACCAGGAATCTGAGTGGGTTTCCTTCCTTTTAGACTCCAGTGCAGTCTGCTCAACTCATCCATTATTTTTATACAGTTTGGTTCACTCTTAGCCCTGAAGCTGTAAATTGATTAATTCTCCTTGGTGAGCAAATTCTGATTCCTATTGCCTAGGAATTCGGAATGGAACAAAAGATGGGGGATGCACTAAGAACTGAAGGCTGTAGTCAGAACTCTTGGATTATCAAGCCAGGATACACCCCTTAACACGACCATAATTCTTGTGCCCTAGATTATTGAATGTCTGAAAGAAAACAAGAAGCAGCTAAGTACCCGTTGCCACCAGAAAGTTTTTAAGCTACAGGAGACAGAGATGATGGACCCAGAACTAGACTATACACTCATGAGAGTTTGCAAGCAGATGATAAAGGTAAGGGATCCAAAACCAGGGGGTAAGCACAGGGTAAGTAAAAATAACAACATAAGCTTCTTTAAATATAAATTTGTATAATCTTTTCATTCAACCTCTTTTATACAGATGAGACAATGGTTCTCATAGTATGGTCCCTCAGCATCACCTGGGAACTGATCAGTGCTTGGGCCCACCCCATATCTACTGAATCAGAAACTCTGGGAGCAGAGTTGTCCGTTTTAACAAGGCTTCCAGGTGATTCTGATGCAGGCTCAAGTTTAAGAACCACTGAGCTAAGCTAACTGAGCTCACCTTGACCTAAGGCACAAGTGAATAGATACCCAGGAAATACATGATTAGTCTTTGAGAGCGGGTAGTGGTAGGTATACTGAAAAAGCCACCACCAAGTGTCCTGATCATCGTCCTTCCGCAATCGAAAGACTTTTCTGTTCTACAAGTTCTTTTGTTTCATACACTTTTCCAGTGAGCGTTCTCTACAGCAGGGCTGACTTGAGAACCTAGATGCCAGTTCCTCAATCTTTCCACATATGTGAAGAGATTAAACTTAAAGTTCTGATGCCTTATTTAAAATAAAATAAAACAAAATGCTTTATTATAATTTACTTAAATAAAATACTACTTTAAAATAAAATGGTATTTTTCACTCTATCAGATACCAAAGAGAATTGTGAAAGTTAGAAGTGTCTTTAGCTGGGCCTGGTAGATTTGAGTCCTATGTAAAAGTGGAAATGTCAGACTCTGATTTGGGGTAGTTTTGTAAGATTTTGATGACTTTTATAAAAGCCAGTCAGCAACCCACGTCACCAACCTATATTAAGATATCAGTAGACTGTGATTAGCACATAGAGATGGAATTTATTATTAGTCCAAAACGGATCTGTCTGGCTTCAAGGACAGTAACACGTGTACAGGGGCTAGCTGCACAGACTGGTAGGATTATAGCCCCCGTAGTTAAAAGATGAACTAGACTGCTCCTTTCCCCACATTCTTGTTCCCATTGATTGGTGTGTAATTTTTAAGTTCCCTGTTCGGATTGGGTAGATACGGCTTGAGGGCTACCTGGCCACCTGGTATGGCATCACATTCATCCTTAAACAATGTGTAAGCTCAGGAGATGTCGTATAATGTAATATAGCCATGTAGGTACAGAGTCAGTCCTATGCAAAATAGGAAACGGTGAGAGTAGTAGAACTATGAGCGATATAGTAGAGAATAGATGAAGAAAGGGGAAGTTGAGGCTGGGTGTGTATTCAGACTTAGCTGTTTCTCTTGCACCGAGTGGTATCTTCAAGCCGATTTTGTCGTTAGCACTCCAATAGATGAAAGAATGGTATGGATGGTGTTAATTGCCGTATTTGGATAACTACTTTTGTAAAACTTTATTTCTTGCAGAGGTTCTGTCCAGAAGCAGATTCCAAAACCATGTTGCAGTGCTTGAAACAAAATAAAAACAGTGAACTGATGGATCCCAAATGCAAACAGATGATAACCAAGCGCCAGATCACCCAGAACACAGGTAACATCATGGCCTGGCTTTCCCCGTCCCTTTGAGTGGGGCTTCAGTGGAACTGAGTTGGCATATACCTGCCTTATTAAACTACGGGTGTTTTGTTGTCTGTGGGTTTTAAGGGAATGGTCTGGATGCAATAAGCAAAACGACTTATTCTTTCTTCAAAGAGTATCTGGGAGAACAGAATGGAAGTCGTAGGAAAGAGGAGACAGGAGTCAGGGCTGGAGTTCTTTGAAAACTCTAGAGCTTTAACAAAACTTCCTGCATGTGGTAGGAGAATATATGGGTAATGTCTTTTAGAAGAGAGAAATTTCGGCTCTGAGTTGCAAGACCTTGTAACATAGTTGGTAAGATGAGTCAGGTAATCTCAGTGTTTTCCAAAACCTCTGTTATGGGGAACATTGGTGATGGCTGCTTGGTCTTCATGACAACTACTAAGAATACTGGTACCAGCAGAACCCGTGGAGCTGCTGCAAAGTAGAATTCCTGGGGCTCCATCTCCACCTCTACTCTTTCATTAAATTCTGTTGCTGGTTAAAAATAGCATAGTGAGAGCTCGGTAAACATTTAGCGAATAAACAAATCAGTGGTTTGTTTGTGGTCAGTGACATAATATGCCCCCTTTTGAAAGGTAGATCTCTAATGTTTGTGAATCAGGTGGAATATTTTATCATGTTCTTATAACTTTCCACTCCAGATTACCGCCTAAACCCTGTGTTAAGGAAAGCCTGTAAAGCTGACATTCCTAAATTCTGCCATGGTATCCTGACTAAGGCCAAGGATGATTCAGAGCTGGAAGGTCAAGTCATCTCTTGCCTCAAGCTGAGATATGCTGATCAGGTATAAACTGGCTTGGACTCTTCACAGAGGTGTGCTTGTAGAGGCCCCTCGACTCCTGGTCATTTTTTCTTGGGAAGTCCCTAGCTTGCTCCTACTTTCCCAAGACCTTTTTCATACCTTCCCAAATTGGGCCAAATAAAAAGCTGCAATTGTGGGGCACCTGGGTGGCTCAGTCTTTAAGCATCTGCCTTCGGCTCAGGTCATGATCCCAGGGTCCTGGGATAGAGCCCCACATCGAGCTCCCTGCTCTGCGGGAAGTCTGCTTCTCCCTCTCCCACTCCCCCTGCTTGTGTTCCCTCTCTCGCTGTGTCTCTTTCTGTCAAATAAATATAAAATCTTTAAATAAATAAATAAAGCTGAAATTGTCTGATAGGCTGATGAAGTCTCCCTTTGTCACATGTAGCGGCTTTCTTCAGACTGCGAAGACCAGATACGGATTATTATCCAGGAGTCTGCTCTGGATTACCGACTAGATCCTCAGCTCCAGCTACACTGCTCAGATGAGGTAGGATTTGGGTACGAAACTGATTATGAACAGAGCTGGTCAGAGAAATCTTATTGGAGAAGAGTCCTGTTTTCTCTTGCCCTTCAGCCTTGAATCCAGGATAGTTGAAGGCCCATCTTCTGGATTCTCCATTGTTTGAGTTTCTGGTTCCCTGTGACACTGAATTAGACTTGGCACTGGTCCTATCACTATACAGTGTTGGTTCCGTGTTTCTCTGTTGTACTAGAGTATTCTTTTTATTTTATTTTATTTTATTATTTTTTATTTTTGGTATTTTTTTTTATTATGTTATGTTAATCACCATGCATCATTAGTTTTTGATGTAGTGTCCCACAGTTCATTGTTTGCGTGTACTAGAGTATTCTTTTTTTATATATGTCTCCATATAGTTTGTTCTTCCCTTCTCCTTATTCTGATGGTCAACCTAGAATACCCTGAGACTTGCCAGAAAGATAAAGTGCTCCTCTAATAGCACTAAAGAAATGCCTGTCCTTGGAAATTATTTGACTTCCTAGCTAGAAAAGGCCATGTGGAGAACTTTGTTCAACATATGTCAATTTTAGGAGATCATAGCTAAAGATTTTTAAAAGAAGCTTACTCATACAGCTGTCCAAAGAAAGCTAAGTTTTTAATCTTTGGTGTGGACTGTGTTTTAGAACCCCTGTGTGTGTGTGTGTGTGTGTGTGTGTGTGCGTGCGTGCATACCACGTGCGTACACGTGCTGCCAAGTTGTGAGTCTGAGTTGACCCTGAACCTTTTAAAGCATTTGCTTTTAGTATTTCACTTGGTTATATCACCTTCCTCCTGTGTCATCAAGGATAGCCTTCTTTGTGACCAATCCTGGGACAGTCTGACTCAAATCTCAGGGTTGACAGCATAAAGATGGGTACGCTGACTCTGTGTGCCAGTCCTTGTGAAGGAGAATGGGGCCTGGCGGCTCGTACAGGAGGCAGGGGAGTGACGTCCATCGGGAAGCTGTTTGAGAGGACCTGTGGCTCCGTGTGGGAGGACCACCAGATCTACAGGCTGCAGAGACAAGGTTTCTGGTGACAGTAGAGATGGCCTTGTGTTTCATGTGTCTCTTGAACAGATCTCTAATCTGTGTGCTGAAGAGGCAGCAGCCCAAGAGCAGACGGGTCAAGTGGAGGAATGCCTCAAAGTTAACCTGCTCAAAATCAAGACGGACACTTGTAAGAAGGTAACCACCACCATCAGTGGCCCTTTTCCTGCCTGCTTTCACTCCTTTTTCTTTTTCCTTCCAATGCTGTCCTCTGACGTCTCAGTGATAGCATCTAAACCTTCCTCCCCAGAATTCTACACACTGTTCCCTCTTAGAAAACCTTAATTGGGTTCTTAACAATTAATCACCTATACCTTAAGTATTCTTTCACATGTACTAATTATTTGTGAATATGTCTCATCCCCACAACCAGGCCGTTGTTGAGGGGCTGTGAGTACACTGCCGAGAGCAAGATGTCACGTCCAACATATCAGTACATACACTGCATCCATAAAAGTCATTTCAGAAATAGCACATAAAAACAAAGTTAACAAAATGTGACTGCTAAGCATACATTATCTTGTAAAACTGCAACTGAGATGATCTATCTGATCTTTTTTAAAAAACTTTTTCTTTTTTTGAGAAGTGTTTCAGTGATGTCATTGTTGAGTCACTGTGACTACTGTACACAGATCTTTTCATCTGCTGAAATGCTTCCGATTGCACACGGTCTGAGGAATGGAGGGAGTTGGCGGAAAGCTAAATCCAGATATTTTCCTTGGACTGCTTTGTCATCAAATGATCCCATTTAACTTTGAAGAGGACTTTTTGAACAATATTTGAGTTTCGGTTTTGTTTTCTTGTTTTTATTATTGTTGTTTTATTGGGACTATAGTCTTTCCATTGAAAGCAAACTATTTTTATTTAAGAAAGCATTTCTAGGGGCACCTAGGTTGCACGGTTTAGCGTCTGACTCTTGGTTTCAGCTCAGGTCATGATCTCAGGATCGTGGGATTGAGCCCCACGTCAGGCTCAGCATGGATTCTCTTTCTCTCTCTAAAGTAAATAAATAAATTTAATTAAAAGAACAAAAAAGCATTTCTGGCTTGTCTTTACCTCCTATTCTTTCATCGTGTATAAATGGAGAGACTGCAGAGCTGATTTCAGTTCCATCATTTTTATATTCCTCTTGTTCGGAACATCTTTAAACTCAGTAAGAATTGTTCTTGCAGTAAAATTTATGCTCTCTCAGTCTTTTTTTTTTTTTTCTTTTGAGGATAATGGAGGTAAAGTGAAACATTTTGCAAATGTTGACCGTTGTTTGGGAATTTTAAGATAGCATATTACTGATTTTCAGATTTCACATTTTTCAGTCTTCTTAAAGTAAGAAAATAGCTATGTTATACCAGTATAAATACTAACACTTAGTATTTAATAATATGGCATGCCAGACTGCCAAAACCCAAATCTGATTTTATAACCCCACACTTTACTGAGCATACAGCTTTGCTTACACTAGGTCTCCCAAGTGTATTTATGGAATTAAATCATTTGCTGAAAATCTACATTCTTTTCATCATCACCACATTGCCACCTATCTCGACAAGTTCTGTTGCTAACCCTCAGCCTTCCCTCCTTGACTATTTTGTTTGTATATAAAGTATTTGCAGATAACAGATCTGATGCATTTCCTCTATAAAAGCTCTCTCTGCGATGATTTTCCCTTCCTAGGAAGTGTTAAACATGCTGAAGGAAAGCAAAGCAGACATCTTTGTGGACCCAGTCCTTCATACAGCGTGTGCCCTGGACATTAAACACCACTGTGCAGCCATTACACCTGGCCGAGGGCGTCGTAAGTCACTGTTGACTCTGACAGTCTCTGAACTCTCTCTCAGACTCCCTCTGAGAGCACTTGCAGCCACTCTCTTCTGTAGCTGCAGCTCAGACACAGACAGCATCCTCTGGGGGCCTGGTTGGTGCTGGAACTAGGCTTTTGTGGCAGAATGAATTTAAGAATAGTCCTTTGGGTTTGAACTGACCTAGCCATGCCCAGATGTACAGATCTGATGAAAAGGGAAGGTTGAGTACTTATCAGGGAAGCAAAACTTAGTCATCATCATGGCCCTCTTCCCCCTTGTCCAAACTAGACCAGCTTCATCAACTTTCCCAGTAGCCACACTGGGCGGATCCTGGGCAGGTAGAAAGTTGTTTCCGAGCCAGACGTGCCCAGTAAAAATGAGAGCGGTTTTAAAAGTCTCTGGGCAGCTGGCCTTGGAAGTTCAATATCATTCTTCTTCATGTGAAATCTTGGTTCGAGTTTCCTAGAATGGATTTAACTTTGTGTAGCCTATAAATCTGAATTCTCTGGTGGTGAGGTCCCCTTCTCCCAACCTTACAGAAATTTCTGTTCTGGACAGTTTCAGACTCTTCTTATCCCTTTTCTTCCACAGAAATGTCCTGCCTCATGGAGGCCCTGGAGGATAAGCGGGTGAGGTTACAACCCGAGTGCAAAAAACGCCTCAATGACCGGATTGAAATGTGGAGTTACGCTGCAAAGGTAAGGACCGAGAGAATCTCCTGAAACGGCCATCTCTCTGTCATTTCCCCAGCTTCTCCACTGGTCTTGTCCTTGCTGCGAGACCAGCAGGGAGGGTATACGAAAAGCCACCCCAGCTTCCCTGAGCCTGCAGCCCCCAACTGCTTTTGCACGGGGCTGTGTCCGCAGGCTGTGCCAGGGCCAGCGCTTTCTCTTCATTGCCCATAGTCCGCCACGGAAAAGCAAGTCACCCAAAGGATGGGACTGAAGCCAGCCATGCGCAGAGAACCCAGACGTCATGCCCATGGGAAAGCAAGCGGGCTGGCCACTGCTGTCTGAAAGCTTGGTTTTCTGACTTGACCCAGTGTTTGGGAGGAGCATATGTTTATGAGACTAGCCCTGGCCCTCAGCTAGGCTGAAGCAGGGAAATAATTGGGCAGAGAGACATCAGGACACTGGTGAATGTGTGTGGTACCTGGGCAGACTGGGGCCGGGGGAGATTTCTCCTACAAAAATTGAGCCTCAGCGAGAAGAATAACAGTTCTTCTCATGTGTACATTGCGTTGTGGTGTATAAGACACACTGATGGCCATATTACCTCGCTTGAACCTTGAAACCCAGCGGGGTAAGTGGGGTGATTATTTCCTCACTTTACGGTCATGGAAGCTGTGACTTGGCCTCAGTGAGAAAGTCAGGTTTCTAGATCCACACTCTTGGTGTCACCCACATCGGGATGGACATTCCCAGTTGCCTTAGATTAAGAGAGTGATCACAAGAACTGCGCCCACTTTCTTGACCAGTTCCTCCTGTCGCCCACTTGAAAGGTCAAGGTAACAGGCAAACAGGAAGGACCACGAAAAGTCTTCACACCTAGATGTAAGGGAAATGAAGGGACGGGATCACAGCTGTCCAAGTAGCAAGCACGTCCCTCACCCCTTCTTCCAAGGGACCCGAGTTGGCTTGGAAGCCATCAGTTAAGTGAGGCAGTGGAGAGGCGCCAGGTCAGTCTCTCCCTTGCTCAGCCTCTCCGCCAGTCAGTTGCGAAGCGTTGCTGCCATGACCCCACTGCTGGCTTGGTGCCGGCAAATGTCAGCGCGCAGATCACGTTCGTCTGAAACCTCCCCGCTCTGTGGGATGCGCAGAGAAGCAGATAGACATAGCCAGATGTCTCTGGGAAGATGCTCTCGGGCACCCAGGCTAAGGTGAGACCCAGAAGAGCAGGTCCCTGTCCCTGTGCGCCTGGGGAGCCTTTGGGCCCTGATTCTGCTCTCGGGGGCTGCATAGAGGTCCATCCGAGAAAGCAGAGAGAGGAGCACAGTATGGAAACTGGCTAGACTGCAAGTCCATGACTGTGGGAGTGGTGCAGTGTGTTCAGTCGGCCTGAGTCATGTTTGCACAGTGTTTCTGCTGGGGGGCAGTGCTCACGATTTAATGGTGAGTGAAAAGAAGTCAAGATACAGAACCAGCATCCAACACAATCTCAACTGTTCTCTGTGTTTTTAAAAATAAATCCGAATACATAAGAACCTGTGACATTGTGCAAGTAACCGCCTCCCACCCCTTGGGCCTCTGGGTCTTCAGCTGTAATGTGGGAGTAATAAAATCTACTTTCAAGGATTGGTATGAGGACTAAATGATTGAAAACATGTCAGTGGGGCACCTAGGTGGCTCAGTTGGTTGAGCGTCTGACTCTTGATCTCAGCTCGGGTCTTAATCTCAGGGTGGTGAGTTCAAACCCCACCATGGGCTCCACGCCAGGTGTGAGCCCCGTTGGGAAAAAAGCAAAGCCATGTGGAGCACTCTGCCAGGTCTTCAGTGTAAGGGCTGCTGCGAGGTTGGTGGTGACGGTCACCATGATGGATGGTATGAGACCCCATCTCTTTGTATTTGTCTGTATTTTCTGATTTTGTGCAGTAGATATGCCTGTATTATCAGGAAAAGGAATTGTAGCTCTGTGTTTGATTTTCTTGTCCCTTGTCCTCTCTCCCCAAAAGAAATGGCATAAGCTAAACTAAGAATTGAGGGGGGCGACATAGAGCTGGCGCCGCCCTAGCCCACTTCTCTCTCAGAGGCCGATGCTGCGGTGTGTCGTTGCAGGTGGCCCCAGCAGATGGCTTCTCTGACCTCGCCATGCAAGTGATGACATCTCCATCAAAGAACTACATTCTGTCTGTGATCAGTGGGAGCATCTGTATATTGTTCCTGATTGGCCTGATGTGTGGACGTATCACCAAGCGGGTAACACGAGAGCTCAAGGACAGGTAGAGCCACCTTGACCGCCAGAGGAACTACCTGTCCGGTGCCCAGTTTGTACAGCCCTCCTGTATAGTGTGCCCACTCACCTGGTTCTTCTCACAGGTGGCACCAACACCCATGTTAGAGCAGCAGCAGGTGTCCTCTGCATTGTCCCGTCTCCGACTTCGCCCGTGTCCATGGTGCCCTCCTCCTCCTCCTCCTCCTCCTCCTCCTCGACCGTTTGTGCAGCAGCTGCAGCTGGTGGCCGCTCTGGTTATTGCCTGTGTTGGCAAATTTGGGTTTACCTGCCCGTAGACAAGTCTCTCTCATACCAATGGAACTACCAATACTTCCAGAACCAACTTACCTGACCTGCAACTCAAATGATTTTTAAAAAAAAACAAAACAAAACAAAACCAAAAAAAAAAAAGAAAAAGAAAGAAATTTTTAAAGAAAGAAAAAAATGTATATAGTAACACATCTCCTCCAGGCTTGATTGGGCAATGGGGTTATTTCTTCTCTGTGACTGTAAAATGAAGGCAGGACTTTAGGGGGAAAACACACCACCCAATATGCTATTACTGGGATGTCTTGCTCATTTCTCAAAAGCACCTTTGGACTATGTGGGGGCCATGGACTTCACCGAGGAGTGGGAAACCACTAACCAGCCTGCTTTGGGTCTTGTTTTCTTCTGGGCTGAAACAGTGATGCCTTCCAGTTCCCACCTTAACAGAGCGACTGCTGGTCACGACCCCAAGGCCATGAGTATTTCTATGATCTCCTCACTTCAGTGAAGTAAAGCAAGCATGAGCTTCCCTGGGCCAAGGGCAAACGGGTTGGGGAGGAGATCAGAAGAGTGTGAAGCTGGTCAGCCACTTGATCTGCACCGAGAGGCTGGACTCTGAGTCCCAAGGCACAGGATCCCCAGGCATCATCCTCCTCCAGGCTAGCACAGGACTCAGTCACATTTGGATTGACCCTGCTGGGGGATAGCAGTTACTCTAGAAGGCCTGCTGGGAGACAGTGACTACAGCGGGGGAGGGAGCTCAGGGCAGGAAGGAGGGGCAGGGTTTGATTCACTTTGCTTTATGTTTCAGGCAACAATGCAGGTCAGAGACAGTGGCTTATAAAGATTTAGGCGTGGTCTCAGGGTGTGACTGGCCGTCCAATGTGACCCTTCTGCAGGCTCAATGCCACCTTCCCAGACAAGTTCCCTTATGCCTCTTTGTGGAGAGGACTTGGAAATTACCATGTTAAAAGATGGAGCCTATTCTCCGTGTTTTGTTTTGTTTTTTTCCCCTTTCTGTCCATTTGCTGCATAACCCACTGTAGTAGGCATTGGCTAAACGTTGTACTTTGATGATTCATCAGTCTTTCCAGAATCTGAGCTTTATGGAAGCAGTCTTCCTGGCCGTCCTCCCTCGTCCTTCCAGTGTGGGATAACAGGTTTGGAGTGTAAAAGGGAGGGGTGCAAGCATCAGGGTCCAACCTGGCACACCTTGGTTTGAGTTTGGGGCATGGAGTTACAGTGGCTGCACAAGAGGGTGGCGTGTACAGTAGGAGATATATTTATATAATATATATTTTATTAACCTGTTAGACGTCCACAGAGTATTATAAATCACGTGCCTAAAACTGTCCACATAGACCATGGCGCCCTTCCTTGCCCTGCCCCTCCTTTGCCACCGTCCACATGGGCTGCAGGACCTACGCAACATTTGTCTCCCCTGAAATGTGTTCGATACAAAGTGGGTCAGTGTGTGGATCAGTTGATTCAAATTACTCCTTGTCTAATCTGACTGGCATATATTTGAATACTGTGGTTTTCTTCTTTTTCTTGTTGCTACCCTTCCTGGAGGCAGTGGGGTCCAGAAGCCAGCTCTGTCCCCCTGCCTAGGGTACTTCAAGTCACCAAGGGGAGCTGCTAAGCTGCTTGGTCCCCTCAGTCCTGCTCTTAGGGTCTTCCTGATTCTCAGCACCTGTCCTGGGATTCTTTAGCCTCATAAAACTTGAAACTCTTGGAGTCCAGGCAACAGCCCCCTGCTACCACCATGGTGGGACTGAATTGGGCTGGTCCAGATGTTCCACCTCCAGGAGTTCCCACCTGGGCTGCAGGAGCTTGGGAATGAGAACTGGGGATGTCATCTAAACGCAGGCCCCCACCGACGTGTCTGGCGTGGTTTACAGGATAGGACAAACATTCGTCATTTGGTGAGTGTGCGCGTACCACTCTCCGTCTGTGCATTCTCCCTCCCAGTGTACGTAAAACATCTCCGTAGTTTAATGT
The DNA here is from genome assembly GCF_964656455.1 of Halichoerus grypus. Lineage (NCBI taxonomy): Eukaryota > Metazoa > Chordata > Mammalia > Carnivora > Phocidae > Halichoerus > Halichoerus grypus. The sequence goes on from NC_135726.1 coordinate 12,443,679, forward strand.
GTCTTGACGTTTTGGGTTTGTCTTAGTTGTCTGCAACAAATCGGGAAGCTTGAAAAGGAGTTTGATTCTTGAAACATTTGTCATCTTTAGAAATAGTCAGAATAAAAGGGATAATTCTGCCAGTATCTTCAGTTGCTTGTTGCTAGAAAGCATTTCATCATCCTGCGTGGAGTAGTTTCAGGTGACCGGTTCTTGAGAGTCCCAGGTAGTGTCCTGAGCAGTTTTCTACCTCCAGGGGGCCCAGCACCATCTGAACCTGCAGCTCAACTGTATCCATTGGTCCCTCATTTGGTGGAACAACACAGGTTCTGGGCCTCATGGATTACTAGCCTTATGGGTCAGTCGTGGATAAATCAGCTAGTCGAGAGTTAATGAAGAAGAGGAAACCATGGCCCTAGTGGAGGAGCCGATGATGGACCTTTTCCTCTTCTCTTCTGGTGTCTAGCCCGTGGACAATAACAAGCAGCCAGTGATGGGGTTGGGGGGCAGGGGGGTGGGTGGTTCCAAGGTCAAGACTTCAGGCACTTGCTGAAAATTACAGTAGCCAGGGAACTCATCTGGCCTTGTCAGCTCCCTCCAGTACCTCAGGGAGTCATACTCAGTGTGCTCCACAACGCTCGAGAGGCACCAGGAGGTTACTCTCCCGGGCTGGAGGCCCTGCGGTACAGGAAATCAGAAATGCAGGCAGGCTGTCAAGAACAGGACTGTTCCCTCTAACTGAGTTTCTCTCACAGAAGGGTAGCTCTGGAAGTGAGACCTTTACCCTGGTGCATGCCTCGCCTCCCTCTGCTCTTGCTTCTGTCCCAAGAAAAGTCTCTTAGCAAGATGTGCTGAGGTGGGAGCAGAGCAGAGGCTCAGGTTCACTCCAGCAGTAAAGCCTTCCTCCTCTGCATTCCCTGGAGAACCCTCAGTTCTGTGGGTCCGGTCGGCTTGTTCGGAGCCAGCCCGTCCCTGGAAGCCAGGGGATTCTGGTGCTCGGCAGGCATTGGCCTGAATTCCCTGCAGGCCTTCCGGGCCTTCCGCTGTCTCGTATCCTGTACTTCCTTTTCTGGGGGACAGAGAGCAGCTCTGCGGGGTGGGGGGGGAGGGGGAGGAGAGTCTGCTTTCCCAGAAGAGGTGACAGAATGATCAGGTTTCACTTCCTCCCATTTCCCGAAGTCATGTAATAAAAGAATCCAATAGTAAAGAGGTCTGTATTATCCGTTTACATATCATCAAAGTGGAAAGGGACTTATGTGCTGACTTCCCTCTATTTTCCCAAGAGAAGATTCACTCTCATGTGTGAGAATGACTTCTGGAAATGTCTCCCATCCTCCCCACCTCCGGGCTTCTATCCCAAAGACCCCCACTATAGTGAGTCATCCAGGGAGAGGTGGATTGCTTCATGTAGCTGGTCTCAAATTCTTTTGAGAAAAGGCTCTCATTTCCTGTTTTTTCTCCTCCCCCACCAAAAACTACCCACACTCCGAGTATAGCTTATGTTAAATGAACAGATACGGAGAGCCACAACGCCAGCCAACCCAGCCTGACACATTCAACCTAAATTTTGCCATAGAACAAAAAGAAGAGGGCTTTTTGAGTTGTGTGCATTTAGGTATATAGTATCTGTATTTCAGATTCTTACAAATTTGAGAAACCTGAAAGATCCCTTTTACTTCTCACGATTTGGGTGGCACCTGCATCGCTTTATCCAAATGCAGCGCTCCAGTTCCTTGAGTTTCTCCCGGGCCTTTAGGGACTCCTCTCTCTTCACCTCTTCTCCTCTGGTCTCCGATTCCCAAGGGCCATGGGGCCAGAGCTGATGTTCTGGCCTGCCTTTGTCTTTCTTACTGTCTCCCTCTCTCCTCTGCTTTCGGTCGGCCATCTCTCTAGTACTCTCCTCTTGGTCCTCCTCTCCATTAGGACCAGGGTCACATGTTAGGTCAGTCTAGTTCGAAGGCGAAGCCCCTTTCCTACCCCGGCCTCAGACGGCAGACAAGTCATACAAACCCAGACTGACTCTTCAGAGTGACCAGCTTCCCCGAACCATCTAGGGAGGTCACTATGGAGACCCAGGGACTGTTTGTCATCCGGAGCACAAGGTGGGACTATCTCCTTGGGCTGGTGGTGACAGGATCCTGACGGTTTCCTCTCCGTGCCTCCTCCTAAGATCTGTCACCACACCCCGGTAGGGATGTTGGGATTCGGGCAGTAGAGAAACCTCCCTATGCAAGGAGAAAGTTCAGATAGTGCCTCTATATTCTGTTTTTGCCTTCCCCCATCATGGAATCGACACCTGGACCCCAGAGCCCAGCAGGCCCGTGCCAGAGCCGGGGAGGCAGGAGCAGGCCCCCGGGGCAGGCTGCAGCACACGGGCTGGAGGGGCCGCGGCAGAGCCGAGCTGGCCGTAGGCTTCCTGACGGCTCCCCCCGGCTCAGCGTGCCCAGGTCAGTCCAAGCAGGAAAACAGACTGAACAGCAGGTGCTGTGTGAGATCTTAGGCCTTGAACTTTTTTTTTTTTAAGAAAGAGAAAAAGTGAAATTAACAAGCCTCTTTTGTAAATGATTTTTCTTTCTATGTATAAAATCCTGGCAGTTCCTTGTTTTTACATGTTCATGCTGTGTAATTTTGAGATGTTACTGAGATCCTGAACATAATGTGCATTTTTTTCTGTACAGATGAAATGGGAGAATTTAATAAAGAGTTTGCAGGTTTTTACTGGTGAAATCTTCTCTGGTGACTGGGAGGACCCCCGCCTGCTCTGCCAGGAGCTGCCGTGGAGCTGTGCGCACTGACTGAACCTGCCGCCGACTTGCCGCACTCGCTGGCGTCCTTTGTCTCCTCGGCTGGGGAGGTCAAGCAGAGTAGGACATAGGACCTTTAGAGGAGAGCCAGAGGTCAGATCCAAGGTTTTCTGACTTTCAGGCTGAGGTGTTGGGAATGATTCACTTGACGGACGTGTTTAAGGCACGGCCTAAGGCTCCTTCCTGGGGAGAGCTCCTAGCCGGGACCTATCCTTACAGATACAACACGTGGATGGCACCAGTGACTAGTGGCCACCTTCCCACTGGGGCCAGAACTAGGCCGTATTTCTTCTCTGTGCCCCACCAGGTCCCTGTTGGTCAGCCCTCGCCTCCCCATCCCAACAGCCCAGTCCCAGGGCCAGTGACCTCTGGGACACCCTGAGCCTTCCGCCTCCTCCACTGTCAGCAAAGCTAATTTGCGCTGGGGTATTACAAAGTCCACACTAAGGAGTTGGCACGATAGCAAGGATTTCTCGCAGTAGACATGTGCGTACCGGGATTCAAGTGCTGGGACGCCCGGTGAGAGAGGACTAAGGGGTCCTAGGACCAGGGTTTCTTCTCAGAACTCCTCAGATCCATTTTCGGCAGGTGCCACATCAGTGTAGCGCAGAGGCTGGGAGAAGGTGAAGTGTAGAAGAAAGGAGGAAGACGGCTTGGGGGCCTTTGAGCCCCAACTACAAACACTATAGGGAGCTCTGGGCAGCCATCACCCTGAATGGGAGGAGTGTGGGGCCAGATGCTCTAGAGAGTCCCCGAGAGGCGGCCCCCTGCACAGGTGTGAGCATGGGAGATGAGGTTCCGGGCTCAGGCTCCTCGTCACTGGTATCCCCACAAAGGAGAGGTGGGTTACCTTGCCCTGCTGCACGTGGCTCCTCACGGAGACACTACAGCAGCCATGGGGACCATGCTGCCTTAGCGGTCTCTGAATGACCCCCTACCGTAAAATTCTGTGTGCTCTCTCTAGTAAGAGATCCTTGACCAACTTCAATCCTCAGAGGTATTTGGCATTTGTTCTCAACAGGGGGTAAGAGGGGCGCCTGGGTGGCTCAGTCTGTTAAGCATCTGCCTTTGGCTCAGGTCATGATCCCGGAGTCCTGGGATCGAGTCCCATATTGGTCTCTCTGCTTAGCAGGGAGCCTGCTTCTCCGTCTCTCTCAAATAAATAAATAAAATCTTTAAAGGGGGGGTGGGGTAAGAAGAAAAGGATTTTAACCAAAAAGGGGAGGACCTTAGATACCCAACTCTCAACTAGATGAAGAAGTGAGAGAGGGTGGGTGTGACCTGGCTTTCTCCGTTCATGAGCAGCAAAACATGATTGTCTGCCTCTGCCATATGTGTTTCCCTCTGACTAGCCAGACTGGCTTCGGGACCTGTTTGACCATCAGGCTCCAGGCTGGGGTGGCTGGCCTGTCTCCAGAGTCTGCCGACCCTGGATAGGCCTCCCCTGGGAGCTGTTGGCCTTGGTCCTGGGATCCCACCTCCCTTGCCCAGAACAACCAACAGCACAGCAGTATCTTCTCAAATTCCCTGTATTTGTGGAGAAATTTGAACAGTCTGGGAGAAAAAGGGGGCCCCACGGGGTAACAAAAGGCAGCAGACTAGGAGGAAGCTGGCTGGAACAAGGAGGGAGGGTCCGGTGCACGGGCAGCCCCTCGGAGGACGTGGAATCCGCTGGGGCTCAGCCCCTTGCGTTCCGGGGCCCTGGCAGGGGGGCACCTTCTGCCCACCTGCACCCTGGAACCGAGGGCTGCTCCTTGACCCTGTCGGGTGAGTGGCTCCATAGGGTGGGCCCGACAGCAGCGATCCCTCTGGAGGGCAGCCACGATGAAGCCATAGGCCAGAGCTGCAGCAAGCAGGCCCAGGTAGCAGCAGGCGGCAGCGGTGAGGGTCTGTTCCAGCTCCGCTTCAAGGGAGACAGGCACAGCATGAGTCGGCCCCGCCGGCCCTCTGACGCTGCCTCCTGAAGAGCTCTCTCTGGCTCACTTGATCCTCCAGGAGGTTCTATTACTCCCCATTTTTACAGATGAAAAAGTTAGACTTAAGATCTGTAAGGGCAAAGACAGTTTGGACTGGGAGTGGTAGATGGGTGGGTGGATCTGAGGCCGAGGGAAGGTAAAAGACTCCCCCAAGGGGCCACAGAGAGTTGAGGGCAGAACCAGGACTAGACCCAGGTGCTCTTGACTGGGCCTACACCCTTTCCAGCCAGAATCTGAGGGCTCAGCTCTGACTCTGCTTCGTCCACGGGAGCTTCCCAGGCCCTCCTGCAGGAGGACCCCCCCCCCCCAGCTCTCTGAGCTCCTGAATATCCCGTGTTCCTGCCCTAAAACCCTTAGGGCAGTTCTCCTTGCATTTTAAACATTGGTTCAGTGTCTGACCTAGCCTTCTAGACTTACTAATGTTCACACTGTTCCAGTCATCTCTCTGCCCTGGGAAATACGTAGTACTCCTAAATGCTTGTCAAATGGGTGGTTGATGGTGAAAAGTCATGGCTGTGCTACCTAGGGGGTCCAGGTCCCAGCTCAGTGTCTGGGGGTCCTTACCTAGACGAGTGTGTCCAATCTTGTCATGAGTCTCATTCCTATTCTCCAGTTCCAGCCTTCTCCCGCACCCTGGAACAGAGCAGATGCCCTTCAGATAGCTTCCCTCTGCTGTATCCCCCAAAGGAAATAAAGAAGCATTCGCCACTAGAGAACGCAGAAGCCAGGAGTGACAGAGTGGATATTAGGGCTTTGGGGAAAGCTGGTCCCACAACGTCATTGCATAGGCTCCAAAGCCAAGTCCAGGCTTCACCCAGAAGCTGGGGCAGAGTCAAGGGTTCTTTGCCACACACAGCAGTGCCTTGAATTTGCCAGGGGGGAACTGATGTCAGTGTTCCAGGTGGTTGCATCAGGAAGCCTGGAGCACACCCCTAGGTCCTCTTTTCTCACCTTGGCCGCAGGGGAGGGGCAGCACGACTTCTGAGACTCCAGTCTGGTGCAAGCCTCGGCAAGTCACAGACATCCCTGCCACCTCCTGAGGCAGCTGCAGCCAGCTGACCACGGGCTCCCCGGCTCCCCCAGTGGAGTCCTCTTCCTCCTGATACTGGCCTTTCAGGACCCAGGAGACCCTCAGAGGGTCAGGGTTGTGTCCTAGGGCCACACAAAGTACATGGGAGGGAGGGCCAGAGTCTGGGACAAACAGGCTCAGCTCAGGTGGCTGGAAAGCCGGGGACTGCATCTTAGCTGCGGGGAATGAAGGGAAGAAGGATGTTACCCAATACCACCAGCCTCTTCCAAACTCATAGTCCTATTGCATCTCCTTCCTTCTGGAGACACTTCTCCCCTTCCTCTATGGCCTTCCCTTGCCTTTCTTGGAATCTATTTCCCCCCACAGCTAGCCTTCTGGCCAGAATATGAGCTCTGAGTTTGTCTCTGCCACGTACTTTTCATCCTCTGGGCCTCCAGTATCCTTCCTACAGAGCAAGGGAAGGGAGTGGATGTAATGTTCTTGATTAGGCTTCCCCTCCCAGGCCTAAAAGTCTGGGCCTAAGGTGTCTGTGTCCATCCTTAGATACTCCCAGTCGAATCCACCATCCAGAAGCTTGAGCCTTTTCTCTGCCGGCCGTCTAGTCTTCTGGGCCTTCCTTCTCTTCCCCTCATCCCTACTGAGCAAGGCTTCCTCCAAGGGGGCTCCACCATCTATACCTTTCTGCTCACTGCCACCCCCGCCATTACAGTCTTAACACACTAGAGCCACCAGATCCCTACACTCTTAGACTCACTCACCCTGATAGAGCAGACGGGTACCTTCTCCAAAGACATACTGGCCTGAAAACCACATGGCACAGTAATAGATGCCCTCGTCAGCAGGGCTGGCATTGCCCACGGTAAGGAGGGCGGCATTCTTGGCTGGGTCCATCTCTACGAGGAAGCGAGGATTCACACCCAAACCATAGGTTGGGGGCATCCCTTCTCGCTGACTCAGCAGGAAGGTGGGGCCACTCCCCCTCAGCTGCTGGTACCAAGACAAGACGTGAGCGCTGGCAGGGCTGCCCTGCACCACACACCAGATCTGTGGATTGCCTTGCCCACTCACCACAGAAGACTGAGGCTGGAACAGAGAGGGCTGGGAGACCTTTGAGGCACCTGAAGAGGCAGAGAAGATAGTGACCCACTTGAAACAACTCAATGGTCATTTATTAGACACTGTCAGCTCAGCTGAGTGCATGGTCTTCCTAGAGGGCTGGTTGACAATACCTGTCAAAATTGCAAATCATCATATTCTGTGATCTGGCCATTTTATTTCCATAAATTTATCTTACGAAAATAACTGAACTCATGTATGTCGGTATACCTATAAGGATGATTATTGCAGTACTCATTATAATAAAGAGAAAATATAATTAGAAGAGAGGTTAAATTTTTAAACGAGACACTCATATGATGTAATACTCCACAGCCCCCAAAAAGGAAAATGTAGAACTCTCACTTCTGGATAGGATGGAGTAGTTGGCAGCCAAATAATGTTCCCAGTGAAAATAAACAGGTGATATTTCAAGTTTAAGAGAGTTACAACAGCTATTGGAAGGGTTAAGGTTGTGGAGAGGGGAGAACCGTGGGGATTTTCAGCCACTTGCATTTGCTGACTCTGGCAGGAGGCTAAGGATCCAGGCTTTCCCCAGGCAGAAGGGTTTTTATAGTGAGACAAGAGAAATTAGCAGAGGTTTTTATAGTCTCTTAGGCTGGAGTGATGAAATTGAAGGTTTGAGAAGCCTCAAATATAAGTTCAGGTTTCATGCCATTTACTGAAGTCTGAAGTTTTACAAGATGGGAACCTTAGAAGCTAAGCCCAGACCTCTGTAAAGCAGAGCAGAATTTTGCAGAGTCACAGTGCTGAGAGGAGATCAGGATTCAGCCTCTCTCAAAAGGAAAGACCCTGCTGTATACACCAGGATTTCAGTTGAAAACCCCAAAGGGGTAGGCCCTTAGGAACAAAGCAAATGAGAAGTAGATGGAACTCTTATTAAAAATGCATTCTGTAGACTTTCAACTAATTGTAGAAGGAATTCTGGAATTAGAAAGCCACCGTTTGACAACCACCATAGTAGTAATTGCTCAGGCAAGAAGCATCAATAGATGATGAAAAGTTTTGGGCTTTTGGTTTGGTTTGTGTGTGTGTGTGTGTGTGTGTGTGTGTGTGTGTGTGTGTTTTGAGATCAGTATCTTCATAGATTCTCAAAATTCCTCCCCCAAATTACTTGTTAACTACAGGGAGAAAAAAATAGTAATTTATAGTGGAGAAACCTGGCAGACACAGCTTAACCACATGATCAAAATTAATATCAGCAGGAATGGGGCAAACAGACTTCATGTGCCCCCTGATATAATGCATTGAGAACACTACCTCCTTTCTGAGGTATTCCTATCAAAAATGCATAGCCTGAATCTAATCATGAGGAAATATCAGACAAACCCAAGCTGAGGGATGTTACAGAATAACTGGCCTGCACTCTATCATGAAAGGTGAAGACTAAGGAACTGTTCCACATTAAAGGAGACTAAATAAAGAGATATGATAACTAAATACAGTGTGAGCCTACATTGGATCCTAGACCATATTTTTTGTTGTTGTTCTAAAGAATACTGGAGAGAGAACTGGTGAAATCTGAGTAAGATTGGTAGGTTAAATCTCATATTAATGTTGACTTCTTGATTTTTTTTTAATTTGATGAGACTTTTTTTTATTAACATATAATGTATTATTTGTTTCAGGGTTACAGGGCTTCTTGATTTTGATTAATGTACTAACTATGTTACACTAAGACTGATGGCTGACTTCTCATCAGATATGATGAAAGCCAGAAAACAATGAAAAGACATATTTAAAGTTCTGGGGTGAAAGAAAACTGCCAACATAGTTTGTTTTTGTTTTTTCCTAATGAAAACAGTCTTTAAAATAAAGGTGTTCTCAGATAAAAGCTGAGAAAATTTGTCACCATGAGGCTTTCACAAAAGGAATCCTAAAGGGAAATCTTCAGGCAAAAGAAGAGTGATCCTAGGGGCAGGCCTGGGTGGCTCAGTTGTTAAGCGTCTGCTTTCAGCTCAGGTCATGATATCCCAGGGTCCTGGGATCGAGCCCCGCATCAGGCTCCCTGCTGTGCCAGAAGCCTGCTTCTCCCTCTCCCACTCCCCCTGCTTGTGTTCCCTCTCTCGCTGTGTCTGTCTCTGTCAAATAAATACATAAAATCTTTAAAAAAAAAAAAGTAGGCAAAGATTTCCTAGATGGAAATAGGGAAATGCATGAAGGAATGAAGAGCCTTAGGGTAAATATGTAGTTAAATATAAATAAACATTGTCTGCACAAAGCAATACAAATGTCTTTAAAATATATATTGACTTGGGCGCCTGGGTGGCTCAGTTGGTTAAGCGACTGCCTTCGGCTCAGGTCATGATCCTGGAGTCCCGGGATCGAGTCCCACATCGGGCTCCCTGCTCGGCGGGGAGTCTGCTTCTCCCTCTGACCCTCCTCCCTCTCATGCTCTCTGTCTCTCATTCTCTCTCTCGCAAATAAATAAAAAATATTAAAAAAAAAATTTAAAAAAAAAAAAAATAAAATATATATTGACTTAAAATGCCTTACCAGAACAACACAAAAGTTGGGAGGAGGCAAGTGAAGTTAAAGTACTCTAATATCCTAGCCTTATTTGAGAAGTGATCAATGTAATATTATATTATACCATAAAGTCAGAAATGCATATTTTAATCTGTCAGAGTAGCCACTAAAAGAATAATAAAAGAATGTTTAATTAGCAAATTTTTAGAGGAGGGAATTTTTTTTTTTTTAAGATTTTTTAATTTATTTTTTTGACAGAGAGCGAGAGAGGGAATACAAGCAGGGGGAGTGGGAGAGGGAGAAGCAGGCCTCCGGTGGAGCCGGGAGCCCGATGTGGGGCTTGATGCGGGGCTTGATCCCAGGACCCTGGGATCATGAGCTGAGCTGAAGGCAGACGTTTAATGACTGAGCCACCCAGGCGCCCCAGGTATGATATTTTTTAAAAGAATCCAAAAGAAGACAACAAATAGAGAAAAAGGAAGAAGAAACAAACAATAGAGTAGATATAAACCCAAATATATTAGTAATTATGCTAAATATAAGTGTACTAAATTCTATGATTAAAAGACTAAGATAGAATGGATCAAAATCTAACAACTATAACCTGCTAACCAAAGACACACTCTAAATATTAGGACATCAAAACATTGAAAGTAAAAATATGAATATAACTGGTATAGCTATACTAATATCAGACCAAGTAGACTTTAAGGCAAGAAACAGTGTGAGAGATAAAGATGTCCACTTAATGATGTAAAGGGGTCATTCTACCATAAACCCAGCCATATCGATAATCATATTAAATGCAAGTGGTCTAAACACCTCAACTGAAAGTCTGATTGGATAAGAAAATAAGCCCAACTATATTCCATCACAAGAAACCCACTTAAAGACAAAAATAGTTTAAAAGAAGAAAGATGGAAATGAGATACTATACTACTATGATTAAAAAAAAAAAAAAACAACTGAAGGGGCAGTATCAAAATCAGATAAAGTTGATTTCAGGGCAAAGAATATTACTGATGGTAAAAAGTTTTATTTCATAAAGAGCTTAATTCATCAAGAGAATTTAACGATCTTAAACATTTATGCACATAATGGAGTTTTAAAATAAAAGAAGCAAAAGCAATAGAACTGCATAGAAAGATCCACAATAACAGCCAGAGATTTCAACACCCATCTTTTAGTATTTGAAAGAAGTACAAAGAAAATCACTGAGGATAAAGATGACTTGAATAATACCATCAAACAACTTTTTTTTTTTTACCATCAACCAATTTAATAAGTGCTACTTATAGAACAACCCACCCAACAACTGCCAAATATACTTTTTTTTCAAAAGTCCATGGAACTTTTATCAACATAGATCACATTCTGAGCCATAAAACAAGTCTTAACTACATTTAAAAGGATTCAAGTGACACAAATAATGTTCTTTGACTACAATGGAATTAAATTAGAAATCTAACAAAGATATTTGAAAAGTTCCCAAATGTTTGGAAAATAACATACTTCTAAATAACCCTTCTAAAAAAAAAATGCTTTAAAACTGGATTGTACACTTAAAATGGGTGAATTGTATGACATGTATACTTCACAGAAGTTGTTTCTAAAAATACATAAGGACTGGAAAGGAAGAAATAAAATTTTATTTGTAGACAACCTAGTGGTATTCATAATAAGTTTTTAAGTGTATAAACTATATTAGAATTAATGAATGAGTTTAGCAAGGTCACTGGATATAAGGTGAAGATAGAAAAATAGACAATGAAATTAATAAAATCTATGATAGCATCAAAAACATCAGATACCTAGAAATTAATAAAAATATGCAAGTCCTCTACACAAATCTATACAACATTACTGAAAGAAATTGTAAAAATGTAAATAAGTGGATGGATATACTATGTGCATGTATTGGAATATTCAATATTATAGAGTTATCAGTTCTTCCCAGACTGGTACACAGTGTCAAAACAGTTCCAATCAAGCCCCAGCGGGTCTTTTTGTGGAAAATGATAAGCTGATTCTAAAATTTTTATGGAAATAAAAAGTTCCTAGAATATCTAGGGCCATCTTGAAAAACAGCAAAGCTGGAGGACTTACACTACCAGGGAACCAAACCATTAAAGGACTGGTGTAATGTGAACAGTGTGGGGTTGGTGCAAGAATAGACAAGGGGTCAGTGGAACACAGGACAGAATCCAAAACATGGATACAGTTTTATGACAACGGGATACTGCAAGTCTATGGAGAAGGGACAGTCCTTTCCATCAATGGTGCTGGGTCAACTTGATATGCACAAGAAGTGAATTCTAACCTCCATTCTTCGTAGATTACAACCAAAAATTAGTTTCAGCTGGATTATATATCTAAATCTGGAACGTAAACCAATAAAGCTTAGAGGAAAACATAAGAGAATATCAGCATAAATCCTAGAAAGAAATCTCAGAAGGCAAAGATTTCTTAAATACAACACCAAAAAAAGTCAATTATAATGGAAAAACTTTTATTTGAACAACATTAAAATTGGGAGCCTTTGTTTATCAGAAGATACCATTAACAACAGTGAGAAAATCCATGGAGTGGAAGATACAACACATATGACCAACAGAGGATTCTATTTAGATTATATAAAGACCTGCAAATCAGTAACAAGAAGTCAAACGAACCAATAGAAAAACAAACAAAAATCTCAACAGGCCCTTCACAGAACAAGATATCCTAAAGTTCAATACACATGAAAATGTGCTCGATCCCATTATTCATCAGGGAAACAGAAATTAAGACTACAGTGAGATCAGGTGCACACACACCTGAATGGCTAAAATGAAAGGTAACATTTCATTTTGGCAAAGATGTGGAGCAATGGGAATTCTCTTACGTAGGTATGTGTCTGTTTTGGTCTGTATCCCCAAATCTGAAGGAGATTTTAAAACCATTAATAGCAGTAGTGTGTGGGTTTAGAACATGGGAGGTCCTAACACCTTTTAATATTTCTACCCCTGTTTAATTGTATTTTTCAGGCTTTACTATTACAGTCAGAAATTAAAAGTTTCACATTTGGAAAAGAACAAGCCCCTCTCTCCCACCACACTCGACCACCACAACCAGTGGGTACTAGGATCTCCTGGTCTTCATCTCTCCTGAACTTTCTGCAGCACTGACTTTGACCCTCCTGTGTCAAAGCCCGGTCTGCTCTCACCACCCCCCACCCCCGCTAGCCACGCCCCCACCTCCCCTCCTGCCTGTCCCATCAGCCCTTCCAGTGCCTCCATCTTAGTCCCTGCTATCTCTCCCTCCCCGTTTCTCCTGGCTCCTGTAGGAGCGCATCTGGGGTAGCTCTTCCCTGAGGACTCCTCAGTTCCTCTCTGGTCTCCTTTCCACACAATTAGAGGGAGGAAGATTCCCCACCCCCTCCATTCCCCATCCTCGGAGCTTCACCAGCCTGCAGACAAAGTCTGGGTCTCCAGGTCCTGCAAATCCTGTCACCCAGCTGTCCTCCCCTCCACCGAAGCCTCCCCAGCCTGGGTCACCTCCTGCCTCCTGGATGACCCCCAGCCTCCCGCTGCTCCTGCTGATGCCTCTGTCCTGCTCCAGCCCATCCTCCCGCCAGGAACTCCACCGCTTCCACCAGACCCCCAGCGGCCCCCAGGTCAGCCCCCGTCTGCTAGCTGTGTGACTGTGGACACCTTACGTGAGCCTCAATGTCACTGTAAAGTGAGGGTTGTAGAACCCACCTCACAGAATCGTCATAAGGATTAAATGAGATAAAGTCTAGCACACAGTGACTGCTTGATCAGTGTCACGAATTTCTACTATCTCTGTTTAGCTCCATTGGACAGCATCACACAAGGGATCTGTCCCCCTTCCCCAAGTACCGGTGCCGACCCTCCCATCCCTCAACTGCCCTTCCCAAGGCTCAGCCCCCTCATCCCTCCACCTTCTTGGCGCCCTGTTGTCACTCAGGCCTGGGTTCACCACAGGGGCTGGGAGTGAGGGGTCCGCGGGGCTGTGCACCAGCCTCTCTCCAGTCCACACCCACTCCTTCTAGGTTCCTAAACCAGAGTCTGTTGGGCAGCCCTCCACCCCTATAAAAAGGAGAGAGAGGCCTAATTAGGCTCTGGGACAGGGAGAAGGGAGGACCTCACCGGAGACAGACAGCAGTAGCCAGACGCACAGGACCCAGCCACGCCAGGATACCGGGACCCCGCTCGGAAGCTCTGGTTGGGTTGCCATCTCGTAACCGCCCCGAGACTGGATAGAGCATGCAGCACTTCTCAAACTGAGCCCTCCCTGGGGCCCCAGAACCAGGACCTGGGTGTCTGCTTCCTCCCTAGGTCTGGAGTGTGGGGGACAGACAGGCACAGTGCAATTGCGGGCCAACCCCAATATCCGGGTCTCTCGGAAAGCCCCTGTAGGAGTGGGGGTGGGGCATCTGAGTGCTGGGTCGAAGCACAGACGACTGCTCGGTTTGCAAAAAACAGAAACCCAAGTGCAACTGGTTTAAGCAAAGGAGGTGGTTTATTGCCCCCCAAACCGAGTCCTGAAGAGGTCCCAGCTTCATGGATGGCTGGACAGGCCTGAACTATGATGTCCAGAAACACATCCCTTTCCTTCTCTCTGTCCTGCATCCATCTTTCGGTTTGGTTCTCAGGCAGGCTCTCCAGGTGTGGTGGAGAGATGCCCAGCAGCATCCAGGGCTCCCATTGGCCAGCATAGCCACCCCGGGGAAAAGGGAAATTCTCCTTCCTGTTGCTTAGAGCACATGTCCAAGGCTGATGTTGGTTGACCTAGCCTGGCTCATGCGTTTGCCCAAGCCAATCACTGAGATCAGTGAGCTGGCCGGGCCCTCTGGAAGCTGTGGTGGGAGCAGGGGGCAATTTCAGCTGACCTTTGAGGACTTCAAGTCATAACATGGTGGTTCCCAGAGGAAAGCTGGATACAATTACCAGAGGGTCCTGGGCGGACATCTACCTGTCCAAAGGGATAATGTAGCAGAAGAAGGGGGGACACTCCTGCCCAAGAGAGGCCCCTCTGCAAGCCCCTTCCTGCTTCTCAGTTCAGCAGCCATGTCCCGACACTCGCCCACAAAGCCTCCACCTCATTGTGTTGCTCTCTAAAGGGCGCCTCTGCTTCCTGATGTGTCCCAAGAAGTGGGGAGCAGCTTCTCCTGCGGCTCAGGGAGAAAAGCCCTGATGTCCTGCTCACCAGAGCCCTGAGATGCCCTTCCCTCCCAGAGACCAAGACCTCATGGCTCTCTGATCACAATCAAGATAATAATAACAATAAAGAGTTGGCCACTTCCTCATCTTCACTTTGGGTTGGGTTGCTGGGTGGGTGGACTTAGTACCAGCGCTGTAAAGTACTTAGCACACACCTGGTTGAAACACCTGCTGAATGAGGTAGGTTGTATTTTCCAAGATGGCGGCCATAATGTATCTCACCCCCACACCCTTCCTTTTTCCACCATAGTATTCATTTTGGAAGTTGAAATATAATTGACACACATCAAGATATTGAACATATCCATCAACCTTAAAAGTTTCCTCATGCCCCTCTGCCATCCTTCCCTCCACCCCACCCCTAGCATCTCCAGGCAACCTTTGATGTGCTTTCTGTCATCACAGGTTAGTTTGTATTTTCTAGGCTTTTATATAAATTGAATAATACCGTACCTGCACTGTTTTGTCTGGCTTCTTTAACTCAGCCTAATAACTTGGAGAGCTGTCCACGTTGTTGCATGTATCAACAGTTAATTTTTATTGATGAATTGTATTTCACTGTATACCATAAATTACTTATCTGTTCACCTGTTGATGGACGTTTGGGTTGTTTCTCATATTTGGCTAGTTCAAATAAAGCTGCTACGAACATAGGCTTTCCTTTCCCTCAGGTGGTTACGTCGGAGTTGCAGGCGGGATCATATGGTAAGTGGATTTTCACTTCCAAAGAAACTGCCCAGCCCTTTTCCAAAATGGTTGTATGAGAGCATCCTCTACAACACTGGGTATATTCCCAGTCTTTTGCGTTTAGACATTCTAGTAGGGGTATAGTGGTGTCTCAGTGTGGTTTTAATTTGCATCGTCTAATACGAATGATGCAGCTGGCCTGCCACGCTGGGGGGCAGCCGGGCAGCAGCAGGCAGAGCCCACGTGTAGGGGTTCAGCTGATGACCAGCCGCCACTGCTGGACATGTAAGGAACTGTCACATGATTCCAGCCCCCAGCCTTCAGGCCACCCCTACGGATGCCACATGGAGCAGAAACAAGCTGACCCCACCAAGCCTGGCCCAAACGACAGATTCATGAGCAAAACAGATGATTGGTGTTTTAAATCCCTGTTGGGGAGGGGGGTGTGCAGCGGTAGATAAACCAGAACAGTGAGTCGGCTAGCTGTGATGTTGTTATTACCACTGACCTAGTTCTGTTCCTCCACCGGTGGTTTATATTCGTCTTCTCAACAAACCCACAGCTCCTACAAGACAGACATCAACTCTTCGTTTCTGGAATCCTAGCCCCAGAACCTGGCTCCTTTTCTTATCCCTTCAGGTCTTTGCCTTCAACCCTCAGACCCTTCACCTTCTCTTAGCCACCTCTCGGGGGGCCCCGGGTAGAGGTGTGGAAGAGCTTAGGCTCTCCTGTGGGGCTGCCTGGATTTGAATCCTGTCTCTGAGACTTCTTTTCTAAGCTGTAAGAAGTTAACCAAATTCTTTAACCTCTCTGAGCCTGAATTTCATCTTCCACAAAATGGGAACAGCAACACCTACCTCAGAGAGTAGTTAGTCTAAAACGATCCATGTAAAGAACTTAGCAGGCTTAGCCTGGTCCCTGCTATTGTTTTTACTAGTGTTGTCTGATGGCTGTCTGCATATAAACACACCCTCTCTCATTCCCTCCCAGGGAGCTTGCCTGCCCAGCTCCTGGCATAACGGCATCAGGTATATGGGTAGGAGGAGTTAATATCGATTGTTCTAGGTGATTTAAAAACATGAAATCC
Organism: Halichoerus grypus; assembly: GCF_964656455.1. Lineage (NCBI taxonomy): Eukaryota > Metazoa > Chordata > Mammalia > Carnivora > Phocidae > Halichoerus > Halichoerus grypus. The sequence goes on from NC_135726.1 coordinate 12,460,052, forward strand.
CTTGGGTTTTTTTAAAATCTGGATTCTCTCTTTATAGGTCCTTGTATTGCCAGGCAAAATGTTCTGCCCCTCTGAACCTGCTTCCTGTCCCCCAAAACGGGGGTAATGCTGTCTCCCAAACAGGGGTGAATGTAGGGATATGTTATAAGGCACCATCCCGACACAGGTCCCTGATAAATAGTAGCTATTAACACTAGTAACATTTATCCTGCGATATGTCAGGTAACTAATTATTTTGGAAGGAAAACAATGGTGGGGGCTGACTTGCTAATGTCTATTTTTTGGAGCGTTTCAAGTTTGGTATTATCTATATTGTTTTAAAAATTAAACTTAAATTTTAATAATGTTAATAAATTCAAATTATTAATAAAAATTTAAATCTGATATCCTGGGTGCCACATAAATATTTTTATCCCGATTTATAGGTGAAGAAACTGAGTCACAAATAACTGGCCCACGTTCAAGCAGCCAGCCGAAGCCGGAGCAGGATGAGAACCCATGTCTGCCTGATTCCAGAACCCGTGGCCTTTCCTTGCACTTACCGTCTCGTTTCTGGGTAAGTAGCACTTTGGTGGTCAGGCAGCATAATGGATGAGAGTAGCTTCGTAGTGAGAAGCTGGCCCATGCCTGGTCCCCCTTAGGCTTCTGAGGATGGGGCATCTCCTCAGGCCATCTCCCAGCTAGGAGTCCTGGCCTCCTTGCTTTCCCACGTTTGCCCTTTGGGGTCCCCATCCCTTGGACAGCAGCCACGTCTAGGCCTGAGCTGATGTTTCAGAGGGGCCAACAACTACCCACCACCCTCTCCTCCCCGTTCCCGTAACTCAGGGTCTCACATGGGCAGCAGTCCCATCTCCAGAACCCAAGTGGACACCCATGGGGTTGGGGAGGTTTGGGAGGGCTTTAGCACCCCGATAATCTCCATCCACTCCCTCCCCCCAAATAATGAAACAGCTTCATGACAAGTCCTCAAATCCCCACTTCCTGACGCTCTTCACTCATCTCTATCTCATCTGTGACCCGTGGCCGCTGGTCAGAGCTGTTTCCTGACGTGTCTGTGCTATAGCCTGCCTCCTGTTGGCCCTACAGAAATGCAACCCGGGTATTCCAGAAACAACTACATTCTAAAAAAATTGCATCGCTGTGGGGCGGGGGTGGGCCTGCATCGTGGGGCCTGGTCCCATCATTTTGCACTTGGGGAACCTGGATGGGGACAGGCAAAGACGTGCCTCTGGACAGCAGTGGCCCAGGCTCTCCCGACCCCCAATCACCCACCAATGCCCTTCTCCCTGAAGACCCCCTCCCCTTGCAGGGAACCCGAAACCAAACAACAACAATGACAAAAACAACACCCTGCCTCCAGGGCTTATGAATGTCCCTGCTAGAGAGGAGACGATGGAGTGAGGGGGATTCATGTCAAAAAACGAGGGAAGCCATGGTTATCCCATAACAAAGTCCTCAAGCTCACAGATGAGACCAACATGCAGACCTCCATGGGACTTGGGGAGTGCGTAAGTGAGTGTGTGGAGTGAGGGCAGGGAGAATATTATGGCTGTAATTTGAGTCTTTCTGAAATGGTTAGGTCTAGCCACTTAGCTGTGCCTGGAAAGAGACTCAGTCAGGAAACAATGAAAGAAAGAGTCGCCCTAACTCTGACATAGGAGCTTCTCAATGTGGGGCATCGGGTTGTCTGGTGAGAGCAGGTGTCCTCAAAGGGAAGACAAAACAGATTTTGCTCAATTCCACCCCACGGACATAACTGTCAAAGTGTCTCAGAGTGCTCCCGGGAGCACCAGTGACACAGATACAATTACCTTTAAAGGGAAAAGGAGATTCGGAGACAGGACCAGTGTCAGGTACGAAACAGGAAACCCACAGCCCAGTAGAGCTGTTCTAGCTGATCCTTCCGCAGATAAAACCGAGTGGCTTAACACCCTGATCGGAAGCTGCCATTAGACCTTCAACCCAAACCCCACGAGGAAGAAGAGGAAGAAGAGCAAGAGTTTTCATTTTTTAAGCAGAGAAACTTCAAAATATTGCTGTAACAAAGAAAGCACACATACACTATGTCCCAAAACATTGTATAAAAAAAGAAATGGCACACATATGTTTTTCATTGTAAGTAAATTTACCCCACCCCCCACCCCCAACACACCAACTTTAAATAAACATTGAACTCTAGTTAATGATATGAAAGCTGAACTGTTTTGGAGGTGGCATGTCAAGCTTCCATAAAGGAGGAGAAAGCGGGCGCCTGGGTGGCTCAGTTGGTTAAGCGACTGCCTTCGGCTCAGGTCATGATCCTGGAGTCCCTGGATCGAGTCCCGCATCGGGCTCCCTGCTCAGCAGGGAGCCTGCTTCTCCCTATGACCCTCACCCCTCTCATGTGCTCTCTCTCTCTCTCTCATTCTCTCTGTCTCAAATAAATAAATAAAATCTTTAAAAAAAAAAAAAAAAAGGAGGAGAAAGCTCCTCACAAACAGATCTTCCAACGAATAACAATTATACACTTTGGACAAAATACAGAACACAGTGCCCTGAGAAATTTGAAGATGGAACAAAAGCAGGTGGTTTTTAGAGGGGAGTCAAAACTTGGAGCAGCAGCCTGAACCACCTGATGCTAAAACTCCAGGACTAAAACCCACCAAGTTCTGGCGCCTCGGAAGACCCCCGGCTGCTAGAGAGTGAGGAGGAGCCTCAGAAAGGACCAGTCAGAGAAGGAGGACGCCTAATTCCAGTGAAAACTCACCCAAGTCTGGCTGACCCCAGAAATGTGCATGGGGGATGCAAATGATTCCAGACGTGTCAGCCCCCATCGTCCCCGGAGCCAAGATACGGGCACTCCCAAGTTTTAGTGAGATGCCGTGACATTGGAACCTACATATATTGCTGGTGGCAAATTAAAAAAAAGAAAAAAAGTACATTTTGGAAAAGAGTTTGGCAGTCTCTTAAAAAGTTAAATATGTACTTGCCATGAACCCCAGAAATTTTACTCCTAGTTCTCTGCTCAGAGAGTCAGACACAAGACAAAGTCCATACAAAGACTTGGTCACAAGTGACTGCAGCACCATTCATAACAGCCTGAAGCTGGAAACAACCCACACGTCCCTTGAAATGTTGAACAGATAAACTGTGTATGGCCATAAAATAGAATACCATTCAGCATTAAAAAGGACCAAACTTTTGTCCCTGAGCTTTATTGAGATATCATGAACAGTCATGGAACAAACTTCTGAGTCGTGCTGCAATACGGATGAACTTCAAATGCATGCAGCAGAGAGAGGGAAGTCACACAAAATGCCATATGTTGTATGATTTCATTGATAGGAAATGTCTACAAAAACAAATCTCTAGAGGCAGAAGGCAGACCAATGAGTGTCTGGGGATGGCAGTGGGGCCTGACTAACTATAAAAATTCATGACAGAAGGTTTTGCATGATAAAAACGTTCTGAACCTGGATTGTGGTGATAGTTGCAGAAACGTATAAATTGATTGGAAATCATCCCACGGTACATATACGATGGATGAAATTCCTGGCATGTAAAATATATCCCCATAAAGCTAAAATGAACAGACGGAGGAAACACCAACTCGTTTTGTGAGTCCAGCATTACACGGACACCAAAACCAGACAGAGATATCACAAGAAAAATATTTAGGGTGAAGAGTCCCTATGTCTACCATTTACTTTGAAATGTACCAAAACCAAGACAGATTAATGAATGGATGAAAGGATGACCAGATGAATAAAGACGTGACAAAGGATGTTTAGTACAATGGTAGGATCTAGCATTAGGTATTTGGGTGTTCACTGTAAAATTCTTTCAACTTTGCAGTACCTTTGAAATCTTGAATAATAAAACAGAGAAGGAGAATGAAATCATAGCACAGGACACGGCTCAGCTGCGAATATTTTTTATGAAGTCAAACAATGTAAATAATATTGAGTTCATCCAAAAGGGAAAAGAAAAAGTTTAAAAACTAGGTGGCAGGGTGCCTGGGTGGATTGTCTGTTGGGCATCCGACTCTCGATTTCAGCTCAGGTCATGGTCTCGGGATCATGAGAGCAAGCCCTGCGTCAGGCTCCACATTCAGTGGGGAGTGAGCTTGAGATTCTCTATCCCTCTCTCCCTGCCCTTCCCGTTCATGCTTTCTCTCTCTCTCTCTAAAATAAGAAAGAAATCTTAAAAATAAAAAAAGGTAGCTTATTGAGCTCATACAATTTTGCTGAGCTCCAGGGACATCCTGGAATAAATTTACATGAAGCCCAGGTCCTTAGTAAACAGGTCATGATAAGCTCAGTTAAAAATCATTAGCCCTAGTGGCACTTGGGGACTCGAGCCCAGCTTTTGTCATAAGCATCTGCTGAACAGACCCTTTGCTCCTCGAGCTTCATGACTCTCGTTCCCTTTGGATCACTCAGTGTTGCTCATCCCGCCACAGTCTCCCACCCCCTTGGTGCCAGGCCATGCAGCGCACCTTGCAAGAGTAAGAAAAGCAGGAGTGCCTGGGTGGCCCAGTCGTTAAGCATCTGCCTTCAGCTCAGGTCATGATCCCAGCGTCCTGGGATCGAGCCCTGCATCGGGCTCCCTGCTCAGCGGGAAGCCTGCTTCTCCCTCTCCCACTCCCCCTGCTTGTGTTCCCTCTCTCGCTGTATCTCTCTCTGTCAGATAAATAGATAAAATCTTTAAAGAAAGAAAAAGAGAGAAAAAAGAAAGAAAGAAGAAAGAAGGAAAGAAAGAGAAAGAAGAAAGAAAGAAAGAAAGAAAGAAAGAAAGAAAGAAAGAAAGAAAGAAAGAAAGAAAAGAAAGAAAGAAAAGGTGTCATTGCCCATTTTACAAGCAAGTAGATAGAGGCTACGATGAATAATTTTATGTGTCAACATGGCTAGGGCAGGGTGCCCAGAAGTTTGGTCAAGCACGAGTCTGGCTATTCTTGTGAAAGTATTCTCTAGATGTGATTAACATTGAAACCAGTAGACTGATTAAAGCAGATCACCCTCTATAACGTGGGTGGGGCTCATGCATTCACTTCAAGGTCTTAAGAAAAGGACTAAGGTCTCCAGAGGAAAAAGGAATTATGCCCCCTCGACATCATGAGACCTCGACATCAATGATTCCTGGGGTTCCCACCCTGCCTGCCTGCCCTGCAATTTCAGACTTGCCAGGCACCAAATCCTTAAGATAAATCTCTCTGTATATACACACATCCTATATGGCCCTCTCTCTCGTTCTCTGTAGTCTCTCTGGGTGACAACTACAGCGGGGGCTCGGGAAAGGTAACGTGTCGGTGTCATACTCCAAGGGGGAGGCAGTGCGGGCATTCGGACCCAGGCCAGGTCAGCTCCAAAGTCATGTTCTTAACCAAACAGGACAACAGCCCTTCCACCCTGGACTCTGGGGGACTGAGTCAGATGATGCCCCAGATCCAAGTGTCTGAGGTGCCTAACTCCACAGACCCCTCCAGGTGAGGACAGCGGGAGGGAAAGGGCACATCCCTTTTATCAAGGCTGCCCAAAGGAGCCTCTCCTCAGCCCCTCCTGAGTCACGGGGGCCACATGGGGTGTCACCTCTCAGGGGGAGATTTGATTAGTCTGATTTGGGTTTCTAGTTCATCCTGACAACCCACACTCCAGATGCAGGGCTGGGAGGCCCCAGGAAACTTCATTGGTATGTCACAGCGCCACCTACTGGTCCGTTGGAGGGCCAGCTGCAGTAACCAAATGCCCCCTGCCCTCTGAGGCCAGGACCTTATCCCCATTTTACAGATTGGCAAACAGAGCTTTTGCTCGCCACTTTCCCCCATTCGCTCCATCATGTGATAGATGCCAGGCATGATGCCAGATGCTGGGGGTTCAGAGAAGCCAGTCCTCCTCAGAGGGATTGACAGACGAGTAGGGGAAAAAACCAGTAAAGACAGAGGTGGGAAAGAGTATAGTGGGCACACCAAAGGGAGGCCAGTTGTCGTGGGAAGGAAAGGCTTCACCGAGGAGATGCTGGTGATGGTGCGCTGAGGTTTTGCAATTCTGGAGGCATCTGCCAGGCTGATGGGAGGGGCCGCGGGGGATCATTTGACTCTCAAGTCAGGACTCTTCCCCAAGCACAGAAGGACAGGGGCCGGAAAGGACATCTTAGCGAGCAAAAGATGTGTTTGGCGGAGTGGGACTTGAGAGCAGGGTGTGCGATGGGATCAGTCGCACACGGGGGGCAAATGGGTCAGGATTCGGGCCCCAGCCTCGCACACAGTTGGCCCCAGAGCCACCTGGGGCACCTCTGCCAGTCCCACCATGGAGACCGTGCTCCGCCACGCTGAGGAGTCTGAACACGTCTCCCCAACAACGGGGAGTCCCGAGGAGCTGTTAGGTTAAGCCAGTGAGTAAAATGATCTGACGTGCTTGGGAAAGACAACCCTGCAGAGTGAGGAGGGGGTGACACCAGAAGCAGGGATCATCCTTTTAGGGATGATCATCGCAGCAAGGGATGCCAACTCTCTGACCTCCAGCAGCGGGGGTGGGGAACGAGAGGCCAGGAGAGACGAGAGATCTGGGGACACAGACTCGGTTGAGCTGGGTGATGAACTAGAGGTACAGAGAGAAGCCAGTGGGGTGACCAGACGACTCCCCGGTTTGGGGCTCGGTTGACGGTTCGTGGATGTGAAATAAAAGGAGACTTGGAAGACAGGATGATGAGGTTGTTCCTGACGTGTTAGCCTGGGGGATTCCCACCTGGAGCTGCTGGAACATTGCTTGGATGAGCAGAATAAAGACCAGTGACTCCAAGCTGGCAGGGAGTGGAGAATTCCTCAAGGGGATGAGGCCGTGATGGCATCATTCTTACATGGCTACACCGTCGGAGACCCCCTACTTAAGCTGCACAAGGCGGCATACAAACCAGCCCAAGACCTGGTGCCTTCCACCGGCATTTTGTCTCGTGCTTCTGGGCCTGCGGTGACCGCGGTTTGGCTGGGCAGCCGATTTAGGCTGCGGGTCAGTGGGCTTTGCTTCAGGTCGGGGTCCCATCTGTTTCCCGTGTCTGTCGCTCATGCCGCGTGATCCTCCGAGATACGGTGGCTACTCAGGGCACCATCTAATGATGACAGCAGCACCCAGGAGGGCTGATGACCACGCACGGTTCGCCTGAAGGCCTCGGTCGCTCCACCTGCACACGGTGGCGGTTGCCTGGCTTTTAAAGCAAGGTCTCAGCATGGCTGACGCCAACCAACATGACCGGACGAGAGCTATGCTCCAAGCCGGTCATGCGCTGCAAGCTCACGGGGCAGACGAACGAGGAACTGAAAATGTCCAGTGTACACAGCCAGGGAGCACCTCCCTGTTCCCCTGTGCGCTCTTTTCTCGCTCCCTGTCCCCAGCCTCAAATGGCCTCCTGGCCACCTGCCCGGTGCTATAACGCAGCACCTTTGGGTTCATTTCCAGATCTTCCCCCAAGCTGTGTGATCTTGGAAACGTCATGTTCCTTCTGAGTCTACATCATCTGCTAAAACCTCACCTCCTGAGACTGTCATAAAGATTACATGGGATGATGTGTAAGAAACACCTTGTCCTGCTCAGGGACCAGCGAAAGTCCTCCCTAACCCACAGATCTCTCAACAACTACCATGTGTCCTGCGGACTCTTAAACAGGTGGTATCCAGTGGTTTCGAGGCACAAGAGAAGTTGCTGGAAGTCTCTGGAGAAGTACTGATCAGATCTCCAGTCCTGTTGATTCCAATTCACGTGGAGGGGATTGCTTTAGGTGCCCCAGATGATTCTAAGGCACCCCCACTGGCGTCTAGCACATGCTCAGCACCTACTTGACTAGTTCACCGGTTTCGTGGGTTAAAGACTCAGGTGTGAGTCCTCGTAACCTTCGGAAGGAGGAAGGGAGGCCCTCCGTCCCCAGCCAGGCCACCGCCGCATGGACGGTGCTGTAGTGCCTGCCCGTGTCTGCTGTCCCTGGGTGTCCAGAGTCTGTTTCACAGTCTGCTAACACAGACGCGAACGGTTTTATGTACCACGTTTAGCCTCTGTGATGGCAAATACGACACACAGCCACCAGAGATGAAGAACGTGTCACAAGTAGCCACGGCCAGAGTAATGAACATGTCTGTTTATTCACTTACAAACCTAGTAGCATGAAAAGAACATCTTAATTAAAATCCGGTTTGATAGAAATACAGGGCACGATGTTACTACCGCCTTCATGGACTCAGAAATGCTGGTCGCTCTGGGTGCCTAAGATCAGCAGGGCTCCTGAGAAAGATCCCATCCCCTAAAGTGCCCCGAAGGTCCTCAGGACCTCGTGCTGTCGCCACGCAGGGACAGGAAGGGGCTGAGGGAACTGCACACTTACAAAGGTAAATAAGGAGTTACGTCCTTGTACAATCATTACAATGGCATTTCCCAGATCCCAAGAGTAGACCCGAGAGTGAAGGGTGAACTGTTCTGCTAGAAACCCTTTGATTGAAACGAGCTGCAGAAAGGCGTTTGATCTGGGGACAGGAGGCTCTGGGGGGAGGATGGGCACCCATCCCCCATGGAGAATGAGTGAAGTTACTTTCTTTTTCTCTTTCCTGTCTACACCCACCATTGGGTGTAGAGACATTCTGGGGTAAGGCACGAGAACCCGGCTTGGAGAAGAGAGGTGCTCCCAGCTGCAGTTCTTGGTGTGCAAAGGATCAAAAGATCCTGGCACAGATCTTTTGAAAGAGATGCCGGAAATACCTTCCCCACCCCTTGTAATTTCTGTCCTTGAGAGACAGAAAACCAACAAGGCAGAAGGTTTGCAAAGGTGAATCCAAACATCAAGCGAATAAAGTCCTACCAGGACATGTGTAATTGTGCATGGGATGCTCTGTTCTGTGAAGTATCTATAGTACAGGAAACCACTGTGACCTTTCTCAGACAAGGAGTAGCCAAAAAAGATTAAAATATTCCATCCTCTTGAAGAATAGTGCAGTTGGTGGGTATGAGAGCCTGCAAAGTACAAGAATCAACGTTGACAATAAAAGGAGGCTTAGGACTTTGCAGAGAAGAACAGCAGTGGTGGTTGAGGGCAGCAGGGAGAAATCTGCACGGCTTGTTCGGCACTCACTGCTTGTCCACAGAGTGGGATGAACGCCTTAATGATCACTTTACTTCACCCACCGTTTCCTACAGACAGTGAGGTTTCTCCCAAATTCATAAGCCTGCAAATGGCATAGGTCAAGCTGCTCATCAGGAAAGCCTGTGGAGGTTTTCTCCCCAAATTGCCACGTCTGGGCATCAGGAAAAGACTTCCCCAGGAATACACCTCAGATGAGTTCGTCTATCTCCTCTTCTTTATGGGCAGTCAGGTGACACCAAGCTCTCGGCCATTAGCCAAAACATGAAAGTATTTCTCTAGCACAGAAGCCCGGAACGTCTTAAACTTTCACGTATCAGACTAGCCAGAGACGGACTTTCTGTCCTCAGGCAGCCAGAACTCATCTGCCGTGTATCGTGTGAGTTAACTGGCGCTCGCGTCTGGGGTAGAAAGTATGCAGCTCGGGGGCTGGCGTGGTGCCACAGGGGTCCCCGGAGCTTTCTTGCCACTCGCGAATGGAAGAAGCCCTCTCTTTGTGCACTGCCGAATCCCATCGCCCAGCACGGTGCCTGGCCAAAAGAGGCCATAAGGAAACAAGATGGGCTTGTGTGGCGAGGGGGGCCTGAATTCAACGAACGGGAAACGGGAGTGTGGCGCAAACTGCAGGGGCCGCTGTACCCTCCGAACGCTCTCCATTCCAAGAGCTAGTGACTGGACGACGCGCCAAGCAGGGCTGCACGTGCTGGGAACGCAGCCGTGCCCAAGACCGAGGTTCTGTCGAGAGAGGGCAGGGCTTGCAACTGGCGGGAAAGGCAGTCCACCAACACAGACTGAACAGGGGGACGAGTTCCACAAGGGAAAGAAAACAGGGCCCCTGACAGTAAGGGAGGGCGGGGCGGGGGCCTTCTCAGAAGATGGACTGAATGAGTCCATTTCCTCGGCGCACACAAGGCAGGAAGGTGCAGAGTGACGACCGGCCCAGTGCTCAGGGCCTCTAAATCCCGCCTCCCAGGTCGGGCCAGGCCGGCGGGGCGGATTTCAGTCGCGCTCCGCTACAGCCTCGCCCAGGAGGAGCCGAGCGCCTGCGGGTCCAAGACGCCCTTTGGCGCCCTGGACCAGAGTGGCTTTGAGCCGCGACCCACTCGGGGACGGAAGTGGGAACGCGCCTGGAGGGCAGAGCGAAGCCCCGCGCTCCCCACAGCACGGCAGGGCGAGCGGCCCACCGCGGACGTCCCGGCTCCACCTGCAGAGGTCAACCGGGTCGGCGGCCCGAGCTCCGAGACCGCCCCGGACCACCGCAGCTGCCGCCCAGAGGCCCGGGGCGGGGCCTGGCGAGACCCAAACAAGCCCCACGTGGCAGGGGCGGGGCCGCCGCGGGGACGTCACGGCGCGCGCGTGCGCCGGAGCGATCTCGCGCCGGCGTACCCTTGTGGGGGCCGTAAAGCGCGGAAGGTCGCGGGCCCCGGCTTTCCCCGGAACTTTTTGCTCCCTCCGCCCCGCCCCTTTCCCTTCCCCATTCCCCGTGTTCTGGCGCCGGGACCCCCCGCAACTGTTGTGGCTGCTGCCCCGCTGCCGCCCGGGTGCTGCTGACCGCGGAGCGCGCGGGGGCCCGTGAGGTAAGGAAGACAGCTGCGGGGCTGCTCTGGCCTCCCCTCCGCGCGCGTCTCCGCGTCCCCCTTTCCGCTCTGGTCTCCCTCGGGGGTGGTCCCGTCCGCCCCTCGTTTCGCGTCGCTTGCGCCGAGTCGCCTGGGGACTCCGGCGGCCCGGGCCGAGAAGGGTCCGCCTCATCTCTCTCAGCCTGTCCGCGGCTGCGCTCCGTCCGGCCGAGGTGGTCCGGGCCTCGGAGACCCGTGCCCGGCTGGCCCGGGGCCTGCGCACCGGCTCCTCGGGGGGCGTCCGCCGGCTCAGCCCGACGTCCAGAGCGGCCGGGGTGACCTCGCTTCGGGCTCCCGGCCTCGGGCAAGCCCCTAGCGCGCATGAGGCCGGTCTCGCCCGGTCTTCCTCCACTGCGGGTGCAGTTGCTTTCCCGCCTGGAGACGTGCGGTCCGCCTGTGCTTCCCTCACGTGTAAGACTGCTGCAGAGTGCGGCGGCCGAGTTCCCGGGAAGAGTGTAGGCCCAGGGCAGTGAGCCGACTTCGTGATGTGTGACCACTCGGGACCGATGTGAAGGACACTGAGATTAGATTCGGGCGTCTTCAAGTGCATTTTGCCGGTGTGTGTAAGCGTGACGTGCGGGGCCGCGGAGGGAAGGAGGAGGGGAGCCGGGCCACGGGGCACACTTGGCCAGCGCTAGCGATTTGTCTTAATTTCTTCAACTTGTCTGATCACCTGGTGGCACTTGTTGAGAATTACACACCCGGGACCAGCAGGATCCACTCTCCAGAGACGGAGCCTGGGCTAGAAATGTGCTGGCTGGCTGTTGTGCTGAGGCAGGTGTGGGAGATGTTGTTAATCGCTCTCCGCTCACCTGGCTTCCTAGTCCGCAGCGGCCCATTTGTACACGCGCTGTGACCATACAGAGGAACAACTCAGAGGGACTTGGAGCTGCCCTCTTGTTCTTCTTGGTGTAAGCAGGTGTGAGCATACCTAGTCCCGATATCGCGGTTGCTTGGCAGATATTTTTCTTCTTAGCAGAAAATATTGTAGGGTCATCTTAGTTTTTAAAACATGTAATTTATTTTGGGGGCCCCTGGCTTGTTTAGTTGGAAGAGCATGTGACTCTTGATCATGAGTTCCAGCCCCAATGGGGTGTAGAGATTACTTAAATAAAACTTAACATATATATTTATGTGTGTGTTTATATTAAATCTGGTTACGACTTTTCTTTCTTTGTTTTTGACATCTTCAGTTTCTTGTCTACCGACTTTCCCTTCTCTGCCATCAAACTTTGCCTTGGTTTTGCTGCCAAACCTACTTGGGTACTCTGGTGCCTTCCTTTCTTTGTTTGCATTCACTTTAAATCCTTTTTTGTTCTTGTTTGCCCTCACCACTTCAGTGACTCTTTGAAGGTCATGATGCACACAGGGTCACAAATCCTTTTCTTGGTTCTTACCACCCTAGGCTTTTTTTTTTTTTTTTTAATCACCCTAAGTTTTTAACCTTGTTTATCCCATCTTGAACCTCAATTGTTGTTATGTGTCTTCTGTTACATTTGCAGTTCCTTTTATCCTGCCAGGGGATGTGCCTTCTGGTTCTGTCCTCACAGCTACCCTTTCTTTACTCACCTGAGGTTGTTTGAAAGGTAGCAGGGAGGAAAGATTCCAGGGCAGACTCCGGTGCCAGCCCGGCAGGGTTTGACTCCTGGCTCTGCCCCTCACCGGCATTAGAGAAGCTCGGATGAGTTACTTCTCTGTGCCTCAGCTTCTTCAAGCGTAGAAAAGAAACTTTAGTATCTACCTCGTAGGGTTGTGAGGCTTAAGTCCGTTGTACACGCCTGAAGCAGCATCTGGCCGGCTGTAACTGCCTATGAAGATACTACCATTTTCTGTTTTAAAAATTCTGTCACGTGATTTAGATATCCCCTCCAATCTGAGGGCCTAGCCTTGAGATCCCAGAGTCCTCATTGAACTTTTCCCCCTCTCGTGTGTTCTCTCCTCTCAGCCATTCGGCAATGTGTATTTCCTAGGTGCCTCCCCTGAATGCTGGGAAAACCATGATCAAGTTATATAATTGGTCTCAGCTCCCAGAGAGCTCCATCGTAATAGGAGACTAAAAAGGACCACTTACTGAGTGCTGCTTAGGTGCTCGTTGCCATGTTTTTCCTTCCTGTCTGATTGAGTGTTTGTAGCAGCCGTGTGAGGTGGGTAGTCCTAGCTCACCTTATGGATGAGGAGCCCAAGGCACAGAGATGTGGCATAAGTTGCCGAAAGTCAGAGCTAATGAGAGGTGGGGGGAGGTTTTCCAGCCCACAGCTGTCTGCCTCTCTCTCAAGCCTACATTCTCAGCTGGGTGGTTGTGCTGTTTCCCTGATTGGCGACCAGACCGTGACACAGTCCGGGAGGCTCTGTGCTGGGAGAAGTGCAGGGTGTGATGGGAGAACATAGGAGAGTCACCCGACCCAGTGTTGGGGGAGAGGAGGTCTGGTAAGATGTCAGATAGGCTGAGAGCTGAGGCAGTTACCTTTGTCTGCGGGGGGAGAGTGGCAGGAACTATATACTATTTGGTTTAGAGGAACAGCGTGCCCAGATCCCGGAGGTTTCAGAATCCTGTCCTGTTTGAGGAGTTAATTACAGGTGGTTGCGTGTGGCTCCAGAGAAAGAGAGCAGAGATAAGAAATGAGCCAGAGAGTGAAGGATCTTGCCCTTCCTGTGAAGGACATTGCCTTTTCCTGAGGACATCAGAAAGTCATTGAAGGGTTTTAAGCAGGGGCGTGAAACAAGACTTGCATTTGAGAAGACTGGCTCCGAGTCCTGTGTAAGGACTGTGGGGTGTTGGGGAGAACGGTGTACAGAAGCCCCGTCAGGAAGCTTCTGCAGTAATCTGAGCAAGGGTGGCGGCCTGTACTCAGGTAGCTGCAGTGGGAATGGGGAGAAGTGGGAATGAGGGAAACGTGGCTGTGGAATCGTTAGTCCATGCTGGTTGGCTGCATAGAGGAGAGGAGAAAGGAGGAGCCCAGGGTAACACCCAGGGTTCTCGAATATGGTGTCACTGGGGGACACAGAAGTGGAGCAGATTTGGAGATTGAGGAGGATGGGTTTCCCTGTTGGAGGTGCCCGGTTTGACGTACGGGAGCCCAAGTGGACATGCCATTGTTCTGCTTAGAGGTACAGGCGCAAAGGTCGGGGCTGCTGTGGGTTGGGCTCTCGGTCACGGTAGGCAGTGAAATCCCCCTGGAGAGTAGTGGCCCGAGGGGAGAAGCTGGTCCCAGAGCACCGTGAGGGACGTGGACTCGGAAGGACGGGCCGGGGAGAGAAGCCAGCGAAGACGTGACCAGGGTAGTGGGAGTCAGGATAAAAACCGGGAAAGGGGGTGTGAGTAGCGGGAGCGATGGGCGATATGCGGTATTGTGGAGAGGATGTGAGGTGGGGCCGGTGTCCCCGGAAGTTGGCGACGTGAGCCTTCTTGGTGAGAGCAGCGTTCCTGGCTTGGCGGGCAGAAGCCCAACCGCTTTAGGTTCAGGACAGACTGGAAACGGGGAAAAGGGGACAGATCATATAGGAAGCCCTTTCCTGAAGGTATTTGTCAAGTGAAAAGACAGGCTGTGAGATCACATTAAGAGTCAGTTCTGGGGGTGCCTGGGTGGCTCAGTTGGTTAAGAGGCTGCCTTTGGCTCTGGTCATGATCCTGGGGTCCTGGGATCGAGTCCCACATCGGGCTCCCGGCTCAGCAGGGAGCCTGCTTCTCCCTCTCACCCTCTCCCCTTCTCATGCTGTTTCTCACTCTCTCTCTCTCTCAAATAAATGAATAAATAAGCAAAATCTTAAAAAAAAAAAAAAAAAAAAAAAGAGTCCGTTCTGGCTTGACGGCCGGCAGACTCTGCAGTCACTAAGGAGTAAGGAAAGAAGGACACGGGACAGGCGGCAGCACTCAGGTGGGCAGCAGGGCAGCACATTGGGACTGCTAATTTTGTATGATGGGAAATCATGGTTTTAAATTTTATTTATTTATTTGAGAGAAAGAGCGCAGGCATGTGCGTGCGTGCCTGTGAGTGGGGGAAGGGGCAGAGGGAGAGAGAATCCCGACGTGGGGCTCGATCCCCCGACACCGAGACCACAGACCTGCGCCAAAGCCAGGAGTCGGATACTCAGGCGCCCTGATGGGAAGTCCTAACTGCCTCCTATGTTTGTGCTTTTTGCCAAGACCATATTTTTTACCATTTAGAATTTTTAAAATGACGCTACTCGAAGACAGTTATGGAGCTTTTGTTCCATTTCTTTGGTGGGTTGGGAGGACTTGAGCATATGAAAACGCTGAGGGTCAGAGCGGAGCACCGAAGGTACGTGGAAGAGGAGCTGGGTTCATGGAGCTGAGTCCCAGGGAAGGAGGGAGAGGGATCCGGGGCTCTTGTGGGGCGACGAACTTTTGACCCTCTGAGGGAAGGAGAGATGGTTGTAGATGCAAGTGGGATTATTGGTGGAGTTTCAGGGGATGCGATGAGACAGGTTATCTGCTTTGAAGGGAGGAAGAGAGGAGGTGGGGTCCGAGGTTGGGAGAGGAGTGTTGTGGGTTCAGAACCCGAATGTAGACAGACATCTGCCTGTGGCTGAACCCGCGGTGGCCCCGGGGCTAGGCAGGGGGTGCCTGCTAGCCTGAGCCGCAAAGGAACTGGGCCTTTTCGAGTGTGACCAAGCAGTAATAGTTCTGAAGGGAGGAGGAGGCAGATACTCACCCCCCAGCCCCCCGCGTGGCGAGCTCAGTAGAGTGGGGCTGGCCGTGTGGCGGTGGCCGCTCCCTCAGAAGAGCTGCGTCCCCGTGGAGACAGGTGAGACGGTACTGGCGAAGGGCCGGGTGCTTAGCTCTGGAAAGGATGTTCTGGAGGGCACGGTGGAGAGGTCTGGAGGGGAGGACAGCAGAGAGACACGGAGGGAGGGACAGAAATTGGTCACGTGGAGACGAGGTTGCAGGAAGAAGCTTCTGTCTTGAGACCCTTGGACAGGGACCGAGGGTGTGAGGCCTGGTGACTACCGCCAGGTGGCCGAGTCATCAGCCCTGGTTGGATGGGATTTATCCTGGGACGCGGTAGAGGCCTAGCTCGGTCTCCGTCCTGAGGTGCTGTGTGGTGATGGACGGGCACCCACACCTGGGCCTTGGACGAGTTGGGCTGTTTGGGGCCCTCCGTGGGTAGTGGCATGCTGCTGGGCGCACTGTCTGCCGGGGCTGTCCTCTGAAGTCCCCCCTCTCCCCACGCTCGGTGACCCTGCCGTCTCCCGGCAGGTCTGTCTGCAGTTTCCTGAACAGGCCTCTGCTTTGCCGGGAGAGTAATTCTCTCTGGTGGCCCGATCCCGTACCCTTTCCCTTCTCTGCCTTATGATGCTAGTTGTCTCGTAGACACGTGTGCTTGGTCACAGCGTGTGACACCCGAGTTTGCGGGATAAGCCCACCTGGACTAACCTTCCCCTGCTTCTGGGAAGAGGCCTGCTGGTCCTTGAGTCTCCCTCCAGCCCGTGGCCTGGGCAGACCCGGGGCACGCCGTCCCTCACTGCGGCTTTGGGTCCTCTCTCTCTGTCCTCTTCCAGGACCTCGTTCTTTGTCACCACCTCTCCTTCCAGACCCACCTCTTTCCCCTTTACTGGCCCTTCCTGCCAGCAGTGAAACAGTCCCCACGGCCCACGCCTTTATAGACCAAGAATCCTGCTCTGCTCCCATTCTTTTCTTGCTGCTGGCTGGTTTTTCTGCTCTCTTTGCAGCAGAAAGTCAAGGAGTGGTCTGCACTCCCTCATCTCCTCGCTCTGGAGCTTGCTCTGGTCCGGATTTCATCCCAAGCACTCTCCTGGGAATGTTCTTTTTGGGGCCACCAAGGACCTCCGTTGTCAAGTCCCAGCGGACGGACCCTTGGCCGTCCTGCTGCAGCCCCGGGCACCCTCCGTAGCGAACCGCTTCTTAAAACCCTTTCCTCTCTCTCGGCTTCTGTGACACCGCAGCCCAGTTCTCTTTTCTGCCTCGCCGAGGCTCCTTCTCGGTCTGTTGCACCACTTCTGTTTGTCCGGATGCTCTGTGCGTCTGCCCGGCGCTCTGTCCTCTGTCCGGGACTTTCTTTCTCTTCCCAAGCTGTACCTGCTGGGGAGCCTCAGGGTTCTTCTTGTTCCTCAGCATGCCGGGTCTCGGATACCCCACGTGTTCCCCTGGCTGCCGGCCTGGATGTCCAGCTGCTGCCTGACCTTTTCCCGTGCGTGCCCGCCCGGCGTCTTGCACTTGACCCCTCAGAGGGGAACGTTGGCTTGTCTGCGCACCCGCGCCTGCACCCTTTCACAGCCTCCCTCTCGCTCCCTCTCCTTCCCCGCCTCCCTCCCCATCCCTAGCCCTTCACACTGTAGTAAGTGGCACCAGTTGATTAACCCAGAAACTCTGCCATCATCCTTATTTCTCCCCTTGCCCCATTTTAACATCCCGTTTGTTGGTAGGTCATTTCTGTCATTTCACCTCCAGAACAATCCAGCCGTGGCTTTGACTCCACTGCCACCGTCCGGGTCTCAGCCCCCAGGCCCTCCCTCTAGGACTGCCACAGCAGCTGCCCGGCCCTGCCTTTCCTCTCATTCTCCAGCCCACTTCCCGCCGCCGCGGAGCCTGACTGATCTTGGAAAAGCATATCTGATCGTTTCATTCCGTGCTTTAGTATTTTCCTTTGCGCCCGGAGCAGAATCCCAGCTCGTCACGATGGCATCCCAAGCGCTGTGTGTCCTTGCTTTCTGCCTCCCTCTCCAGCCTTGTCTTGGGTCCTCTCCGCCTCGCTCCTCGTGCTCTGGGCACACTGGCCTCCCTTCTGTGCTCGGACTCCGCAGGGTCGGCCTCCCCTCAGGGCCTTTGTACGTGCCTGCGCTTCTGTCCGGAAGACGCATCCAGCTGATTCCCGGTCACCATCAGGTGTCTCCTCCGACGTCCCCTTCTTCCCGACCGTCCTAGTTTACATATGCCTTCGGGTATTGCAGCACACCGGCCTTGTTCCTTGTTTTATCTGTGTCTGGGCCGCCCCTGCCACAGGCACCCTCACACACACTCACACACCCACTCACTCTCTGTGTCTCTAATGAAAGGTGCATAAAGGCAAGACCGTCCTCCTCGTTGTCCCCTGCTGTCTCTGCAGCTGGCAGGGCGTCTGGAACTGCGCAGGGCCTCAGACACTGGCCGAGGGCATGATTAGCGTTCTTTGGCGCCTCCTCTCCCTTTCTCAGTAACCCTGTGCCCCGAGTACAGTACGTGGAATGAAATCTGGTTGCTTTCTCCGTCTAGTGTGCATGTCGGGGGTCTCTGCCGTAGCCGAGTGAGAGCACCGCGCCGAGCTGCTGGCAGACGTGATGTTTTACCGGCTGCTGTCGGCGGTCCGAAGACAAAGGACCGGCCGAGGATGGCAGAACTGGTCGTCGGGGAGGAGCGGCGCGTCAGCTGCCGAGGCGCATTCTGTCGCCCTGCCTGCCCAGGCGCAGGTGGTCATCTGTGGTGGTGGGATCATGGGCACATCCGTGGCCTACCACCTCTCCAAGATGGGGTGGAAGGATATTGTCCTTCTGGAGCAGGGCAGGTAAGGACCAGACTGCGCGGGCTCCCCTCAGCCCCTCCCCTCCCGGTAATGCTGTCCCGCCAGTAGCTAAGCTGACTGGCGCTAAGTCGCAGGACAAGAACCACAGACAGGCAACATCACCTGGATGCGGTTTTGCGATGCAAACCGCCCGTGTTTTCCGGCTTGGACAGAGGTGGCCGATTCCAGCACACCCAGGTCTCTAGAGAGGGTGCGTTTCATTTCAGGGTGACGGCACACCTCACCGTCTTGTCCTCTCCGTTGTAGTCACACAGCGACATCAACCCCGTGGCTCAGGAGCTTCCTCTGTGAGCCGAGATGAAACTGGCTACCTCCTGCCTGATCTCTGTTCCTTTTCCCCGTCGAACTCACTCACTCGAGAGCAGTGGTAGATTTACAGAACAGACGTGAAGGTAGTGCAGCGGTCCGTATGCCGGGGTCCCGTGCGCACCTCGGAGGAACATCTTAGGGTGGGATCGCCGTGAAATGCAGTGAATCTGTGTGGATACCTTAGTATTAACTGAAGTTCATGCTCTGTTCACGTTGCTTCACTTTTCCCCTAATGTCCCTTTTCTGTTCTATTGCCTACCAGAAATTGGATGACCTTTAACACGTCCTTTGTATTTATTTCTGAATAGGCAATACATGTACATGAGTCAGATTGAAAATTGTAAAAGAGTGTACAGGGAACATTCTGCCTCCCACCCCTGACTTCTAGCTGGAAGGTTCCCTCGCTGGAGGCAAGTTAAGTTCCTTGTGTATCGTTCCAGATACTCCCCGAGTCATTATATTAGAGCAAATCTGTATCGGTCAGTTTGTATATGTGTACCCGGGTATTCGTTTATTATTTTTTTCTCTTTTTTATACAAGTTAGTAGCGAACCTTAAACAATGTCCCTCCCCTTGCTTTTTTCTTTTTTCTTTTTTTTTTTTTTTTTAAAGATTTTATTTATTTTATTTCAGAGAGAGAGAGATAGAGCACAAGACGGGGGAGTGGGAGAGGGAGAAGCAGGCTTCCCGCCAAGCAGAGAGCCCGATGTGGGGCTCGATCCCAGGACCCTGGGATCATGACCTGAGCCGAAGGCAGACGCTTAACGACTGAGCCACCCAGGCGTCCCTCCCCTTGCTTTTTTCATTAGGGTTGTTCCGTATTGTTGCATAAAAGCTTTCTCTCGTTCCTTTCTTTATGGCCGTGTAGAGTATCCCATCGTAGAGGGGTCCTCCAGCCTGTTCAGTCCCGCTCGTGTCGGTGGATACGTAGGTTGCTTCCATCTTTTGATATGACACACGATGCCGTAGTGAGGATCTTTGAACTAGTTGCATTCACAGCTGTGGGAGTGTACCTGATAGCATTTTGGATGCATCCTGCAGGCTGGCTGCCGGCTCTACGAGGTTCTGTGCTGGTATCCTGAGCACCGCCAGGCACTTGACCATCGAGCAGAAGATGGCAGACTATTCCAACAAACTCTACCACCAGTTAGAGCAAGAGACCGGGATCCAGACAGGTAAGCAGGTAATCCGCCATTTACTGGTCCGCCTGTGCCCCAGACTCTGGTGCTCCGTGCCGTGTGTGGCCCGACGCCGCGTCAGCCTGCCAACCTGGTGGTCAGGGCTTGAGTCTTAGTCCGGGCTCTGCCAGTCGCCAGGGTCTTTCCTGGGGCAAGTCTGTTGGCGTGCTGGGCTGTCTCCAGTTTCCCTACCCGCCGAGGGGATTCCGTCCTTGTCCCAGATCCTTTCCAGAGCCTATCATTCTCAGGATAGGAAAGGCTTCCCGGGCCATTTCCTATTATTTCACTCACTGAAGTCTAGCAAGTGGCCACGCTTGGCTCCTGAACGAAGAAGCCAAGGACATACTTCCGTTTCGGTGCTTGATGGTGAAATCGTGGTCTGACCCGCTGCATTTCACCAGTTGCTCCGAAGGCCTCTTCTGACTGAAAAGCTTAAACGGAGGTTACCCCTTATGCGTGTCAGCAAGGGAAAAGAACCCAGGGAATCGTGAGCTAAGTACGACCGGAGCAAGGAGAAGGGGAAGGCTGAGCCATGGGGAGGTCCCGCACGATCACAAGTTAGAAGCGTGTCTGTGAGCGTGTCGTCAGGTGATGCATCGGCCAGGAGCCCAGGGGCGAGCCTCGCGTCGTGGCTGATGAAACCGTTTGGTGGCCACGGGAAATGTCCCGGGGGAGTAGCGGGGCCTAGTGATGAAATTCAGGACGCCCCCGTCCGTCAGGGTTGCTCTTTTGAAGACCCGCATAATTCAGATCACAGGTAATTCCAGGCTAATCCTGACAAGGATGGTAGCCTGATCTGTTCGCCCGCTGAGGCGGCCCTGCCGGGGGTCACAGCGTAAACACAGTGGATGGTCGCCTTTGCTGGCCGGCTCAGACCTTATGTGACCCGTGACACGGTTCTCGTTGGGAAGGTGAGATTTGAAGTATTGGAAATTTTGATGACAGGCTGAGGTTTTATAGCATTTCCCCTTCATAGGATTCCTGCTCTGGCGAAGTGTCCTTGTGTGTAAGTCCTCGATTAAGACTGAACGTCTGGGAACTGGGATTGGGTAGCTGTGTTCGTGGGGAGAGGAGATGCCAGGAGAGGAGCTAGAGGAGGGGAAGGAAGGGGCTGTAGCCCTCGAGCACATAAGCAGGGCTCCCAGGCTGGCCCTGCCCCGGCTCGGTGCCGAGAGCGGGCGTCTCACTTGCCTCGCCCTGGTCCCCGCCCAGCAGATGAGCCTGACTCCCCCACGGTCACCTGTCACGTGGCCAGGCTTCCTTCAGAGAGGCGAGGACTCTGAGTGAAGATAGTAGAAGGCGTTCCTGCTGCCTCACCACCTCTGGCTTTTGTCAGGGAGGATGCCTGCTACATGCAGGACAGGCGGGAGCGAGTCCCTTTTGGTTGGATTTAATTTGGTGGCGACGGGTGCTTGAATCGGGTGGTGAGCAGAGTTTGAGTCAGAAGAGGGCCCACCTAAGGGGCCCCGAGCTGGAACTGCTGACTTCCTTGCGGTCCCCTGGTTCGGCTAGTGCTTTGCCGAGCCCTGCATTGCTCACCTGCTTGGATGCTGGAGGAACCCGAGTCGTAGGCCTCTTGTCTGTAAGCTAAGTTTGTCTCACTTGAGTTCTGGGTCACCATCTGGAACGCCTTTTTGGGCCTGGTATCTCCTTGATGCTTGCCGGGCAGCGAGGAAGTCAGGCAAGGGAGAGTCCGGGGATCACCCTCAGTCTGTCACCCCCATTGCAGTTCAGCCGTGGTGCAGTGAAAAGGGGACGTGGGGTCCCCCGATGGAGGATTCTGTTATCCGGCAGGACGCGCAGGGGCCGGTCAGTGGACTGCTTTTGAGACTTAAAGACACGTGACATATGTACAACCTGGATTTCCCGATATGACAGCGCTCATCCTCAGAAGACAGTGCATTTATGTGAGGTGTATGTTCGCTCCTTTAATATTCTGACACATCACTACTTCATCCGGAAGTCCACACGGATTTTGTCTCTCCAAAGTTTGCATTACCTTTTGTTGGTGCTTTTTGCTTAACACTTTATCATATACTTTTTGTACCATCTTTTGTTTTGGTAATTGCTTCTCTGCTACATGTTTATTTCTTATTTCCTTTAATACAAAAACATTTAATAATCATTAAATATAAGTGTGTTATGGAGGGCTCTCTAAATTAGCTCATATAAATAAGTCTGCTTTGGGGCGCCTGGGTGGCTCAGTTGGTCAAGCGTCTGCCTTTGGCTCAGGTCATGATCCTGGTGTCCTGGGTTCGAGTCCCGCATCGGGCTCCCTACTCAGCGGGGAGCCTGCTTCTCTCACTCTCTCCCTCTGCCCCTCCCACTCATGCTTGCCCTCCCTCTCTCTCAAATAAATGAATAAAATCTTTAAAAAATTCTGCTTTTTATAACTGCAGAGGAAGTTGCCATAGTATGTGCAGTTTTTTTATCCATTTCCCATTACCTGATGTTTATAGTTCCTTTTTTGTTGTTATAATGATGCAGTACAGATCCTTGTCAGTATATATTTGTTTTCTATTGCTAGTTCTAAAGGATAGATTTCTAGAACGTTGATAATTTGAGCAAAAAGTGTTCATATTTTCAACTCTGATAGGTATTGCCAGATCATCCTCCAAAAGAGATGCCCCTTCCTACCACCAGTATATGGGAGTGCTTATTTCTTTAGAGTCTTCTCAACATTGCATATTGTTTTATTTCTCATTCTACTTTTTTTGTTAAGTAATCTCTACGCCCAACACGAGGCTCAAACTCATGGCCCCGAGATCAAGAGTCACATGCTCTACCGACTGAGCCAGCCAGGTGCCCCAGCATTGGGTATTATTTTCATTATTACTAATCTGAGAGATGGAAAAAGTTAGCAGATTCTAATTTGCATCTTTTTCAGTTAAACTTTATTTCATAGGTCTATTGGCCATTCATATTTCTTTTCTGACTTGTTTTTTAGTATCAGATGTCTACCTTCTTTTCTTACTGAACTTAAGAGTTCTATTTTATTGCTTTGAACCTGTAATAAAGCAAATTTTATGTCAGAAAGCTCTAGACCAAACTTTACAAGGCCTCTGTGGGAAAACAGTAGACTGTTATTCTTGTGAACTGGCGATAGGCTTTTGTTACGGCAGGTGGTTCTGTTTGGAAGAGCATGATTTGACCTCGTGTGTGCCGTGATATGTTACGTTGCTTCGTGCATAGTGGCCCTGTCCTCCCAGGGGGACTGTTTGGTAGTGAGTGGGAAGTGACTGCTCAAGCCTTTGTCTGCAGGTGAGACTCAGAGTGTGATAAGCCCCCACATCACTGGCCACGATCACTGCACTGGCCTGGTCTGTCTACAGTTTTTAAAAACCAGTCTCTGAAATTTCAGTTCTCCAAACGGAGACATTCTTGTCATGTCAGCGAAGGGCATATTTACCTGATGATTTCAAAAGAGATGAGAAAAACATCTAAGTGACCGTCCTGTGCTGCCTTTTAAAAAAAATACCCTGATTGATTAAGCTTTTTCATTATCAGAACTGAGAGTCACTGCATGTTAGGAAGATTGTCATTGACCCAAGCGTAATCAAGGTTGTGTCAGGTATGTTGATTGCAAAGAGCAGGAGTCGACTCCGGCCAGCTGGGGCAAAAAGGAGTTTGTTGGAAGGCTTTCGGAGCCAGTCGAGTTGGCAGGAGGCTGCAAGCTGGAGGAGGCAGCGTGGAGGCCGGACTGGGGGGACCCACGGCAGGCAGCCCCTCGGGAAACGGCCCATCTGGCCAGGACGCCGCTGCTCCTGAGATGATGAGCCTCCAGCCATTCACCTGCTTGCTCCAGACCCAGTATCCCGGGAGGGTTTGATTGGCTGAGCTTCGGCCACATGCCCCCTGGCTCTGCCGGGGAGGTGTGGGGGGGTCCAGCCCCGCACCGATGTTGTGAGTGGCCTGCATCGGGGGTCACACTCCCACCAAAACCATGGGGAGGAAGATGGGTTTTGGGGTACAT
This sequence comes from Halichoerus grypus, assembly GCF_964656455.1. NCBI lineage: Eukaryota > Metazoa > Chordata > Mammalia > Carnivora > Phocidae > Halichoerus > Halichoerus grypus. The sequence goes on from NC_135726.1 coordinate 12,483,761, forward strand.
TCCCTTCCAAAAGGCTTTGTAGCAACAGTAGCTCTCGTGTTTATTTTAAGAGTGATTATTTAAGATGTACATGAAAATCCCACTCAATCCTCCCCAAATCCTAGCTGAGGATGTCTGGATGGTGGCAGTGCCAGGACTCCTCACCGCTCTTCGAACTTGTAGTCTAGTGGGCTCGCCCGCCTGGCCCCGCAGGAGGCCTGGGCTGCTCAGTCTGGGCTGGTTTTCCTTACAGGTTACATAAGGACAGGCTCGGTCTTTCTGGCCCAAACTCAGGACCGGCTGATCTCCCTGAAGCGCATCAACTCAAGGCTGAAGTACGTATGAGGCCAGAAGCCTGTCCCGATGCTCCTGTCAGACTGACGTCTGCCAGAGGGCCATGCATGTCATTGTCCCCTTGTGTTCTGCGGCAGCGTCATAGGTATCCCTTCTGAGATCATCTCCCCCAAGAAAGTCGCCGAACTTCACCCTCTGCTCAACGTGCACGACCTGGTGGGGGCCATGCATGTTCCCGAGGATGCCGTAGTGTCCTCTGCTGACGTGGCTCTTGCCCTGGCAAGTGCTGCCTCCCAAAATGGTAAGCAGGTTTCTGGGTGAAGAAGGAAGAGGTTACGGAAGAAGGTGTCACAGCCGGCAGTGACGCAAGCTCGGCTTCCGTTGTTGAACGCTGGCTCTTAGAGTGTTTGTTTGAATATACCCTCTGTTAATAAATGGGTTTCCTCAGGGCCACATTTCCCTTATTAAAGTTCTAAGGAACTGCTTTTAGTACTGACCAGTGCACTTCAAGCTTATGGGAATCCCCCCCGTCCCCCCCGTCCCCCCCCCCCCCGCCCAACATGAGAAGCTCCAAGGTCAGAAGACACAGCGTGGACTGAATCCACAGCTGGTCATGTCCTGGGGTTGGAATGAATGAGGGGAAGACTAACCAGTGTCCAAGGTGCTCTGTACTTTGGATGAACTGATTCCCGGTGTGGGTGGTTTAGGGTTTAAGATGCCTTATTTGAACTTTTTCTCCCCTGCCCGTTTTATGATTCCTGGAATTGAGTTGTGTACTAAAGTCGTCTGCTGTTTTCAGTCTTGGAATAGGCCCATTGACACAGTCTTAGGATGTGGTTCCTGGGAGTTTTTGTTTTTTTTTTTAAATAAAACACTGACTTGGCTTTTTCAGCATTTCTCGGGGGTTGAGAATCTGCTGCAGAGGCCTTAATTCTGGGCCATCAGAGGATGGATTCACCAACTCTTTCTTTACCTTGGAACAGGTGTTCAGATCTATGACCGGACCAGCATTCTTCATGTAATGGTCAAGAAAGGTCAAGTTACTGGTGTGGAGACAGATAAAGGACAGATCGAGTGCCAGTATTTTGTCAACTGTGCTGGTCAGGTAGGTTAGCAACAGTACTGGGTCACTGATTTTATCACTTCACTTTTACCTCTGGGATTTTAGGTATGGAGATGTAAGGTTAATACTGTGATGAATTAAGCAGACGTCAGGGACCACCTGTTCCTTCTTTGGACTAAAAACTCAGAATTCTTGTATTCTAAATCAGAGGCCTGTAGCTAGTCCTCAGAGAGGAGCACCAGTGATGACCTTTTCCTTCCTCCACCCTGGGTTAAAGGGTGCCAGGAAGTCTGTGAAATGGTCGGGCATTGACAGAAATCCTTGGCGTTGGGTCTCCTCTGGTGTTTCATTTCATCCTGCAGCCTAGCAAATAAAGCATGGGGCTATTTTTTTGTGTCAGGAGTGTGGATTCAGTTAGGAACACTAAGCTGCTTCTCCTGACCTAGGGGTACTTTTTGCCTTGCAGACGTCACATATGACGGGATCTGGGGTTTGTAGTCGAGGCCAGGCGTTTTGTTAACAGGGCATCACTTGCCCCCCAGTGAGCTCCTTTTATTGGTTGCTGAATCTCTTGTTCTTTGGTCTAAGAATAATTGTTATGGTTTAAAAAGGACCTGTTGCTCCCCATCCACATAACTAAAGCAGTCTGCACCTTGGCTTCCCATGCCTCACGTTGGGGCAAGAGCACACACAGGCCGCTTGCAGTTAAACTCCTGCAAGCGGCTGAATATGCTCATTTGTCTTTCTGTTCCTCTTCGCACCCACGGATCAATCTCTCTGTTTGTAGTGGGCATACGAGCTGGGTCTGTCCAACGAGGAGCCGGTTAGTATCCCGTTACATGCCTGCGAACACTTCTACCTTCTGACTCGCCCCTTGGAGACCCCTCTGCGGAGCAATACACCGAGTGAGGACTTACACTTTGTTTTTAATCGTGTTTCCTTGCCACTGTCCTGTCCTCTGAAAAGGAAGACTTTCTGCTCAGGATAGACTGTGTTCCAGAGAGTCTCGTCTCTTCTGGAGCGTGTTACGGGGAGGCTGACCCAGTTCTACCTTTTCTCTAAGAACTCTTTATGAAAGGATGGACAAAACAGACATTCCACTGAAGCAATTTTTTGGTTTGTTTTGTAAGCTAATTGCAGTCCCACACAGAGGTCCACATTGAGAATTTGGAATGTAACCTGGAGTTTTTGACTTGAATGGCATACGTTGCAGACAGGTTCTAGGTAAGCTACAGTCAGGTTGCTCCACGACCCTGAGTGCCACAGGAGAGGGCTTGACATCTCCTGGAAGGTCTCAACCCCGAGAATGGGCTCGCGGTCCCCCGGTTCTGCTAGGCTTTCGTGTGGCACTGCGGCAGTTCCGTAGTTTGGTTGCGAGCACCAGTCAGAGCTTCTAGGTAGCTGATCAGGGAAACAGGGTCCCCTCTAAATCTGAGGGGGCAGATCCCCCACCCCCACGACCTCGAAAGGTCTGCGTTCACTGGATGCTTTTTCGCTAATAAAGCCAATAACGGGTGTCTTTGTTCTGCTTTTTCTGTCCATTTAGAAAGCTGGCCTACCTCTAAACCTTGCTTTTCTCTTCTGTCCCCCACTCCCTTGTTGTTTCTCTTCCTTAGCTATTGTGGATGCTGATGGAAGAATTTATATCCGGAACTGGCAGGGTGGCATCTTGTCTGGGGGCTTTGAGAAGAACCCGAAGCCAATCTTCACTGAGGGCAAGAACCAGCTGGAGATTCAGAATCTGCAGGAAGACTGGGATCACTTTGGTGTGCGAGCTAGAGGATAACTATAACGCCCTGTGTTTGTCTAAGATGCTATCTTTTTTGAAGCATTTTCAAGGAGTTCCTTCTTTGATCTTTTTAACAGCCCCATGAGGTGCTTACAGAGGGCAGCCTGCAGTTTGCCTAAGGCTGCAGTTATGGGTAGCAGATTCTGGGGACGAAGATCTTGGTTAAGGGACTTCTGGCGTATTATCTAAAACCACTGCTGAAATTCTAGGCTAGGAGGAAACCTTTTTGTAGGACAGCATGTAAGACTGAAGAAATTTTTAGAAAGCAGAATTGTTTTGTTAATACGGTCTTTTAGTTGGTTTTTGTTTTTATTGAACAATTGACCTATGATACTGTATTAGTTTTAGGTGTACATCATAGTGATTAGGTATTTATATGCTACTTGATTTTGTAATTTATTTTTATTTCCTGGATAGTTAATACAGTCCCAGGGTCCAGATTCCAAAGATATGAAGGGGTCTATAATGAAGAGTTTCCCCTCCCACCCTTAATGGGCGTTTTTTAAAAGTAAACTTTTTATTGTGGGAGATTTCAGACACTTAAAAGGAGAGAGAAGAGTATACAGAACCCTCTGTGTACCCACCAGCCAGCTTCAGTCTGGTTTCATCTGTTGCCAGTGTCCCCGTGGAATAATTCCCAGATGACGGGCTGACTTTCAAACAGGCTGGGGACCTGTCTTTCGCAGCTGTTCCAACTTAGGAAATCCTTGCTTTGATTACATGTCTCCTCGGGTACCGCGGAAGAGCTTTTCCCCAAGTACCGATCCCTTGGAAATCTTACCTGTCCTCCCGTGTGTTGTGTGCCCTTCCACAGCTCCTGGTCTTTCTAAAGAGTGTCTTTTTTCTCTGTATGCCAAGCACTTTGTAGGTTTGTCCCTTAATTCCAGCACGGTTTCTGCTCAGGGCCCGTTTGGCTCATCTGAGAAAGCCTCTTCCAGGAGATTTTCTAAGAGGAGCGGGAGTCGGGAAACACAAGGAACGGATGAGTTTGAATTCCCTAAAGCTGAGGCCTGTGTTTGACTTTGTTTTTATGGCTCAGAGCCCCTGCTGAGTTCCCTCCTGCGTCGCGTGCCAGACCTGGAGACTCTGGAGATCCTGAAGTTGGTGAACTGCCCCGAGACCTTCACCCCAGACATGAGGTGCATCATGGGCGAGTCTCCTTCAGTTCAGGGCTACTTTGTGCTGGCGGGAATGAACTCTGCTGGCCTTTCGTTTGGTGGAGGGGCTGGAAGGTAAGTCTTCCTTGCTCAGACCCTGCTTGCTGGGTGCTTCCTTCCTAGAGTTCCCTGTTGCTAATGTGGCGTGTAATGGATGTATGTAATCTGGTATGTTAATAATGAGGAGGTACACATAATTTGAGAGTTGTCCCCTTCAAAGTAGTCACCGTGGGATATTCCAGAAGTGTCTTTGTGCACAATGTTTTGGGAACTCTTCTTTGGAATTAGTCTCGGAGCCCCTGAGATGTAGTTTTTGGCTTTTGCATGGTTACAAATGTTAATCCTTTGAGTACATTTGAGTTTGGAAACAGTAAGTACTGTGAGTGAGACCTACGATCATGCTGAGTAATACAAGTCTTTTTTAAAAATTACATACTAATTAAAATCAGCCAGTCAGAAAGGACAAGTACTGTGTAGTTGCACTTCTCTGAGCTACTTGGAGTGCCGGGGTGGCTGCCAGGGCTGGGGCAGCGGAGTGGAGAAGGACTGCTGGCCTCACGGAGGGAGTTTCAGTTGGGGAAGATGGAGAGTTCTGGAGATGATGGTGGTGACAGTCACACAGCAGTGTTGAAGTACTTAATGCCCCCTGAACCTCACACATGAAAATGATTAAGATGGTCAATTTTATGTTCTCTTTTGTTCTGTTTTATTCTATGTTCTGTTATGTTCTGTGTATTTTATCACAATTAAATTTTTAAATTTTTATTCATGAGGCCATTTTTCTTGAGTGACTTGTAGAATGGCTCTGAAAACTCTTATGGAAGAGGAGTTACCAAAAGTGTTTGGAGCTGAGATGTGGTCAGATAGTTGTATAACCTCTGAGAGTTTTCCAGAAAAAAACCACTGGATGGATAAATTAGAGTACATTTGTATATTTTAGTCTTTTTTCATAGATGTGGCTTGTTTTATAGCACTTTCTGGGAATCTTATTAGAGCTAAAATCATCAGTGGTTTTGAGAACAATAGATGGATCCATGATTGTTCAGAAAAGTTAAGGAAATTGCCCAGAATTTCTCAGCCAGTCTGTGACAAGATGGGATGTTTCTGTTGGTTCTTGATTCCTCGTACAGTTAGGAGAGTGTCCCATCCGAGGTCTAGCAACTTCCCCCACATCTAAACAGGTACCTCGCTGAATGGATGGTGCACGGTTACCCATCCGAAAACATCTGGGAGCTGGACCTGAAGCGTTTTGGAGCCCTCCAGAGCAGCCGCACCTTTCTGCGCCACCGGGTCATGGAAGTCATGCGTGAGTGGAGCTCAGTCCCAGTTGCGCCTCGTTGAAGGTGTCTTCCCTGGGGCCTCTTTGATCAATCTGAGGGGCAGTTGTTTAAAAATTGCTCCGAGTCAAGCTTCTGATGTTTGGTTGAGGCATTAGGCCCCGTGTGGTATTTATGGAACCTTCTCTTTAGTATATCGTCTTTTATTTACCTCTGGGGCTAGGAAGAATAGGCCTTCTGGGTGGTAGTTGCTGTCCACCTCCCCTCGGCAGCTCCTTGTGGATGCCTAGGGTTGTCTGCTTTCCACTGTGCCTGCAAAAGTCCCCGTGCCAGGTGAATGCTCTCACTCCCTACTTGATCTCTGAGATCATGATTTGCTTTCCAGGGCAGAGAATTTGCCATGTTATTCTCAGAGCTTCAAGCTTCTCTTAGTGATTTTTGTCATTAACTGTTACGTGCTAACAAGATAGGAAACCACTTCTCGTGTAAATACAAAACATACGTTTTCATTCTCCTTGTTCTTCCGTCCAGCTTTGAAGGCCTCTTCATTTTAACTTGGTACTCTACCTTGTCTCTGATTTACTTTCTAGTAAATCCTTAGGGTCAGCTTTTGTATCAGGAATTGAACCAAATCAGACTGTCATTTCACTGCCCTGTACTGAGGAACAATTGTTCTGAGACTTTGCCAAAATATTCCTAAATATTTGGGGCATATTTATGCTCACAGCCAAGTCTCTACATTGGCTGTGAGCACCATTCTTGATTAACAGTGAACTGTTGGTTTAGTAGCAGGGGGTTCCATTCACGATGAGGCTTTTGGATAACGGATAACCTTCAGCACCTGTGTGCTCACTTCTAGCCTGGGGCAGAGAACCGTCTGTGGGAGACAGAGGGCCTGGCAGCAGTGTGGGTGGCCACTAAGGTTCTTTAATTTTAACAATTATTTTGGTTAAAATGTTGAACTGCTATAAGTCCTGACTTCTCCAGCCATAGTTACTTTAGAACCTGTGCAAATCATAATGGAGCTTAAGTTTCTCCTTGATGACATGACACTTATGGTGGCCGCCTCTGATTCTCACATAACAGGAATCGCAGGCACGACAGAAAGTAGGGAAAGGGTAAGTAGGACCTTAAGTGTGAGAGGAGACTGAAGAATCATCACAAGATAAGGCAAGCAGCGTGGCTTCCTTCTCTTGAATCTCTCAGCCTCCTCCCCACCCCGCCGTCCCTCTTGTGTGGAATGCCGTGAGGTCAGGTTTTCTCTGTGCAAGGGACTCGAGCTCACACTCTGGCTATTTTTACATCTTGCTGTTGCAGATTAGACCCTAGGAGAAATAAATTCTGACCCTAGCTTTGTTATGTGAATATGTCACTGGGCCAGGACTATGCAACCTGTCCGATTTCAGAGCCACCAAATCAGGGTATGCTGTGTGCCCTTTCACTTGGGAAGCAGGTTAGATGCCAGAGAGAGAGGTCTGTAACAGTTCTGAGGTCTCAGCGACTCGGGTCCTGTAAGGAAGCACGCACCATGTTTTCACACGTTGTCGCTCCCCGGGTGCTCTGGCCATGCAGCCTTCCTCTCTGCTGTGGAAGTCTGAGCGTCCTCCCGTTGTTTCTGCCTACTGATTCGAAACGATGATTGTGAACAGAGACCTGGAGCTGTTCTGTGACTCACAGCTGTGTAAGCATGGAGGGATGATAGCAGCTCTTGCAGCATGAGTCTTTCTTTTGGAGCCGGCTTGTTACACGGGGTACTGTTTCCGGATTAGGCCCTGTTAGCCTGGAGAGCGTGCTCTTGTGAATAGGAGCAAGTCCCGAATCTCGTGGATGCTGTGTTCTCTGCCCTGTGGTATGGGCTAGAAGAGACTGTCCTTATCTGTTCCAGCTCTCCTGTATGATCTGAAGGTTCCCCGTTGGGACTTCCAGACCGGGAGGCAGTTACGCACCTCTCCTCTCTATGACCGGCTGGATGCACAAGGAGCCAGGTGGATGGAGAAACATGGATTTGAGAGGCCGAAGTACTTTGTGCCACCAGACAAGGGTAAAAAGGGCCATTCTCATTTTTTTCCTTTATGCTTTAAGAACCAATAAAACCCATTTAAAATGTATTATAGCTAGAATGTGTTCCTAGAAGAATAAGTAAGAAAAACCTGTCACACTCTACTAAGCTATACATGGAGGGTCCGCAATATAAATCTCCTTTTCTCTCTTCCTTTTGTTGTTTTCTGGTCCACAGACCTCCTGGCATTGGAGCAGAGCAAGACGTTCTACAAGCCAGACTGGTTTGACATTGTGGAGTCTGAAGTCAAGTGCTGCAAAGAAGCTGTGTGTGTCATTGACATGTCTTCTTTCACAAAGTTTGAAATAACAGTAAGTGCTTGGGAACCAAAAGAAGAGATTAGGAACCTTTGCATATTCATTGAATGCCCCGTTTTTCATCTGTTACTTTAAAACTGCTTTTGTAAGGACTGTGGTATATTTTAGTGTTTTATCTGTATTATAGCATTTTTCTAAATTTTTAGCTGTTTCTGGGTTGTAATCTGCTTGCAGAGGCCCACTTACCATTCAGCTCAAGAGCTAGCTTTCTCTAGAGCTTCTTGTGGTGGAGTAAATCCGCAGGCAGGGTTGCACGGGGACTGACGAAGGGAGTCTCATCAGCAAGTCATGCCGCCCGTCAAACGGTGTCACCCGGCCACGTGCTCTGGTGCTCACGCTGTCTGCTTTGTCCCCTAACCCTGCAGTCCACCGGGGACCAGGCGCTGGAAGTCCTACAGTACCTCTTCTCCAACGACCTGGATGTGCCCGTGGGCCACATCGTGCACACCGGCATGCTCAACCAGGGCGGGGGCTACGAGAACGACTGCAGCATCGCGCGCCTGGGCAAGCGCAGGTGAGGCCCGCGGCCGCCCTCCCACGCCACTCAGCAGAGCCGAGCGCCGGGAAACCCAGTTACACCGAGGACAGAGAGGTTTCTGTCACTCATGGCCTGTTGATTGGCAGTGCAGTACAAACGGAAATCACAAGGAAAGGCAAGGAGAAGAAACCAGCCCAGATGATATAAAACTCCATGTGACAGAGCAGTCACCTTAGGGGCGGAGACATTCGCTTACAGTAGTAGGTCTGTATGCCCTCTTGGCACCAACAGGAAGCCCAAATCTGTTTTGTCCTTACGTGGTAGAGCCTGGAATGCGGCGCTGCTGGCCCCCTGACAGCTAGGAGTCCACTTGCTGGTCTGCTGCTCATTGGTTGCTTTGAAATGAGTTAACCTGCCTGCTTCCTGACCCTTTCTCTGCTGCCTGGCTTTGATTACTGTCTGTCTCCCTTTCAGTTTCTTCATGATTTCCCCCACCGACCAGCAGGTCCACTGTTGGGCCTGGCTTAAGAAACACATGCCGGAAGACAGCAACCTGCTTCTGGAGGACGTCACCTGGAAATACACCGGTAAGTGGGCCCTCTGGGGTCAGCTGCACAGGAAAAGGCCAGCCTGTCCAGGTCTGTCTTCTCCATTTGCCTTCTATTTGACATTCAGAAATGGGGGTCAGAGTGAGAGGCGTGCAAGAGGTTTTCTGGTCGCACAACATTGATCTCTAATACCCACGTTTTTGTCAGGTGTGGAGTGAGTTGTGCTTTAGTTTTGGTTTGTTTTGTTCACTGCTATATCCCCTGTAGCCAGCATGGAGGAGTGCAAATATTGGTTGAATGAATGGGAAAGTTGTTTTTTTTTTTTTTTTTAAGATTTTATGTGTCTATCTGACAAGGCACCTGGGTGGCACAGTTGGTTGGGCCTCCGACTCTTGATCTCGTCTTAGGTCATGATCTCAGGGTTGGAAGATCAAGCCCTGCGTCGGGCTCATCGTGGAGTCTGCTTGAGATTCTCTCTCTCCCTCCCTCTGCCCCTCCTTCCTCTGGCGTGCATGCACTCTCTCTCTCTTTAAAAAAGATTTATCGGGGCGCCTGGGTGGCTCAGTCGTTAAGTGTCTGCCTTCATCTCAGGTCATGATCCCAGGGTCCTGGGATCGAGCTCTGCATCGGGTTCCCTGCTCGGCGGGAAACCTGCTTCTCCCTCTCTCACTCCCCCTGCTTGTGTTCCCTCTCTCGCTGTGTCTCTCTTTGTCAAATAAATAATATCTTAAAAAAAAAAAAAAGGATGTATCAGCAGACTCCATGCTGAGCACTGAGCCCAACATGGGCCCTGATCTCACGACCCTGAGATTGTGACCTGAGATGAAATCAAGAGTCGGATGCCCAACCAACTGCACCACTCAGGTGCCCAGAAAAGTATTTTTTAATTTATTGCTTAAGTATTATTTTCTTCAAAATTTCCCCTTAGCTTTTTTTAAGTGAGTGAATAATTTTTGGGGATGACTTAATTTCCTGATCATCTCCTCCTCAGCAGTCCTGTGGGGGAGCAGGCCCCCCCCACGTCCACATTCTCGGTTTAAGGCCTGCCCCTCCCACTTCACTAACACCTGCCCTTGTCCCCAACAGGCCCTCACTGCCAATTCATCATGGCACCAACCACGTTTTCCTTTTTGCCACCAGACTGGCAGACTGTGGGAGCAAAGCTGTCTAGCCCGTGAGGATGGCTGACGTGCGGTTACCACCAGCTGCCGTCACATGATGGACTCCAGGGTGGTTGGGCGGCTCTCCTCAGGGCTCTCCTCCGGGTGCAGATTTGGGAGTGGGCTCTTCCCGTCCCGTGGCAGCACTGGGAAGAGGGAGGCAGTGGGAACTGTGCAGGGAGTTCATGGCCAGGCCTGGAAGCAGGCTCCTGTCATGGGCCAGGACGTGGTCGCACGACCCCAGTGTCGTGGCCGAGGAGGCTGTGGGGCGCTGTCCGCTCACCAGCAGGCAGGAGCTGCACTTAGCAGGCCTGTCGAGGGGTGTGTTTGCCAGAATGGAGGTGCTCTCTGTCCGCCCTTGGGTTGCCTGAGCAAAGGGTTGCTGTCATGGTCTCAACACCCAGGCCTGGCAGTAAGGGAGCAAGTCCAAAACAGACTTTGCTCTTGGGCTCACCTGTCACCTGGACTGGCATCTCTTGTTCTTTTCTGTTTAGCCCTCAATCTGATCGGTCCCCGAGCTGTGGATGTGCTGTCTGAGCTGTCCTACGCCCCTATGACTCCAGACCACTTCCCAAGTCTGTTTTGCAAGGTGGGTGCTAATAAAGTTTTAGTTTTTTAAATGAGTAGGGATTATTTCTTTTACAGGGCTGGCAATTACATGTTCTTACTACAGCATCAGTGCCCACAAAGGGTGTTGTGGTTTTCATTAAGCAAACAAAATGAGTAAATTGATTTATTTTTCACCCTTCCAGGTCTCCCTATTCAGTAAGCATTAGGATATCTTTCAAATGGATTTAACTTCTCTGATTATCAGCCCTATATATTTATTGCTTTGTGTAGCAGTGGATTAAATTTTGTAAGTTAAAGGATTATGACACGGATGCCAAAACATTCAGGTGCCCTCTCTCCATGCAGTGCTTCCCCCTTTCCCTTCCCAGGGTACCTTCTGTGTCCTGGCATCTCTAGGGAGCCGCAGTCTAGGTGAATCCCTGAAGAGCTTATGGAAGTTTCTTATATTTGGCAACAGTAGCAACTTGTAACTGAGTAAAAGAAATGGCAACTGAATACTGCTGAGAGAGGTCCAGACAGACCCGTGGTTTGGTAACCTGTCACAAACAGCTGGGGGACGGGTACTGACGGAGGCTCTGGGGAGTTCAGACCCAGGCTGGGATCCGCCTACTGACTGTACAGTGTTTTTTCTTCATGGCGGAGGGAAAGCAACAGAAAGCTGACCGGTAGGCATCAGCAGACCCTCGCCTGCACGGTTTGCTTCCTGCACGAGGGACCCACGTGCGTGAGCCTACAGAGTAGCGTGTCGGGCTCCCCGTGGGAGTAGTTTGCTACGGTGCCATCTGGGACCTGCCACTTCCAGGATGAGAACAGCGATTGTGTCAGAGGCCCGTTAGGTAACTGAGCCGCCGTAAACACATGTTGAGCATCAGAAGGCCAGCCTCTGACCCCAGAGAAGCAGGTGCACTGTGTTCTGTGGCCATCAGGTGTCCTCTTTTGTTGGACAGGTGCCCAGGACTTGCCAGATCCCCCGGAGAAGACATTTACCTGGTCTTCGTTGCTCCTCATGCCCCTGACTAAACTTAACAAACCGTTAGCAGGATTTTGTGAAAAGAAATGTTTCATGCTTGTAAAGACTTTGCCTCCACTTCCCACCAGCAGCTTGGCTGGCCCTCCTGAAATGGTGGTATTCATCAGAAGAGAGACTGCGAGACAGTACTCCATCCCTGGTGACCCCAGTACTTGGAAACAGACCACTTTGAGGATGCGTTTCTTTCATTGACATGTCCTTTAGGCTCAAACAGAGGGTGCAGAGCTAATGAGAGGGGTTTACGTCAGGTGGTCATCACTTTAACAAACGCGGAGTGCTCACTTCCTCTGTAGAGTCTCCATACTCAACTTCTCCCTTTGCTTCCACAGGAGATGAGTGTGGGCTACGCGAATGGCATCCGGGTGATGAGCATGACTCACACAGGAGAGCCGGGATTCATGCTTTATATCCCCATAGAGGTGAGCCTCCCGGAGGAAGGCGGCTGGCTTTCCCATGCCTGCTGGGCCCTGGCAGGGTTAGAGAGCCGGATCGGACCGGGCCTTGGGTATTGAGATAGGCTGCAGTAGAGGGACTTCAACATTTTGAACTAAGTTATTTCCTTTTTGAATAGGAAATACATTTACACGGTTTAAAAATCAAAATCTGTAGGAAGGATTTAGTGCCACCTGACCAGTTCCCACCAACCACCACTAATGATACAACTATTAGTTTTTGTAGGTCATGTCGGAGATTCTGTGCATACACAAGCAAGTTCAAAGACACTCTTAACCCTTTTTTAGAAACACAGTTGGAAGCATACTGATGTTCTTCTTGATCTCTTAATAATTTATTGTAGAGCTCCTTCCCAGTCAGTACCTAAAGAGGAGAGCTTCCTCCTCATTTTTTATCAGTGGTTAATCCTTCACCTCGCCGAATCATCATTTATGCCATCAGTCTGGTACTAATAGACATCTGTGCTTGTAGCGCTTTGTAGTTCTTTGCTGGTACAAGCAGCTGTGTGTACGAGTCTTCCCGTGGCGCGTGCGTGCGCGTGTGTGTGCCCGTGCCGCTTTCACCTCGGCCGGTAGGTGCGGCGCTGGCAGTGCCCTCTGCTGGGTGTGAGATGAAGCCGTGTTTCCGAACCCATTTCCGAGTAAAAGCTCATCAGTAGCACTGACGCACTCCTGCCTGCC